>NW_021940585.1:2879736-2888586 GCF_001715985.3 Manacus vitellinus
TGCTCCCAGGGAACAACAGACAGGACGAGAGGACACAGGCTTAAGCTGCACCAGGGGAGGTTTAGGTTGGACGTCGGGAAGAATTTCTTCGTGGAGAGGGTGATTAGACATTGGAAGGGGCTGCCCGGGGAGGTGGGGGAGTCCCCATCCCTGGAGGTGTCCAAGGAAGGACTGGACGTGGCACTCAGTGCTCTGGGCTGGGGGACAAGGTGGGGATGGGACACAGGTTGGACTCGATAATCTCAGAGGTTTTTTTCTCAGTGATTCTATGACACCCCCCGGTGTCCCCATCCTCCCTCAGGTGAAGGTGACCCCCGAGGGGAGCCCTGGCAGCTCCTGGCCGTGGCCTCTCCTTGCCCTTCACCACCCAACCGAGGGACAGATGGAGACAAGAGTGTCACCAGGTGACGGCAAACAGAGCAGGGACCGAGCGGATCACTGGGCTGAGAGTGTTCCCATATGGAGAGGATGATGCTGCACAGGGCACAGAGGGGACAAGACAAGAGAAGCAGCAGCTTTGAGGTCACCAAGCACTAACACATCACTGCTGCGGGGCTCAGGACCAGCATCACATCACCTTCGCCCCTTAAAAAGCGTTTCTTGAAACACAGCATTTAATAGTGCGATTAAAAAACCATAGAGAATAAAGAACCGTAACGTTGACGTGAAATACATCTGTAACCAAGAAGAAACAGGCAAAGTGCAGGAGGAGGAAATAGCACATGTATGTGCCAGTGGTGGGTTTGTGTGGCTGAGGGTTTGGGAGTGACAGCAGCCACACAGAGAGGAGCAGGTCAGAAGTTCAGTGCAGTCACACTGCACGAGGTCTCGTGATCTGTTAGATGGTTTCCTCAGCCCCATCTTCAACCATAATTCAGCTGTAAAATACACACTCAAGAAAAGCTAATGTCAACAGTTAATAAATTTCAGGGCTTTTTTGTTTCTGGTGAAAAGTGTATAAATACCCCAGGAAGAGCTGTGGTTGTGTCCATGACTTCAATGCCCAGCTCTCCATGAACGTTACCTGAAATGCAGAGGGACAGCTTGGGTTTCCAAGCAGTGTCACCTCCTTACATAACCAGGGACAGGATGAGGACTGCAGCCACCATCCCCGGGGACTCTCCTGCAGAGCACTGTGCCCGAGGCAGCAGCGATGCACCCGCTGCCCTCCCCACACTCCTCCATCCTCACTTGCAAAGCTTCAGGGACACCAGCAGATTTGTTGAAGTCTGAGGCAAAAGCAACAATATTTTAGCTCTCACGCCGCCCTCCATCCAGAACAAAATGCTAAATAGTACGTGTGTGGCTCTACAGATGGGAAAACTAAGGCAAAGATTGAATGATTTACCAAAATCCCCAGCAAGTGCGTGGCCAGGAGACACACAGAGCTCAGAGTCCCCGCTCATCCTCTCTAACTGAGAGGAAACTGCTCTGGTTCTCCCTCTCACAGCTTTGTGTGTGCAGCAGGAATAAATAGCTGAGAATTTTGCTTCCAGGTACAACTCGTGGCTGCTGATACTGATCTGTAAATCCCTGTTTTTATGGCTTAAGTCCTAGCAAGGTGCCTCCTTCCCCGGGGACCACCGTGCTGGGAGCGAGCAGGTGAATCACTGTTTAATTTGTGTTGCTGGAGGCAGGGCAGTGTCAGCAGAGGGATTTCCACATTTTCTGTCTCTGCAGGACTTGGCAGCCTCGGCAGAGGCTCAGTTGCTCCCCTCACAGAGGGACAGTCGGTGTGGCAAAATCATCTGCCTTGAAGGATGCTCAACACTGGTGGTGGAGCAACTTGTTTTCTCTGAGTACAAACCTTATCGTGAAATCTGTGAACTTAGGAAGTTACAAGCTCGATGTTTAAAAACATGAGGTTGTTTCTGGAAAACATGCAGAGACAAAATATTTGCAATAACTTGTGTTTTGAAAGCCGCCAGTCAGTAAAAACATCATTTCCACTGACAGAAACTGAACAAGGACACTCAATTCCTTTGAGGGGCTCGGAGTGCATGGAAATATTTGAGCATTCTGCAAGGCTTTACTTTAAATTTCCTTTGAAATTAAACGTTTAATAAACTTTGCCCCAAATATCAACACATTTGCAGTTTTTTCCCACTCAGCACTGTCTGAAGTTTTATTGTATCCAATGAACCACACGCTTATCTATTGCAAGGCTTGTGGACTGTCTTCTAAGTTTCAAAACAATGAGGGTCCAGGCACGCTCAGGGCCTGACTCAGCAAGACAGAGCTCCCATTTGATGTCTTTTGTGGGAAGGTTGACTTTTTTCCCCATTTTCTGCAGGTTTGAGTGGAAGCTGATAACATTTATTGCTGAGTCAGACTTTGCAAGTACATGAAATTAGAGCTGGATGAGTCTGAACCTGGTTATGAAACGATTAGAAGGGAAGGAGAAAGAGGTCCAAGTTCAGCTGCAATCAGAGGCACTTCTCCTAACGAGTCCAACAGGGAATAAAAGTGGATCTTCATTTGTCCCAGCCCCAAATTCTGCCCTCCTTCAGCAGGACAGTGCAGTCCCACAGACAGAGCCTCTTTCACTCCTGAGCTGCTGCACTTTATCTCTAACATTTTATCTCTTGTACAACAGTTGATTGCTCGTCAGCAAATCCGGGCTGTCAACAGGGTTTGTTAAATCCTTTGTCCACACCTTGATTCTCCCTCGGTGCATTTCCCAATTTATAACAACTCCCATCATTTCTGGGACATCCAGAGTGTTACTGACATCAACTTACACCTGCTTGGGGGGTGTAAAACCTTCTGACATCCTCAGAGCGTGGATTTCTGCTCCACACCATCTCAACAGCAGCACAAGGTTATAAAGCAAAGAGAATTAATTCTCTACATCCTGTCACACACAGGATACAACCTGTAATGTCCTGGACACAGCCCAAGAAATCCAGTGACCCTTCACACTGCAGTGTTATAAAAAAATATTGTACTTTATCACAACCCTTCTGTTATTATAAAACATGAGTTTCCACATTAATGTCTTTTCTAAGCTTTCCAATTCCAATTCATTGATATTAAATTATACCAGCATTTCACTCCCCTTTTCCTGGTGTGTTGCAACAGTGAAAGACTGAAGGAAAAATGTAATTTATCCCCAAAACCTGCAGCAGGATTGCAGTTTTTCACCTGATTTTGCAGCCAAGTTGCAGGGGTTGCACTGAGACTTCTGCAGACAAATTAAAATGAAGCATAATCCCTCAGGACTACTTTGATTCCAAAATAATAATTGCCCAATTGGATAAATTATCACAAGTTCAGCTGATGTAAATATCTAGCTAAGGCCCATTTGCTGATTTAATGAAATTCAGAAACAATTTGTGATTGCATAATGACCTTGGATTCCTGGCTGATAGAATCAGAGGGCTGGAGAGTAAATGAAAGTGTATTTGACACCATGCAGGCTAATAACACATTATTTTATTGCTCTAGCTGTTAGAATAAAGGTAGTGACTGCATGATGGTCCTGTTCTGAGTGTCTGCACAAAAAAAAAAAAGGAACTGGTCCTCTCTAAGCTTAAAATAATAGTTTTTTAAACTATAATCGTGGAAGAATCGGGGGGGGGGGGAACGCTCATTATAAAGACCTCAGCACAATCTTTTGAAGTGCAAACATAATATTTTCTTTACAGATGAGATTGCAGTGTCTCATTAGGAGTAATGACTTAATGGTGTAATTAACAGTGAGCACCCACATCGCTGCCAGCACCTCCCTGGGCTGGGGCCGTGGGTGCAGGGTCACCGAGCACACCCCTCCCGTCCCACCTCCAGCCCCGATCCCACATTCCAGAGGGTGCCGCGTCCTTGCCAGGGATGTGACCGTGACGGATCGTTCACCACACGCCAGCATCCCGGTTCTGGGGAGGCAGGGGAGCTCCAGAGCCTGCTCCCGGAGCAGACAGGACCAGATCTCCCCTGCTGAAAGCCCCATCCCTCCTCAGACTGCAGCACGCCCGGGGTTTTTCCATCCCTGCTGTCTCCCGGGTGAAGCTACCGGGTAATTAGGCAGATGAGGTGGGAGGGGTGGAATCTGGGGAGGGGTGGCTGGTCCCAAGGCAGTTCTCCACAAAAAGGTCCAACAGGTTTCCAAAGGGAAAGGCTGGACTGGCTTTTCCATGAGCTCCAACCCTGGGGCTGTTCTCCTCTCCCAGCTCAGCCAGGATGGTTAAAGTTGCCTGAAAACATAGGAAAGGCTGAATCCCAACTGGGAGCTGCAAACATGGAGGTGCTTTCCAGGTTGAGCCCCAAAGATGTCCCATTTGGGAGCACAGGGACAGCAGAAAGGGGGAGCAGGCAGGAACAGGGCTCCCTTTATCAAAACCACCAGCAAGCCTGGGCTCTCCTCCTTTGTGACTGTCACTCTGGAAGGGACATAGGATGGAGGCTTCTTAGGCAGCTTCCCAAACACTTCCTACCCTGCAAGGAGGCCAGAAAAGCCTGGAGTCAGTCTGGTGCCTGCAATTCTGCAGAGTCAGGAGAAAGGCAGGCCCTGATTGGGGTTTCTGGTTCAAGGATTTTATAAATATCATAGGAGGCTGTGAAACTCTCTGGGGAAGGAAGTGCAAATCCCACTTCCCGCTGCTCAGCTCTGGCAGGGAACTGCTTATTATCATACACAGGGATTCCCATTTTTCAGTCTAACAACAACATAATGGGCTGCCTTTAATATTTGCTTTCTGCAAGCAAGAATTAGCTTGTCCAAAGCTGTAGCAGCCTGGCATTTACTACCACAGGAGCCTGTTGGCAAGGAAATGACCCTTGGAGAGCTAAACCAGGAGCAGAGACAGGAGCCTGTGCATCTCTCCTGGCTTTAATCACAGGTGTTGGTGCTGGAACTATGCTTGAATTAGCCTTTCCCAGAAATCTGGTATCCATGCATCTCCAGGGTGTTTTATTCCTCCTCCCAGCCCACTTGTGAACATGCAGAAGGGAAACACCAGAGCAGAACTACCCCATGGCCAGGCAGAAAGTCACCTCCCTCTTGCTTGTGCCAGCCAGCCAAAGAGAAAAGGACAACAACAACAAAAGATTTTACTCATCCATGGAAAGAAAAGTGAGTTACCCCAGGCAAGGGCCCTACAAGGCCATGCAGAACAAGCCAGGATTCACTCACAGCACCATAACTGATGGGAATGGAGCATATTGGGACAGGGTTTTGTAGGATATTTGACAAATCCTTAACACAGCCCAGCCCAGGGCCACAATTTGCAGAGTGACTTGATCAAAGCTGCTGGATTTGCAGGAGACAAAGAGACATGAGAGGGGACTGGAGCTCCCTGATCGAGGCACAGTCTCCAGCAGGAAAAACTGGGACAACGGAGCTCAACATGAGCAATAACAAGTGTTATTCTTTCAGCTGACAAACTGGGCTCTCTCTGCTCGAAGGCAGCTGCAACCACATATTTTCTGCTCTTACCCAACTTCTTCCTGTGCAGCTCTTGGGAGCCAGGCACTCGCCCACCCCGTGGCTGGGTGGTGCCTCAGTGTGTCACCCTGGTGCCAAAACCTTGTCCTGCCAGCTGGGCTCGCCCCTTTCTAGGGCAAGATGCAGCTTCCATTTTTCTACTTTTATTTTGTAAAATTCAGGTGATATACTATAGGGAAGCATGGGGGGGCGGGGGGAGGAAGAAAGATAGACATAAAATAAAAACTAATTTTAATGTTTTAGCAGCTAGAGGAAGTCAGGGACATCCCTTTGGCTCTGTAGGCTTGCTGGTAGCCACACAATGAGACAAACATTGCCTTGAAATTAAATGTCATATGTATTGAAATGAGAGAATGTCTAATTCAATAAGTACTTGCTCTCCTCTTTCCTTTCGTGGGGTTTAAACACTTGTTTTCTTTAAACATGGTCACACAATGACTGTGTTGTAGCCAAGGGGTAATTTTTGATTAGCAGGTAAAAGCAGCAATCTGTCTGCCAGGGGCTGGAAGCCCTTTAAGATCCATGGAATTCCTTCATTACCTGTTCCTGACCTCTCCCAGGGGCTAGGTGGTCCCATCCAGGGTGGGACCTAGTGACTGCCAGTATCCAGGGATTGGACATGGCAGGAACCACAACTCTCCAGACACTCCTCCTGCCCTCAGCCAAGCCCCAGGCCAGCAGCACACCCAGGCCTAGGGCTGCAGGACAGGCTTTATAAAGGCACCAGTGAGGTAATAATGAACTCACCTGGACCTGGATAAGAGATGTGTGTTTCTAATTAGTGCTGCTGTGTTGTCCTAAGTGGACTTAATCATCCCATGGCCTTGGAGACCCTCCAGCAGCTCCAGAGCATCTCACTCCTCCTGCTGTCAGGTGTTAGCGGGAGCTTGTCTTAAACCAGCTGTTTCAGGAGAGGCTGTTCCTCAGCTCTTTTATTAGTTGCTCCACTATAATTACAATTACAATAACACTTAGACTTTTGAAAGCACTCTTTGTTTTCTGATTGCTTCCTGAACACCGGCGAATAATCCCGGCTTTACGCTGCTTCCTGGGGAGGAGCAGGAGCTTTCCTGCAGAAAGGCTGTTATGGAGTGGTAGCAGTAAAGCAAATGGTGAATAGAAGGGAACACAAGGCACCAGGAGAACATCTCAGCACAGTCATCCTGGGTCCTTTTGGGCAGAGGCAGCGTGTCCCAGTCCCCATCCAAGCGGCAACGCCGCCGTGGATTCATCCCTGGAGTCAGCTGTTGCCTCCTCAGTGGATCGTGAGTCATTTCCACTCCAGTTATGACTCAGTTGACTGGAAACTTTGCCTGAGTAAGGGCTGAATGTCTTGCTCATGTTTCTCCTGAGGTTTCTCCCCCTGGAGCCCCTGGGGCAGGGGGTCAGTGCTGCCCCTGCCACCGAGGGCCGGGCAGGTCACCCAGCAGTGCTCAGAGGCCCTCAGCAGCACACCCTGATCTGCCTTTCTGAGCTAAAGATCACGGGAAGGGGTAAACTCGTGGTGTCTGCAGCTCACGAGCAGCATCCCCAGTGGAAAATCCCAATTACATCCTCAAAGCATTTGGGGGTGCTTTGCTTTTCAACACCTTCTCTCTGCTGCCCTTTGGAAGGAAAGCGTTCGCATAAATAACAGCAGACGCGTTCGCAAATAGCCCAGTCTCCCAGCCCGTGTTTAGCAATAGAAATGAGCGAGGGGGAAACAGTCGCATCTGAAGTGAGAAAGCCGGCAGATGGTTTGCAGGAGCCGCTGCCGCTGCCGGCGCTCGCTGCCCGCGCAGACTGAGGCACCCGGGGCAGCCCCAGCTCCCTCCCGGGGCTCGGCACCAGCAGGAACATCCTCGAAGTGCTGCTTGGTTCATTTGCCCGCTTTTTTCAGGCATTAGAGAATGTCCCTGCTTGAGGTGCTGGCTCCATCCAGCTCCATCCAGCCCCTTCTCTGGCGCTGCCTCCCCCCGGGCCAGCCCTGGAGATCCCTTTCTTGCACTGCCTGGTGAGTGCTGTTCTCCATCCTGAGCCCTCTGAGCAAAGCACAGCCAGGCCAGGGAGCTGCAGCCTCCCCCTGTCCCCTCAGAGGACTAATAACTGAGCCCCGAAGGTGGGAAATGGGTTATTGCCTACAAGCAGCTTGGTAACAATTTCCATATTGCAAGGAGTGACTCTGAACTCCCACAGCAGGACTGGTTCAGTGTCTGTCTCTGAGAAGGAAGCTTTACCCTGGGACAGGCTACAGCTGGCACTGCTCTGTGACCAACCGCACTGAGCAGCAGCTCCTCTCCTTCCTTCCATCCAAAACCCTCAAGATCTTTTCCTGCAGCTCACAGACCTCCAAACCCCGTGCAGCCATTTGTTCTCACACCCAGCGCTTTCATTCCCTTCTCCACTGGTCACCAAACCCTCCAGCTTTCCAAAGGCGTGTCCACTTGGAAGTGACAAACTCCTGGACGTGACTGATGAGGGTGTGGGTGTAGCCCTGACAGTGGGGAAGATTGAGATGTCATGGGCTAAAGTTGTATCAGCATTTAGCCAGGTATTGGGAAAAAAACTGAGCCACTGACCCCACAGCACACAGTCCAGCAGTGACATGAGCAGTGTGGGGGCAAACAGCAGGGGTTTGGGGCACCTGTTCTCCTGGCTTCCCACTAAAAATAGGTGGGTGGATGCTGGATTGAGCCCAGCTCCAGCCATCAGCCAGCAAGGAGCAAGTCCCCAGCATTGTACCTGCTGGGTGGGGAGGGCTGGGAAGAAGCTGTGCTCCCAGGGCTGTTTTCTCAAGGAACAAACACGCCAGGGATGAGGGTATTTATCTGCCACATCTCACTTTTACTCCAAACAGCCAAAAAGTCTGCCAAGAACCGCCTGCTCCGTGTGATAAACCAGGATGGGTGCTGAGCTCGTGGGGTGAGGGGGGCAGCTCCTAAGGTTACCTTAATAACAGAAAACTGCACTTGCATTTCCAGAGTTGCAGAAACCGCAGAGATATCAGGGCATTTAATCACTTGTTCGACTGCCTGTGCCGTGTGTTGTGGTGAGGTGCTGCATTCCGGGCTGACGGGTCCTGTCACCACCGGCTGCTGCTGCCGGGGCACGTCCCCGGGAGGGACCGGGGCTCGCCAGCCCCGACAGCACCTCCTGTGCTCATCCTCTCCTCTCCATCCTTGGATTCTGTGACTCTCAAAAATGAGCTGTTGAATCGCAGAGTCATAAAACATCCTGAGCTGGAAGGGTCGTTGAGTGCAAGCTTTGAAACATCCACCTGGGGAAATGGCACCGTGTGGGCGAGGGGTTGGCACGCCAGGCTGGCCATAAATGGCCCATTTGTCAGCGGCCTGGCTGCTCTGAGAGCTGATTACAGTGTTTGCCCTGGGTAACCAGGGAACCTGCAGCGCTGGGGTTTATCTGCCCCTTGG
>NW_021940585.1:2890088-2908801 GCF_001715985.3 Manacus vitellinus
ATACATTAAAAATAAAAAGGTATAAACAATGCTTCCTTCCTTAAGAGCTTCCCTGGTAAACCTGGACCCTGCTGGAGCCTGGCTGCCTCCAGCTCATCTTCCTGTTGGTGGAGGCTGCTCTGATGTGGAGCTGAGCCCCCAGGGAGACTCCAGGCACCTCTCAGGACCATTTCCTTGGAAAATGGTCTGTTTTCAGCAGCATCTTTGGTCAAATAAAAGCCCAAAGGCTTTCCTTGGCTCTGTGTCCTGGGAGGCTGTTGCTGTGGGAGGGTGTGAGATGGGCACTGAGCCTCCCTCATTCCTTCTCTGCTCTGAGGCCCAAAAACATGTTGGATTATCAAACAGGACCGAATTTCCCTGCAGAGCTCGAGCTGGAGGGACCAGCAAGGTGTGGAAGCCTGAGTGGGATCCCTGGGGGATTGGGGACACGGGAGCACCAGCCCTGGGGACACCCACCCAACTCTCTGCTTGGGAGCCAGAAGGGCCTGGGGGGGTTCATTTGTTCCTCTGGAATTCCTGTTCCTCAGGGGAAAGCCTCTGCTTCCACCTCCAAGAGGATTACTGGGGCCACAGGACCAAATCCCTCTGTTCCTTACACCCCTGTAAATCTGGAGTAAATAAATCCTGTTAAGCCATTGGGGCCACTCTGGGCTTACCCAGACAGAAATGGCAGGGCTATAAATAAGATCTTGGTTTGATTAGGGAAAGAAAGGCAGGAAAAAAACACTTATAAGATAGGCAGAGGAAATATAAGCTCCCCCCCTACAAGTAGTTATGCTGACAATGATGAATTTGTCCATGAATGCCAGTCAGAGAATGAGTCATGTTTCATAAATAAATTAGAGCAAGATATTCATAGAATCATAGAATATCCTGAGCTGGAAGGGACCTACAAGGATCCTCGAGGTCCAGCTCCTGGCTCTGCACGGGACAACCCCAAATGTTCATAGGAATCTTAGGAAATGCCTTGGTAATATTCATTTAATCCATGAAATCTGTGGCCTGAGATGCCACTAAACATTCAAAATTAAGAGTAATTCAGTGTCTCCACATCAAGCACGTACAGTTACTGTAGTTGATGTTAGAGCCACACATTTCTGGCAGTGTCCACTCATCCCTGGTTGGAGCCAAACTGATATGGAGAAGCTGCTGAATGGGGTTTACACCCCCTGTCCTCAACCCCTGGGGCCAGGGGGGCAGTGGCAGCGCTGGGTGCTGCCTGTGCCAGGTGACTTGTCCCCTCCCATGGCTGCTCTCCACAACAGCTCTTCCCTCCCTCTCTCTTCCCAGAGAAAGGCTGCTTTTGCAGTCCCTTGCAGTTAAATGACTTGCTGGTGATCAGAAACAAGAGCTGGGAAGAGAGCTCAGGGCCTTGGCTTTGGTGTTCCACCCCGTCCTGCCTCCCCCAGCCTTGCCAGGCTGAGAGGCAGAATTATCAGCAGAAGAGTTTATAAAATGTCAAAACAGTTTCTCTCCTGTCAGCCAGAGAATTCGTGTAAATAGAGCCCCTTTAAAGAACCTCTTGCCAGCTCAGAACTCCCTTTCATCTCCCCAGGATTTATTTTATGCTGGTTTTTTTTGTGGGATTTTAAAACAATCTCTGATGAAGAGCGAGGATGGAAAGTTCTGAGCCCTCGGAGGTGGTGGGTGTGGGGCACCACGGAGCTCCAGCGGGCTCCTGGGTCTGCTGTCACCTGCCGGGGGTGACAAAGCCGGGCAGAAAGGCTGTGAAACAGAAACCGAGGGGTGATTTCCTCTCGTGATTCACAGGAGGTGACTGCTCAAAGCTGCCATCGCCTGCTGGGGAATAGCTCTGCGTGCTCTGCAGCAAGCTGGAAAAGCAGCTCGGGGAACAAAACATTCCAAAAAGCTGCATTTCCCAAGTCAGCAGAGAAAACACAGCGTGACACGGTTCATTCACAGCCCTGGGTGCTCTGAGAGAGAGCAGGAGTGTGGGTCAAGGAGAGCTGGATAACCGGGGAGGGGGGAATCGCTGCTCCCACGGGCTGGGAAAGGTCATTGCCACGTGTGGGAGCGGAGCTGGCATCACACGGGGTCAGTGCTCTGCCCTGGCTGCAGCTTCACCCACTCCACAGCCACACCCGCAGAAAGCCTCAAAAAACTCCCATGGATTTGAAGACACGCAAAAATATCATTTGTCCAAGCCCCTGTCCCTGCCTTCCTGCCCTGTTTGTGCTTGGGATTCCCGGGGCTGACGAGCAGGAGCTGTTTCAAAGCTGCATCCCAGCCTGTCCCAGCAAACCCACCGAGCCGTACTGGTTTGACAGCCCCATCTCCCTCCTACACTGGAGCTGCACTCCCGAACGAGCTGAGCAAGAAGAGCAAACACACGCACTCACTCCCGGGTTTCGGGAGGTTTAAAATCCAAAGCCACAGAATCCAGCCGAGCAAAAGCCCGTCGGGAGCGGGAGCGTCGCTCCGGTCCCTGCTGTGCCCTGAGCGCAGGTTTCGGCTCTGGAGCAGCGTCTCGGGGCACTGTGAACGTCTGGCTGTGCCCACACAGAGCAGCCTCCTGGGAAGGGATGCCGTCCTGGGAAGGGATGCCATCCCCATACATGGAGACAGCTGCTGCAGGGAGCTTTACCGGGCCCCTGGACTTAAAAGGAGCCAAGCTCTTCCCGAAGGCAGCTGCGGGGCAGGAGCTGGGAGCCTGTTCGGGAGAGGTGAAACCCACTGCTGGCAGTGCCCCTGCTCGGCCAGAACACAGGTTGGGGCCGTGTTTCCTGCCGTCCTCAGGCTGTCGGTGTGTGCTCAGTGCCCTGTGGAGCCCTGGGTTGTTCCACTCCCAGTGCCAGACAGCCGGGAGGAGGGATGGGCCGTCCCTGCCGGGAATGCCGAGGTCGCCACACGTGCTGCTTGAGAAACCGGGCAAAGCCACAGACTGCTGTCTGGCAGGGATTAAAATCCCGAGGGAATGCCAGCCATGCAGGTTATCCCTGCTCCTCGGGGCATTAACGCTTCATTTCCACCCTGATCTCTCTCGCTGGGAGCCCCCGAGCTCGGGCTGTCCCAGGGGCTGTGTGTGCTCACACGTGTCGTGGGCTGCATGTGCTGCTGGTGCAGGGGTTGGAGCAGGGATGCAGAGGGTCAGGGGGCTGTGGGAGCAGAGGTTGGGGCTCCATCCACCACCAGACACGGTCACATCCCACAGCACCATCTGCCAGCTCCAGCCCCCGCGGTGCTGACCCAGCTCAGCCTCCACACACTCCCTGCTCTGCTTTAAATAACATTCAGGACCAGCCAAGGCCGAGGCTCTGCCCCAGAGCCAGTCAGCAGACAGCAGCAAACAGGCATCTGCACCTTTTCTGGCTGTTCCAAACACAGGGGTGAGTCACCGGGAGAATCCGATTTCCAGCACAGTTCAAGCTCAGGGAACGGGATGTGGAAGGGAAGAAGAGCTTTCCAGATCTGATCCTCCGCTGACAATTTGCTCTTGACAGTGGTTGAAATCATCTTTGGAACCAAAGCTGCATTCTGAGGGCAGTGAACTTTGCCTTCCAGCACAGCTGTGTGTGTGCCAGGGGAGAGGTTTCTTCAGGTTTTCCCATCTGGGAGAAGCACCGACAGCGCTTTTCCGACACCCCTGTGCCTCTGCATGCAGGGGCAGGTGAAACAATCCCAAATGGGGAGCTTCAGAGGGAAACCAGAAGGGCCCTGCTCCTGTCCAGCCCTTCCCAGCTCTGGCAAGATCAGACTGACCCTCCTCTTACCATGGATGGGGAAAGTGAGGCACAGAGTGACACGACATCGGTCACCCACACCAGGCTCCAGCCTCTCACTCTGGCTGGTTATTCAGCAGACACAATCCCTCTCTGTCACACCAGATGTGATCCTGTTCCACATTCACATCCTCCCTCTGCTTTGCTTTCACTTCCTTCCCAGGGCAGGGAAGAGCCAGGACAGTTCTCACCACTCGCAGTCTCTTGGTTTATGAGCTGCTTTTTTTTTTCTCCCCTATATAGTTAAGATTAAATTTTAAAATCCCAGAAAAAGCCCTCCTCCACAGCTCCTGGCACAAGGGCAGAAGCTGCTGGGATGTGAGGAAAGAGGAATGAGGTGTGGGACGTTGATGCCTCCCCAGCACTGGGTGAGCACAGGTTTGGGGGGCAACCAGGACCCCCAGAGCCCAGCTGGGGGCCCAGGCAGGGCATTCCAAGGAAGTTGCCTTCAAGGAGGCTGCCTTCTCCTCCCTGCAAGTGTTTTACAGCCCCACCAGAACAAAGGCAGCCATGGCTGTTGTTGACTCACACGATAAGATCATTGTTGTGGGATTTATTTTTTTATTGTGTGTCACTTCGAAATAATTTTTTTTCGAGCAAATTCGTTCTCCTCCCCTCCGCCCCCAAAGTGAAAAGGGAATCTGTGCTCAAAGCCACAGCTGAGATTGCAGAGAGACCTTCCCTTCCTGATCCTTATCTCACCAGGATGTAGGAGGATCCTTGGGGAATAGCTGGAAGCCTTTCGCTGGAGCCATCCAAGAATCCAGCAAGCTGAGCACGGCCTTTAAATGGCAAAACCATCAAGTGTTCAGGGATCAGGATCCGAGATGCTGTTTAACCCCATCTCACTGTGACATCCCTGGGTTCCATCCCACAGGAATCGCCCGGCTCTCATCCCAACCTGCCCAGCATGGGCTCCTCCTGGAGCCGCCTTCTCCACAGGCTCAGCTAAATGATGTGAGCTAAAAATACACCTCTGAATCCTAATCTAAACCAAAGCCTTAAACTGCAGGCTCACAACGTTGCTCCAGCTGCAGCCCCACTCACAGCCGGGCAGGTTTGGGGGGCAGCAAACCCAGGGCTGGGTTTCTCTCGGGCTGCAGCCTGGGCAGGCAGGGCAGGGGAGGGCAGAGCTGGGTGGGTGCCACACAGCAGGAATAGGAGCCAAAGGTGGTGGGGAACAAAGTTCCTTCCATCTGGTCCTTTCCTCCACCTCGGGGTGGGTCACACCTGGACACAGGTCTGAACTACAGCTCTCGGCAGCAGCACAGCCCAGGGGAAGGACTGAGCTGGGGGACAGGGGCAGGTTCCAGTGATTGCCAGGAGCTCAGGGGCTGGTGAAGAACCGTATCATCCACCTCAGCATCATCCTCCCACTTATCCAGAGCAGACTGTGCCTTTGCTCGATGGCTGATGCCCCGCTGATACCACTGAGGAAGGGAAAGGTGAATCCCGGACCCTCATACGGCTGAGCCTGATCCTTCTCGCTGCCAGTCCCTCCTGCTGCCAGCTTTACTGGCATGTGCTTCCCTAAGCCTCCCAGTGGGAGCACGGTGCGTGCTTGTGGAGCACTAAAGGGGAGAGAAGTAGAGGAGAGAGCCCTCCAGCCGGGATCTGGGGCTGGGTGCCGGTAAAAAGCAGCCAGAAGGGGGGGCAGAGCTGATTTCCACAGCAAAACGCTCCCTGATCCCACCCCCCGGCCCCATTTGGCTCCTCTGGGCAGGGAGTGTTTAAACACTTTGCAAGCTGTTAAAACCTCCAGCCCGGTGTTTCCTGAGAGTGGGGCTGCAGGAAGGCAGTGGGAGAAGAGCTGAGTGCCCAGGGAAGGAGGATGCAGCACCCACAGCACCCCAGGGCTGAGGGAAAGCCGTGCTCATGTGGGGCAGGGACAGGAGAAGGACACAGGCTCATCCTGCTCTGGTGACAGAGGAGTCACAGCCGCCCAGCACCCTGGTTCTGTCATGTTTAGGACAGGAAACAGATGCTGCCTGGTAGAGGAAACATCTGAAGAATATCAGTGCACCTTGTGCTGTCCCCAGCAGGAACCTGTGGGAACAGGAACAGGGGGTGCTGGGTGGAAACAGCCCAGTTCAGCCCCAGTCAGGGGGTGCAGCTCTGCTGGGTTTGGTGGCACCTCCCTCAGAGACAGTGTCCCCATGGGAAAGCACCTGCCTGTGAAGGAGAAGGGAGGGGCAGATCCAGGGCTGTGGAACCTCAGGGGCTGCTGCAAACACCACCTCGCCCAGAAGGCACTGGATTCCTCCCATCCCAAAGCACCTTTCCACCAGTGGGTGCTGCTGCCCCATAGAGCCCAGTCAGAGCATCCTCAGATGGTGAACACTCTGCTGCCAGCAGCCAGTTTGGTTTGATTTCTTGTTATCCCACTCTGATCTGATTGGTAATTAATTTTTCCACAAGTTTTGCCCGTCCTGGCAAAGGCCAAGTGACCTCTCCCTGTCCTTACTTTAACCCACAAGGCTTTCCTTATATTTTCTCTCCCCTGTCCAGCACTCGATCCCTTTGTCTGCCATCAATGAAGGCATTAAATGACACTGGTCCCAGTACAGACCCCTGAGGGACAGCACTTGTCCCTGATGTCCACCAGGACACTGAGCCATCTGGATGTCACCACCCAACCAGTTCCTCAGGCACCACAGTCACAGGTTGTCATGATACAGATCTGATCCAGGCTGCCCACTGACATTTTGGATATCAGAGGCTGTTTATGTCCAAAATTAAGAAATACTGTGCTGAATTCTACCTTCTAGAAACCTCATCTCCCTTAAATTAAGTTCCTCAATCTGATTTTTGCCAGCACAGCCAAGTTCAGTTGCAGGCTGGGACTGTCCATGTTCCCAGCAGTTATTCCACCGAAACACCCTCCAGTCAGGGAGCAAGAAGTGCTCAAGCTGATTTCAAGGAATCTGAATTTGTCCAACTCTTTGGATAGCAGAGAAGAAAGAAGTCTCATTTATTTCTGGCTCTGTCTGCTCTCAGACTGATTTCACTTCCCCATCCTCAGTGTTTCCAGAAAGTTGGGTGGCAGAAGTGGAGGACTCGGTGTCTGGGAAACCAAAGTACCACCCCTGGTCGCTTCAGGATTCATTATGCTAACGAGGCACCATCCTCCTAATCACTTCCTTGCTCCTTGCTCATCCCTGGAGAAGGAGCATTCCTACTTGCCCAAGAGCCATGTCACTCTACAGCTCATGTCAGGGAGCTCCTGTTTGCCTCTCTCCTCAGTTCCATCCGGGATGGGAGCAGTTCTTTCACTGCAGACCCACGTTGAGAGGAGTGGGGCATCACAACTGCAGGGCTCCTCGTGCATCTCAGCTTTCACACCCTCTCCCTGCTACTTCCCATTGCTTCCCACACCTTCCCTCGCTTTTTCCAGGAAAATATGGCACCCTCTGAACATGACAGGCTTGGCTGTCATACCGATTTCCAGCTCTCTCTGAAAACATCACCCGTGCTATGAGTGTTCTTGTCAGGCCGAGAAAGGTCCAAGTAAAAAGTGTTCTTCAGCCACCTCAGGGCCTCAACTGGAATGGTGCAACCTGGATTAAGTTGGGTGTTGGAATTTAGTGCAGTGCTCTTCAACATCCTCTGAGGTGCCTCATTTGCCACAGTGACTGCAGAGTGATTATCTCCAGTGATAAGTGGCAGCTTTGCACATCAACTGGGGTTGACCTTCTCGGACTTGTAAAACTGTGGCTCGAAAGAGGAAGCAGTTAAAGCCTTTATTTATGAGTTGCTGGTGAGCAGGAGTGTGGAAGCTTTTCCATTTTTTTCCTTCAAAACAGCCTTCCAGAGCACTTCACTGCCACGATGCTGCTGAAGGGAAGCTGTGAGCTTCAGGAGATGTCTCCAGAGAGGAGAACAGCTCCTGGGTGCTGAGGAGTTTGCAGCTCTGTGGGAAGGCAACACTTGATTTGCTGCCCGAGCACGGAGGACGCGAGATACTGAAAGAAGTTTGCACCTTGGAGTCACTGGAACGACTGAGCAGCAGCCACTGAAGACAAATCCCACGCGGGGTTCTCCATGCCCGGGTCTCCTCCCGCAGCTCAGGCCAGGGTGGGAGCACCATCATGCCAAACAACAGCCTGGCACTGAGCAGCCTGGACGGCATTTACATCGGCACCGAGTGCTTGGTGGCTTTGTTTGCCACTCTGGGCAACGTCCTGGTGATCTGGGTGGTGAGGCTGAGCTCGGCCTTCCAGAACACCACCCTGTACTTCGTCGCGTCGCTGGCGCTGGCCGACGTCGCCGTGGGGGTGCTGGTGGTGCCCCTGGCCATCGTGGTGAGCCTGGGCATCCCCCTGCACTTCTACACCTGCCTCTTCATGTGCTGCCTCATGGTGGTTTTCACCAACGCCTCCGTCCTCTCCCTCCTGGCCATCGCCATCGACAGGTACCTGCGAGTGAAGCTGCCGACCAGGTGAGTGCTGCACCTCCACGCTCCCTGAGATGAGTAACAGGATGATGCCACTCCCTTTTCTGCTTTATCTGGACTACTTATATTAGTTAAAGATAGACAAGAAAGTAGCCTGGCCTTTAATGCCCCTTAAAAATTATTACACCACAAATTATTATGTCGCCTGCGGTGTAATAATTAGTGCCATTTTTGTGCCACTACAACTCTGCAGGCTGGTTTGTTTTGATTGTCATGGAAGGATTCAGCAGGCTGAATCAATGTAAAATCCATCTAATAGTTATTATTAGTGTTTCTGAGGCAGGTCTTGTAAATAAAATTCCATTTAGCGTTTGCTGAAAACACAGAAGTAGTAACAAACACACTAAGGGTTAGCTTAGGTCATTCACCCTTTATATTTGAGTGGAAAAGCACATAAACTAAAAATGCAAAGCATAACCTCAAGCATCAAAGAAATCATCATTTCAAGGGAAAGGGCCTATGAAATTGAAGAGCAAAACGTTTTAGTACTTCAAGTGGCATAAAAAAAATAGACGAAGGTACATCCAAAGAAGGTGAGAAATAAGATGGAATTGCTAATAGCAGCAAGGCAGTATCTTGGCAAGAGAAGCACTAAAATCATAGTGAAACAATAAATAACATGGATGAAAACATCCAGTTTAACAGGGGAAGTTAAGCCCAATTCTTACTGATGCTGCAATGTAACTGTTACAAATGTAGGGTTGGGTCTTGCCTCAAGATAAGATTTGTTTTCACCCCCTAAAGAAAAAAAAAACCCAAAAAACTAATGCTCCATTTTCTGATAATGAAACTTTAGTATCTGAAGGTGTGAGTGCTTGAAACCATCCTTTACTCTTTTAAACCCTCCCGTTTAACACAGCCTGGGTTTTCTTCCCCCACAGGTATAAAAGAATCACTACAGAGAGAAGAGTTTGGTGGGCACTGGGGCTGTGCTGGGCTCTGTCCCTGCTGGTTGCACTTGTCCCCATGTTTGGCTGGAACAAGTCAAGAGACTCCAACTTCCCCCGGTGCCGATTCGTGTCCGTGATGAGCATGGATTACATGGTGTATTTTGGCTTCTTCACGTGGATCCTTGTCCCCCTGCTCATCATGTGTGCCCTGTATGCTGAAATCTTCCACATCATCAGGACAAAGCTGAGTCAAGGCACAACCAGCGTGAGAGGGGCTGGAGCTTTTTATGGGCAGGAGTTCAAGATGGCCAAGTCTCTTGCGCTCGTTCTCTTCCTGTTTGCAATATCCTGGTTGCCTCTGTGCATTATAAACTGCATTTCCTATTTTTACCCTGAGGCTCAGATCCCCCAGTTTTGGATGTACTTGGGAATCCTGTTATCCCACGCCAATTCTGCCATGAACCCCATTGTCTACGCCTGCAAGATAAAGAAGTTCAAAAGCACGTACCTTTTGATTTTAAGGACCTATATCCTGTGCAAAAAACCAGACCCGGCTCTTACAGAGCAAACAACAGACCCACCATCATAAATTAAGACTGTATAGACCAGGCAACTGATAAACCACTTGGCTTTGCTAAGGAACTCATGAGAAAATGAAGCAACATGTAGATCTGAAGGTTACCCTAAAGCTGTATGTCAATATATGTCATTGTATTATATCAGTCCAAAATACAGAAGGAAATACTGTCTAGTGTCAAGGGGGTTTTTTGTTATTTTTAACATAAGGGTTGGAAGAGTTGACTGAAAAACAGGCTAAATGTGTTCCT
Organism: Manacus vitellinus; assembly: GCF_001715985.3. NCBI lineage: Eukaryota > Metazoa > Chordata > Aves > Passeriformes > Pipridae > Manacus > Manacus vitellinus. The sequence continues at coordinate 2,899,999 of NW_021940585.1, forward strand.
TGCTGTTTGTAATCCAGCAGCTCACAACCTCACTGACTGTTTTCACACCTTTTGTCTTCTCTGTCCATTTAGACTAAAACTTGAGTCTGGTCAACTTGTGCTGCAGCCAGGGTTGACACATTGTCATGAATAATAATAATAACTATTAGATGGATTTTACATTGATTCAGCCTGCTGAATCCTCCCCTGACAATCAAAACAAACCAGCCTGCAGAGTTGTAGTTGCCTAGGATGGCACAAAAATGGCACTAATTATTACACCACAGCTGACACAGCCCCCTTTTAAGGAACATGGGTCAAACTGAAAATAGGTCATTAAAGGCCAGGCTACTTTCTTGTCCATCTTTAAATAATAAAAGTAGTCCAGATAAAGCAGAAAAGGGAGTGCATCATCCTGTTACTTATCTTAGAGAGTGTTGGCATCTGTCCTGAGACCAGACATCTCATTTCTTATCTGATGCAACCCTTGTCCCAGGCCAAAGCTCTGCCTCCTTACACAGTTCAACTCGATAGATAAACAAGCCAAAGGAAGGCACTGCACAAGTACATCAGAGTTTGGTGCATGATCTCTAATGATCAGTGATGGGACCGATTGCTTTCAGCAGAAAAACAGGTCCCACCTCTCGAGCAGGAAATTATTCTTGAGAACGATGCACAGGGGGGACTTTGCTGATGTGTTTCTGGGGAACTGAGGAAAGAGGGAGCAACATTGCACCAAATTCCTGGCAGGCTGCCTGCCAAACTCCAAGGGAACAAGGTACAAGGATTGGGAGGAAGAACAAGAGAGGGGACTGAGAGCAGGGGAAGTCATCCTGCCTTCTGAGAACAAGCTCCCTGGCCCTGCTCTGCCTTCTGATGTTGCAACCAGATGTCAGCTCCAAAATGCCAGGGAATATCACAGGCACTGCTGTCCCTGCATCCTTCACAGCACCATTTAACCCCTGAGCTGTTTCCACTCACCCTCCTAGAGCTGGACAATTAATACTGGACACAGACACACTCAGACACATTCCTGATGTGAAAGCTTGTCCTGAGGGAGAGAAAAGTGCAAACACTTTGAGCAGAAACCTCCTGAAACAGTGAAAATGGGAGAGCCAGAAACAGAGGACACAGAATCCTCTGTTCTGATTAGCAGATGCACTTGTCACAAATTCCTGGAGCTACAGGAATTTTATTTAAGAGTTTGCTGGTGGTTGCCATTACAAGCTGTGCATGACCCTACAGAGCTCTTGGCACAGGAAAGGGAGAGACAGAGGGATGCTCTGGGATGAGTTTGGGGCTCAGCAGCAGCCACACAACAAAGAGATTCTGTGTCACCCTCCAAGGGCTGTGCCACACTCAACCCCCCAGGTACACACCCACAAGGGCTGTGCTGGGGTTGGCAGCATTTCACAGTGGACATGGAATTGTTGTGCTGAGTCTCAGTGAGGAAACACCTGCATGAAAACCCAACACCCCCGAGCTGGGCTCGAGGAGGGGGAAGCCTGTGGTGAGCCACCTTCCCTTATTTTTCTAACTTACTGGTGTGGGGGAGTAACCTTTGTTCAAGCCAGGTAAATCTTCAGACCTTATTTCTCTCTGTTATTAATTTTAAACAAAAATTGAACTAAATTAAAAAACACCGTGCACAAACACACTTATGAATCTCTTCACAGCTAAAAATACTAAGGAGTAATATGGTATTTTTCTCTCTTAAATAGAACTTAAAGAAACTGCCACGACTGAGAGGAGAGCAGATAACAGCAAAGCAAAGACCACGGGCTGTACCGTGGAACAGTCTGTGGCCTGACCCACACACCAGATTTCAGAACATAGAAGTGTTTTAGCCACACTTTTTCACGTGGTCCCCTGGACCTCCAGCAGCTGCCGGGAGGAGGAGACAGGACAACCCACCGAGGGTGGCAGAGGGGGGCTGGAAAGGCACCAGAGCCCCGCGTTTAGGCGGAATTAAACCCGGCTTGGTGCTGCCATCAGGTGGCACATCCAGCATCGCTCCTCTGAAGCCTCTCAGATGTTTCGGCCGCAGCTCACAGGAGTTTGTAGGGCTCTTGCCCTGCCCCAGAGATCCCTCCGGAGGAGTGTGTGAACAGCACACATGCAAATATCAGCGTTCTCAGAAAACAGAAGTACCTGCAAGAGTCTGGCACTCTCTGGTGACCACAAACAAGGAGGTTTCTGAGGCCCCGAGGGCTGAGCCAGCAGGAAACATCCCTCCCATTCAGCCTTGAGCAGTTGGAGATCCCCGAACTCCCCGGGGACAACAAACCTCCCATCCGTGGGAACGTGCAGAGGAGCTTCTCTGTGGCTGCTCAGAGTCACTCCTGGTAACTTATTCCCCAGTTGACGATGAAGGGATGATTTTTCCCTCTTTACAACGTGTTTAGAACATTGTGAGTAATAACACATGACTGAGAGATTTTGGCTGTCACACTGTGATGGTTCATTGCTTTTACGGGACTCGATCTGGAAGCAGCATTTGCACACAAATATTTCATTATCATCTCTTCATTAACAGAAAATAACTAATCAGAGCACTTGGCAATCAAAAAAAATATGCCAAGTGCCATGGCTGGTGACAGAAAAGGGAAACACAAGGGCCCAGACGTGGATAGGTGCAGTTCTCTTTGGTGGCTCAGTAACAGAAACTTTACAAGTGCAGGGAGATTTCTGCAGATGAGGAAATACTGTATTAAAAAAAAAACAACACCAAACCACCTTCAATTTGCCCACAACCTTTGGCAATCGGTTTGGAACAGGAGAGCTGCATTTTCCCTTGTAACTATAAAAAGAGCTGATGTTACAGATGGCAGTGCTGGCAGCCTCAGGGCACTGCAGGCCTTGGTGTAACGTTCTGGTGGTTTTTGATGTTCAGAAAGTGGAAAAAACCATTTTTATTTCTCTTGGAACTTCATCATCACACAGCCAGTGGTGTCTGACTCCGCTGGAAGACCAGAGTGCTGTAGGTAACCTCGTTCTGAGGATGGGAGAGAAGCCACAAACATTAGAGTGTTTAAGCACTGCCTGTCAGCAGGAATTTACCACTTTTAGTTTGTCCTCAACACCACACACCACAAACAGTCTGTCCTTACACGTGGGAAATTAATATACACTAGGCTGGTTTGTGCCAGTGGTTAGTCAGTCTCAAATTTACCAAAGAATTAATATCACAAAGGCAAACTGCAGAAATCCTTGCCTTTTAAAAAGATTTCTCCTAAACTGCCTAATCAGAGGTTTAGTTAAACCCTTGAAATACATGGAAAGTATAATATGGTGTTTCAGCTCTGTATTTTTCCTCCTACTGTCCAGGAACCTCCTCAGTACATCCCTATACTTCTATAAACACAGGCTGAAGCCTTGGATGCCCAAAACAAGCCCTTTTCCTTAGTCAAAAGAACTCCTGACTAACACTCAAGTCTCTCAAGCAAGTGACTTTTCTCCCTCCCACCCCCAAATTAATATTCACCACCCTGTCAAGAATGTGAAGTCTCTGCATCAAGGGTTAGAAATAACAGTTGTGACCTTTACCTGGGTGTTCCTGGCACATTCTCCAGGTGCTGTTTGCTGGAAGCAAACTTCCCCTTGGAAATTTTGGTGGGATTTCTTGCAACCTGGGAAGGAGAGGGATAGCAGCCTCAGCTGTCTGTGTTTGGAGAGGCTTGGTGGTGGGTGACAGACACATAACCTGTAAAATCTGTCACAGACCTGCCCTGCAAAGTGGGCATTTGGAGCTGCCAAGTCCCTGCCCACCTGCTGGAAGTGGCCAGGATGAAAGGGACTGAGAATTTAGTGTGGTCAGGGTTGGGATGAGAAAAACCCACGACCAACAGAAACCTCCCCAGCTCATCAGTGGTCAAGTTAATTCTCCCACGAGAACAGCCCCTGAGGAGTTATTGGCAGGGGTGACCTGTTCATCAACGCAGGAGCTACTCCAGGCAGACACAATTTTAAAATTTCAAAGTAACTTCTGTAGGTATCACCACTCTGCTGTTACTCCCTCCTCTGTGCTACTTACTTTTTCTGGAGAGGTAGATGATGGCAAAAACCAGGACAGTCAGGAGGATGCCAGAGATGAAGGCCAGTGCCATGTACAGTATTTCACGACTGTTCATACACAGAAAATCGTGTCAGAAGCCCCAGTTTTAACAGAGGTGTTGGAGCATCAGCAGTGCTCAAATTCACCAAACTTTATGGAGTGTTAACACATTTATCCCAAGCAGCATGAGATGAAAAGGTCCATATCTGCCTTAAGCATCACTAGTGCACAGACTAGGAAATTGCAATGAACTTTTTAAACCCCCAGGACATCAAATATCTGACATAAACCCCCTCCCTTGCAGAAGGAGGCTGCAGTCTCAGGGTTTGGAGGCAGGAAATAAAGGTGGAGCATTTACCTCTCAAACCAGCATTTAACTTGTGAAGCTTCTAATTCAGTGTGGACAGTGGTGTGGACAGTGGTGGGGACAGTGGTGGGGACAGTGGTGTGGATGGTGGTGGGGACAGTGGTGGGGACAGTGGGAGTAGTAGAAGTGGGTGTAACTGGAACAGAAAAAAATAAATAATCAAAAACTGGTTTTAAAACATATAAATTTCTCCAAACAACAAGAACCACATTCAGGCACATGTCTGCCCAGGGCAGTGTTATTTTGTGTATAATTCTCTCTATCAGGGGGCTGAAAGTGGAACCACCAGACAGGAAAATGCAGTTGTTCATGTCATTACTGTCTCAGGGCAGCCTCTGGCAGCCATGCAGTTCTTCCACACACCCCCACAGCAGCCCTTGGGTCAGGACAACATCAGTTCAGGCAAGAACACTGCAGCTAAAAAAAAACTGCCTAAAAACTAAAATACCTGGTTGTGAGGAACGGCCTCCCATTCTCTCCAAGCACTAATGGACAGGAAGAGAAGCTGAAAGGAGGGGAGGGAAAAAATTTGTATTTATATATACAGGTATGTAAGCAAAACAAACCTGTCGCCCTCTTTTAACTCGAAGACTTGATTTAGTTTTTATCCATTTTTTAGGAATCTTATAAAACTGGCACAAAGCCACACAACCCCAGCAGTTCCTCAGCATCAATCCTGCTTCCCAGTGTCTTGCTCCTGGCACACGTGGTCACTACGCCCTGATAGGCACGTTGCCTTCTTCCCCCAAAAATGGAGGATATTTAAGACTTAAAAAGCACCCACAGGATTATTTTTGCAAGAGCTAAAACCCAGTCCACTTTATGACTGTTTTCATAATCAGCAGCTCTAAAAAATTCCCTCTTGATGTTTTCCTTTCTCGACTTAAATTGACTCTTCCCACCAAGGCAGGAACAGTAAGTTTCTTCCCAAATTTGGGGCTGGAATCTTGAAGAGAGGGCTAAAAGATAGGGAGTCTTAAAGACAGTCTACTACAAAATCCCTACCCTGGTATTTCTCACCATGTGGGTTTGCAATATGCGTGTTGTGAATAATGTGAAAAATATCACAACATGAAAATATCACATGAAAATATCACAACATGACAATAAACTCTGCTGCTGCCACTTTTCCTACTGCACCCCGTTGTTGCCCACATTGCAGAGGACTCAAACCATGAAGAGCTCCCAGTTTCCAACCCCAAAGCTCCCAGTTTGTGTTTGCAAGAACTAAAGGAACAAGAAATGATACAGCTCCACCTTACCTCCCACCATGGAGAACTCCCGGGGTGCCAGCACACCAGTTCAGCCACTTGGCTTTGTGCAAAGAATCTGTCACACCAGCTAAAAGCTCCAATGTCATTGGGACGTGGGGTTACAAAAATGTGGAAGTTGAGCAACTTCACTTTTCTTATTTAAATTATCACAAGACAGGAAATTATGCACCTGCATTCTCTGGAACTGTTGAGCTAAAAAAAGTAAGGCAGGTTGAGTTTAGACTGGCTTAAAAGTCAGGTTCTGACCCCCAAAAAACACGGTTTTTTGTGCTGTTGTATTGGAAAGTGGAGAAAATTCACTTTTCCCCCACTGAGAATTGCAGCAATTCTTAAAGAAGTGGGTACTGGGCACACCCCACTCTGCTCACTGCAGTTCATGTACTAAATAAATCACTGCCCAGCACACAAAGGATGAACTTATACAGGTCAGTGCTTTGCTCAGCTGAGATATTTGAGTTATAACAAAATCCTGCAGGGAAAAGTTTCCTTTGGAAAGAAAATGGAAGAGGTTTATTCTGTGTGTTTTATCATAACAGACATGGAATTATTTCTCTTGATGCACAAGGAAAAAACCAAACCAACAGCTTTTTTTTTTCCTGTGAAAATCCAGAAAAATCCCACCCTCTAAACTCACCCATTTCCCTGTTTTAAACTTAATCTGAAGTCATGTTTTCCGGTAGCTTTTGACATATTTCCTGCCAGATCACTCCTTTCCCAGAACCAGAACACTTTCATCACTACACAAAGCTCTGTTGTGAAAAAGGGGTTTTCAGCTCATTTTGAGAACAAGGACATTCATTCTGAGGCACTCCAAGCCCAGGACCAGGTCAAAGGCAGCACAAATCACTGATTTTAGAACGTTTGCAATGACAGCAGGTATCTGTGGGTTGTTATCACAGAGAATTCTAACCCAGAGATCAGTCTGAGCACCAGAATTTGTCTCTGTGAAGTTGTGTATCTGATCTCTGCAAGTGTTCATGGCCACACCAGGAATCCAACACACACTGTGGCTGCAACTAATCCCCCCCTCTGAACAGCAGTGCTTGGTGTGACCCATCCAGCGACTCCAAACACAACCAGGCAACGACTGTTGGGAGTGAAACACGGCAGAGGGGTTGGGTTTTGTTTGTTTAATGATGGTTTAGACTCATAGTTTCCACCAGCAATGTACTGAGACATGGCAGTGGGCTCGGATGAGGTCACACTGCTGCGTGTGCGCCCTTGGACAGCGCCTTCAGGTCCAGGATGCACTTGGCAATGCTCTCCTTCTGCTGCAAGAGAGGGGAAGACAGCTGTCAGCACACATCTCAGGCAAACTAGATTTTTAGTGCATTTTAGATCATCCTTTTTCACCCCCCTGAGTTACAGATTTAAAGGGATGTAATGAAATCAGAGATTACATCCAAACAAGGACCTGCACTGAAGCAGGAATGGAAGTCGTGGAATCCCAGAATGGTTTGGGTTCAGAGGGAGCTTAAAGTTCATCCAGTTCCATCCCTGCCATGGGCAGGGAACACCTTCCACCAGCCCAGGTTGCTCCAAGCCCCATCCAACCTGGCCTTGGACACTTCCAGGGATGGGGCAGCCACAGCTGCTCTGGGTAACAAAAGCACACAGTGCTGGGAACTTGGTTTTGTTCTGTTTCTTTCCTTAAAAGCAAGGACATCCAGAGCCCACCTGCAGGCCTTGATCTGCCAAGGTCCTACACAGAGAACTTTGAGTCCCCTGCCCACTGAGCTGCACATCTCATCACAGCTCAGCTCTGAGCTGCAGCAACAAATGCTACACACAATCCTAGTTTAAATCCCAGCAACATAAGCACCTGGTACCCAGGAACTGGGCTCCTTAGCTCTTCCTCAGCAGCAGGAATGTGCTGCAGCCACATCTGGAAGTCACCCAAGGACACCCATCATCTCCTGGCTTAAATTAGAATCCTTTGTAGCAAATCTTTGTACAGACTAAACCGTAAAGCAGATAAAAACCAGCAAATACCTGTTGGGGTGTGATGCTCTGAATAACGTTCTTCTCCACCCACTGAATCATGTAATCCTGTTCCTTCTGCCTCTTTAGGGTCTGCAGGGCCACTTGGTAGTCCAGCCTCTTCTTCACCTCGTTGTACACCATCATCATCCTCTCCCGGTAGTTGGCTTCCAGCAGCATGGCAACGTTATTCTGCACAAGCAGATGAAGGCAGGAGGTTAATGTTTAGCAAGAACACAAAGCAGCAGCAGAACATGTTCTGTAGCAAAAGGGACAGAATCACAGGATGGTTTGGACTGGAAGACACTTTAAAGATCATCCACTTCTACCCCCCTGCCATGGGCAGGGACACCTTCCACTGGCCCAGGGTGCTTCAAGTCCAGTCCAACCTGGCCTTGGACACTTCAGGGATGGGACAGACACCACCTCTCTGGGCAACCTGTGCCAGGGCCTCCCCACCCCCTGAGTAAACAATTCCTTCCTAATCTCTAATCCCACCCTTCCCTTGGTTTGAAGCCATTGCCCCTGTCCTGTCACTATCTGCCCATATAAAAAGTCCTTCTCCCTCCTCTGAGTCTCTGGGTCAGGTGGTGGAAGTGGCCCTGTGTGCAACACACAGACAGCAAACAGTCTGTAACCTGCTGGGAGTACAAGAGGCTCCCAGATTGGGCAGGGCAGGCTGCAGGGGGGAGGGCAGCAGAGCTGGCACCACCTACCCTCTTTGCATCAAAGAGGTAAGAGCGGCCCTCGACCCGCCACTGCTCCTTCTTCTCCTCCTCAATGGCCTTCTGGAGCCCCTCGATGGCCTCGTTCTTCACAGCCAGAGCTTTGGCTACTTTCTCCTGGAAGAAGCAGCAAGAAACACCCTTCAGAATGAAAGTCAGGCTGAAGGAAAACAAACTGCAATTAACTTCTGGAATGGTGCATTAAGATTTGAGAAATGTCTGTGTGAACTGCCCTGCGCCAGGGCTGAGGTTCCAGGGCGGCAAAGCAGAGTTTAGAGTTCAAAATCACAGAATCCCAGGATGGTTTGGGTTGGAAGGGACCTTAAAGCTCATCTCATTCCACCCCCTGCCATGGGCAGGGACACCTTCCACCAGCCCAGGTTGCTCCAAGCCCCGTCCAACCTGGCCTTGGACACTTCCAGGG
>NW_021940585.1:2908985-2910436 GCF_001715985.3 Manacus vitellinus
AAAGTCAGATTCTGGTTTCTTTGTTACCTCGTTAAGTTTGTCAGCAAAAGCTGCCACATCAGGCCCGAATTTCTTGATGCCATAAATGATGACTGACAATATACAAGCAGCTGCCACTGTCTCATGGTTAACAACATAGATTTCCTTGGAAAGGAGGTAAAGCACGAGGCCAGTTCCCAGCATGTAGGGCCCTAAAGAAAAAAAAACAAAGCAACATTATTTGTACAAGGCATGAAGAAACTCAGTAAATTCAAACACCTGAGAGGGAGCCAGTTTAAGGCTTACAAGAAGATCAGGAAGTGTTCTCTTTTTCCAGGACAAAAAGCAGAGTCGCAGTTCCACTCAGGGAAAGGTGTCAGGAGGAATCTCATCAGAAATGGAAGCAACTTGCACCTGGCACTGCTGCTTCTGCTCACTCAGAAACAGGCAAAAATCCCTGTTCAAGTGTTTTGAGGACCAAGAGGCAACTAAATCTTCCTACAAAATCAGGCTCATGGCATTTTTTGCCTTTATTTAAAGTGTCTGACTTCAGAGCCAGGAATGCAGCACTGGGTTGTCCTTCACAACCTGCACATGCAAAAAACCTAATTTTCACTAATATTTTACCTTTTCAGCAGCCAGAACTGGTGGACAGAACTACATAACTAAAAATGGTAAAATGTAGGAAAGTTAAAACCTGTATTAGTAAACAGTAAAATAGCCTATATTAACCTGTGACTCCTGTTTTAGGGTAGAGAAACTGGAAAAACTCCTCAGGGATCAAACCATGACGAACTTCTCCTCCTTTCTCAGGCAGAGGTGGCAAAGGAGCCAAACTCTGCTGAGTTGTGTGTACTTGTCTTGTGGCGTGCAGCACACTATAAACAACAACAGAAAGTTTCAATTATGGCTCTTATTAAAAAACCAGACACAAATAACCCCCAAAACCACTCTCAAATGAGGCTCAAAGAGATTTCCAATTAAATAAGCAGGTAACAGGTGAGGCACTAAAATAGGTTCTCCAGAGAAGCTGAGGCTGCCCCATCCCTGGAAGTGTCCAAGGTCAGGTTGGACGGGACTTGGATAGTGAAAGGTGTCCCTGCCCATGGCAGGGGGTGGAATGAGATGAGCTTTAAAATCCCTGCCCACCCAAACTGTTCTGTGATTCGATGAAGTTGCCATTCATTGGACGCACCTCCTTCCAGGAAGTGGGTGGGACTAAATAACCTCCAGAGGTTCCTTCCCAACGTCCCTATTTTACACTCACAAAGCCTTAATAAGAAAAATGAAGACAAACCCCCAGAATAACGTTGCTTAAGCACAAACAGAGGCTGGTTTCCGAGAGGCTCCCACAGTACTCACCCCACGGCCACGGGCGGTGGCGGCAGCGCCCTCAGCGCGGCGGGGGCTGGGGGGACAAGAGGGCACAGAGCGCGTCAGGGCAGAACCCGGCCAAACACAGCAACGACCCC
>NW_021940585.1:2912626-2921915 GCF_001715985.3 Manacus vitellinus
TCCACCCCCTGCCATGGGCAGGGACACCTTCCACTAGCCCAGGTTGCTCCAAGCCCTGTCCAACCTGGCCTGGGACACTTCCAGGGATGGGGCAGCCACAGCTTCTCTGGGCAACCTGTGCCAGGGCCTCTCCACCCTCCCCGGGAAGAATTTCTTCCACATATCACATCTAACCCTTCCCTCTGTTAGTTTGAAACCATTGCCCCTTGTCCTGTCACTGTCTGCCCATAGAAAATGTCCCTCTCCCTCCTTTTTCCAAGCCCCCTTCCATCCCACTTTGTTTGATCCTGTCTGGAGAGGTTCCCTCAAGCTCAGCTGTGTCACAGGCACCTGTGGTTGGGTTTGGCAGCTCATTGCTTTGGTAGGAAGCAGTTGGCTGTTGCTGAGTGGAAGTTACTGGGTGTCTGGGCATAAACTGTTCCTAGTTACACTGCTGACCCTTCAGAGGTCCTTGGGAATACGCAGGAAAGTTGGATACAATCTCTGAGGCTCTTTATCCTTTTGTGCTTTGGTAGCTCACTCGGCAGCAGTGACATGTGTGGCTTCCTGTCCTGGTAAGGACACTGTGTTCCTGTCCTGTGCTGAGGTAAAGCTCACTCTGTTGTCTAAATCTGCCTGATAAAAATGAGATTTAATTTTAGTTATTTACAGTTTAATGCACTTAGAAACCACCTCTTGTGTTACAAGCTGCATACCTGAGTTAGTAGAGTATTCCAGTTTGATAAGTTGATAATCAGCTTACCAGTCTGATTCCTAGAGGCCTGTATTGAATTTTGGGAGCTCCTAGTTCTGTCCTGGGTGTGATTGAAGGCTGCAGTTAAGGGCAGCATCATTTTAACCCAAAGGAAGAGGAGGGGGTGGTTTTGACTGGAGATCTGCAGCAGTTCTGTAGTGAATGTGAGTTTATGCCACAAAGACATTGTAAAACCCTTTTTATTCCCTTTGGATTTATAGGACAACAGAACTTTACTCTGGGACACCAGATGCCCTAAACCAGCTACCCGAATTGGTATGTCTCTGTACACAGCCACTGCTTGTGAATGAGTTTGGGTTGGAAGAAATAAATTATTTTATGCCTGACTTCTGTGTCTTAACTGCCAGTCTAGTGATGTGATCCTAGAAAAGCCTGTTAAAACCTAAAGAGGTTAAAACAGAAGTATGATAAGCTTAAAATACTTGCCTTAGTGCTGTAGCAGTGCTAAATGAGATAGGACAAAGATATTCTTGCTCTGACTCTTTCCACACTCATCCCAATTTCTTCCCTTGCAGTTTGCAGTGCCTGTAATTACCTCCCTACCTCAATCATGTGGCATCCACAGAAAAGTGACATCTTTGTTTTGGGTAAGAACCTTCGCTTTCACCAGGCAGGTCAAGCTCTTTTGTTTTCACAGTGACCATTTTGCTCCTAACTTCCTTCTCCCTCTGCTCCAGGTGATGAAAGTGGAACAGTTGCACTAGTAGACACAAAGAATCCTGACTCTGCCCTCAGTGCCACCGTGCACGCCCGGAGCATCACGGGCTTTGCATTCTCTGCACACAGGTACAGTCTGATACACTGCTGTGGAACATGGGACTGCATCCCCTTGAAAACCTTATTATTTTAAAAAACAAAGTACTAGTTGTCTTCTTATCAAGAAGATTGTAGCAAAGAGTAGAGTAAACCAAACAACATCTCACTTTTGACATGTGTGATTACCTGTGAGAACAATTCTGCAGTTTCAGAATTACTGACCCACTTGCTGTGGGGATTTTTCTAATTAAAGCCACCTCTGATTGAAGAAGGATCACTTGTTTTCTGACTCCCATAAAATATTCTCAGTGCACTGACAACCTGCCAAACAACGGTGAAAACATTTTTGTAAGATTTTGTGCCTCTTAATTCACTGTACCTGGGTGAGGATCACTAGGAATCCTACTTTTCATAAGTTTATCCCTAACAATTCGTGTATTTGATTGTTCTGAGCATGGTTTCATCTCTGTCCTCCAGTTCACCCTTACTGGCTTCCATCAGTGAAGACTGTTCAGTTGCTGTTCTTGACTCAGACCTCTCAGAGGTGTAAGTACAGGCAGAACACGTTCACTCTTGTGGCTGTCTTACTGTCTTCTCAAGTTAATTATTTATCTGTAGAATCCCAGAGTGATTTGGGTTGGAAGGGACCTTAAAAATGTCTTCATTCAACCCCTGCCATGGGCAGGGACACCTTCCACTAGCCCAGGTTGCTCCAAGCCCTGTCCAACCTGGCCTTGAACACTTCCAGGAGTGGGGAGTCCACAACTTCTCTGGGCAACCTGGAGGTGAAGATATTCCTAAATGGGGGAGCATCATCCATAAAAAACCTAGCAGTTAGGAATTGCAGAAGCCCATAAGCTCTCAGTGTTTCCTGGCTAATGGAATGTTGGTGTTTTCCAGGTTCAGAAACCGTTCTCACCGAGACTTTGTTAAAGGCTTATCCTGGTCTCCTTCAGACGATGCCTTGCTCACTACAGTTGGATGGGATCATCAGGTTTTACATCACACTGTCCCTGTACCAACTGGTGAAGCTTCTGGAGTCAACTGTGTAAAAGAATAGTTTTATAAACTCATGGTCCAAGTTCCTTCCTGGCATCACTTTGATTCTGCTGAAGTCAAAGGTGTGTGTGAACTGGAGCGGGGATGGTCTGTTGTCTGCCTTGAGGCTCGTGGCTCAGAAGGTTCCTGTAGTAATTTTGAATTAGGCCTGAGTTAGTTACAAACCAAGCTTTGCCCTCTCCTCGGGAGTGCTTCTGTAATATGACTTCAGTTTTACCCAGAGGAAAAAAAAAAATTTGCTTCAGGTACAGAGGAGACTTGGAGAGATGGGGAATTAGGTGTAATGAAAAATAAACTTAGTCAAAAAGATTGGATTCCTCCCTCAGTTCTCCAAACCACCCATGGTATTAATAGAAACATTTTCTGAGGGGGTTTAACAACACACCTCCTCTCAGGTGGGTGTGAGAGCCTTGCCCTTGAGCAAAGTTCTTTGCTCTGAAATGTAATTCTTCCAGTGGAATGGGAAGACATGTTCTAATTCAAAGACTAGAAGGGTTCCAGTGTTGTCCTTAATGCAGCACTTGGTTTAGAGCACTGGGCTTCAGTGCCAGTGTGGATCCTGTGCTGAGCACTGCTTGTGCACTGCTATCAACACCTGTGCTTGGTGAGAGGAGTCCTGTACACTGTATAATGAGGCTCCCAGCTGTAGCCCTGTAATTAAACACCTTTGGGATGGTGCTGAAATCCTGGGACCTGTGATGCTCAGCCCCAGGGCCAGTTAAAGGGACTGAAAGCCAGAAGTGAGCAGTTGCTGTGCTGTTTGACACCATATTTCATCTCCTCTGGGCTGAAGGCGATTTACTCAAAGATAAGACCTGTGAACAAAAGGTTTCTGTAAGGGAAAAACTGGACTAAGGACTTCAGTTGTCATTTGCTTGCTCCTGTAACAGGCTCTGCTTAGTGATAAACCAGACTCCTCGTGCACTTGTGATGAGTGACTCTTGTGCCAGCGACTGAGGGGACAGAACACTCCCATAATCCCCAAAACAGACTCCACATAATCCCTAAGAGGTGTTTTTTTGTCATATATCACATCCATTTCTAACTAAACTGTTTCCCTGGAATATATTTAACTGAAAAAAAAAAAGTCATTGCTCTGCATGAATTGCTGCTGCTCTAGATATGGCTTGGTCTGGCCTAGTATCTCCTAGACAGAATTAAGCAAGTCTTGGCTAATGAAACAAAAATACTGTTGAAATGAATGTTACCACTGGTTCTTTAGCATGATAGCAACACTTAAATGTACACTGCTTCCAGTGTTTATCCCTGCATACACATAGGTTTAGTTGTGCAAAGCCCACACTTAATTTTTAGGCAGACTAAGCTTTCCCAGGCTCTGGACTTTTCTCATAGTCTTTGTAAACCTCACCTGCTGCTTCTTTAACTCCCCTGTCATACAGGTGTTCACAGAGCAAACCTCCTGTTCTAGAGCAGTGTATGACAAGGAGAAGGTAAATGACGATAAAAACTGACACGTTTCCTCAAAAAATCCCCTTTGAACCACAAAGTCCCCTCTTGGGGACCTCTGATGCTGTACTGAAACAGGTCTTGTGCTGGTTCTGAAGAAGTTGTCTTGGCAGATGGTTTTTAAATAAATCATAGTTTTCATTTGTAACTGGGTTTAAAGTTTCACTGGGCCAGTTCTGTAGCACTGAAGAGCCAGCTGAGATCATTCACACTGTTGAAGTTGTGGTTTCAGTCCCTGATATTAAAACTGTTCTTAAATAAATGACCACTGTATTCCTGTTTAATGCCAGGGTACTACAATTCTTCAGCACTAGGTCAAGGCAGGCTCTGTGTCCTGCCTGTTTTCAGGAAGCTTTTCTTCCCAAAACTCTACCTTGGGTTACCACTGTGCATAGCTAAAAAGAAAAGTTTTGATGTCAAACATCCAGTTCCTCCTATTGCCACACATAAGCAAAACACAACAAAAAAGAGCCATGGTGGATGGTGAAATCTATATGGACAGCAGGTCATTACTGATATATTAATTCTGGATTTAGAATTAAAGACCAAAAGAAAGTAAGTGCTTTTAGCAGCTGGCAGATGTTTGTTGTGCCACAGGATGGCAGCAGCTGCCCTTGACAAGGGGCAAGGCAGCACCTCCCTAACTCTGCACGTTAAATTAAAGAGTATCTCCTTTCAGTTTTTTTACCATTTATATTTGGGTTTTTTCACTATCATAAGAAAAACACAGAAGAGCAACAGTTTAAGAGTCACTCATGTTATGCAGCTTGGCTTGCAGTTGATTGTACTGCTGCAAGCAAGGCTGGAGTAAACAGTCACATAGACACATAGGCAGCAGGGCACAAACACCAGCAATCCCACATCAATCCCTGCAGACTTTGCAGCTTTCTGCAAAGGAATTAGAGGGAATTCTCTGGGGTTTGTGGTTTGCTCAGCTGTCCCCACACTCCCCACCCATCAGGTTTGGGGATGCTCGTCTAAAGAGGTTGTGGCTCAAGTAAAGGCTTCAGTGTACACATGGCACACTTCATGGGGAGCCTGGCTCTGCAGCCAGGGCTGGATGAAAGAGAGGAGCATGCAAATAAATTTAATTTTGAGGAGTGGAGAGAACAAGCCACACTCTGAAGACGAGCCTTTATGTTGCTGCTTGCGTTGCTCACCATGCTTTCAATTTGAAGCACAACATTCCAGTTGGGACTTGTTACAAGTATGTGAGTTTCGTTCCTAATGAAAAGCTCAAACCCAAGAACTATTTATAGAAGCTGCACAAACTCCTCTCTCTGCCAGCCTGCCCAGCCAGCTGGATGTGAGTGACAGGGCTCTTGGGGCTTAGCTGCCCATTCATGCCTTGGCTGGGCTTCTAAAAACACCAAAATGGCCACAGGGTTTATATCAGCTGCTCAGGAGAAATTGGACCGAGCCCTGGCTAAGCTGGAATTCAAATTGTTGCTGAGCTACGTTTTCCTGTCCTTTTAATCTGACGTGCAAAGATCTCAATCTCACAGCACACACCCCACTTAAACAACGCTGGAAAAAAGTCAGACCACACGTGTGATAAAACAACACGTCCAGAAACATTTAATGCAAGAAGGTTGGTGTTCAATGGCACTCATAAATAAGAGACTTTGTTCAACACTTTACAGCTAAAGCTCTGTTATACTCCATTAGCTGGTGCTTTTGGGGAAGAGGCAGCTGCAGGGGATAATTTCAGTTGTATCATGACTCGAATGACCAAACTGCATCAGAGAGGGTTGAAGTGAGAGTAATTCCACTGCCAGGCTTCAGGGTTGCTCTCAGCACTGCCTGGGCTGTGAGGCAGCTTTGCTCCATTACTACCCCTTAGGTTTTTTTTGCTTCTTTATCTCCTGTTGCTGAATTTACACAGGGAACCAGCTGGGGAGGAGCAGGGACAGGAATCCAAGTACCATTTTTTATCCACGTACCTGACAGAGTCACCTGCCCCAGGAGGGGGGAGCTCTTCCCCGTCCCTGCTGCTCCTGCTCTTCATCAGAGACCTCCCTTTGTCCCCAAGTGCTGTGGCTGCCAACAGCTCTGACAGTGGCTCCTTTGTCACACAGTTCCCAGCGCCCCGACAGAAATGTCTTGGTTGTTACTGAAACACTAGAATGCTGCATGCATTGAAAATGCATTCAAAAGAAACAGAGATAGCCCAAAGTGTCTGAAGAATAGGAGAGTTCCACTGCTTAAAACGTGTGCTAACCAGTTTTACAACTGGGAGCAGAGTCCAGCCTGAGTTAGTGACAGCTCAGTCCACTGTGCATTCCCAGAATGGGTGTTCTGTGAATAATGGCTGTTCTATAAGGCTTCTAATAGTTAATTTATATGAATATGTCTGCTAGAAATGAGACACTCCATGCTCTGTGACATCATCTAACAACTCCATCTGAATTGTGTGTCTGGGTTGAAATAGTAAATGTGACATTGGAGTGTCACGTTTTGCTCTAAAAACTTGAGGATATGCTCAAGTTTAGAATTTGTGAGGTGGAAAAGTGCACACACCCCACACTTCTCCAGACCTGCAGTGGGCAAAAATCAATCTTGGAGGGCCAAAGTCTCCCAAAGAACATTTAAATTTAAAACTGCTTTTGAGAACTAACTTTGCAGTTATACGTTTTTCAAAACAATAAATTATCAGGAAGGAAAAAATTAAGTTGCAATATTATCAGAGAAGCTTCTTTGTTTTCTTTCAAGTTTTAACTGGTGAAGCTTCATCCAACACTAAAACATGACCCTGAAGCCACTCAAGCAGGACCACAGCTTTACCTCCACAGATCAGTAAGAATCCTCAAGATGCTCCTTGCATGGAGAAACTTTTATGTTTTGAGGTGGGGGTTATTCCACATGACACCTGGCACACTTCAACATCACAGAGTTACTCCATAATCACTTTTCTCCATAAACATTTTTTTTTAAACCAACACCCAGATATTTAAAGCCAATTATTTCAATATTGGCTGTGGTGAGCATTGGAAATCTTCCAAGTCACTGCGACTTACTGGCATAAAAATGCCCTTTAAATTAGCTATTAGACTGATTATGGTATTTGCATTTTCATTTTATTCACAGCAAAGTAAAGTTCAGAATACTTTGAAGCTGCTGCAGTATCTGAAAGGGCTGTTAAATTACTGGGTAAAACTGGAAATAACATAGAATGCCAATGACATGACATGAATATCAAGATAACTTTTTGAGAATTCCACCATGAAGGAATATTTATCACTGAATTCCAGTTGAATTGTAGAGCAAAATCTGCTTACAGGCACATGTAGAGGTGTGTGCCAGGCAGGATAAGCTGGAGTGGAACTAATTTATAGCATTGAAAATAGAAAGTGCTTTCCATAAAAATAGACTAATGTCTCAAAGTGCTTTTAGTTTGTCAGTGATTAGACAACATTCTCTACAAGTTTTTACAGTTATCTTACAGAGATTTTCAGCAAGTTTACCTATGAGGAAGAGCTTTTATTTCTAGTTTCAGGAAGCTGGTTATTCAAAGCTTTGGTCAGCTATTGTGAGACCGCACTGCTCACTCTGGAGTATAAAATACCTTTTATCTTTAAGGCTTCTTGTATCTCCCCCCCACTGCACAGCCACAACCAGCTCCTTCAGAGGCAGCAGCAGGAAGCAGGCACAGGCACATCCAGCACCTATGGAAGCAGCGGGAGCCAGCTCCCTCAGGGATGTCACTGCAGCCACCCCACACCAGGACTGTAGCTGCCTACAGTCACACTGAAATTTGGCTGCTTAGTCCCCAAATCAAGCAAACTAAAGCCAAGTCTCAGCAGAGCAGTTTATAAGGATCCTGTGGCTGAACTATCAGGGGTGGGGGGTTACATGGGTACGAAGTGGCAAGAGACCCCTCAGGGGAAGCACCACCAGCACAGCACCTTGGCAAGTCACTGGCACCCACCAGCTGAAAAGAAAAGAAGGATTGCTCCACGTCCTAAGTCTCCAAAGGGCTTCAGAGCCGTCCATCCAGGCCTCACAGCCTCCTTCCACGAGGAATAATTACCAACAGAGACATTTCCAGTGACCAAAAGGCACAGCAAAGCAAGGCCCCTGCTCCCAAAGCTGCTCCCTGGAAGAGGAGGACAGGCCCTGACAGCCAGGAGCTGTTTTAAGGCATCAGCATAATTGATTTGCTCCAGGCTGTTGAAGGAGGTGGGGATGGAAGAGGTCAGGATCTGGACATCCTAAACTCTCTTTCTATCCCATTGGCCTCACACTCTTATTTTAATCCCCCTACCCTGAGCTATACACTGGCTTGCTTCCATAATGCACATCTCCCAGTTGGTTTCTCCCTACTCCCAAGCACGTTGGAGTTAAACCAACTCAAAAAAAACCAATCTCAAACCAACTTTTCCAGTGGTGATGCTCTTCAAAGAGAACTAAGGACACTCTTTGGCTTTCTTAAGATGACCTATCAGGCTGCAATTCTGAAAATAATCCAAGGGGAAAATGGGGAAAAAGGCAAGCCACGTTTGCTCAGGTAACAAGGCAGTGGCCTGTCTGCAGTAACTTACTCTCCATGACAGTCTTTTGAGACCAAAGTCCGAGTCCCAGGGTCATCCCCCACCTTCTCCAGCAGTAGTTTCAAGCAGCACGTTTGCTGGCTGGGTTGGGGCCGTCCCTGGGGCCCATGGAGAAGGAAAGGACCATGCCAGGCACCTTCTCCTCCCTTCCCAGCCGGGTGCAGGTGGCAGAGCAGCCCTGGGGACGAGCCTACCGGTGGCTGCTCTGGTAGGCGTAGGAGATGGGCTGGCGTGTCCCGGGCCTGACCGTGAAGGTGTTGGTGGGTCCGCCGTACTGGGGGCTGCCGTGGGCAGGTCTGCAGGGAAAACAGAGGGAAAGTCACTGAAAGCCAAGGAAACCCTTCGGTTTTAGTCAGGATTGCGATTATGTACTTTATTCTTGTCCTAGGGGAGCAGGGTGATTTTTGTGGCTTCGTGTCTCCAGCCAGTGATGTGGGGAGGAGGGGGAGATGGGCACCCACTGGGACCATCTGGGAGCAAGGTCACAGCTGGGACTAGAGAGGAGCCATGGACGGTCGTGAGGTGGCGGGAGGAGATCCCAGCTGGCAGCGAGCGCATGAGCCAAGGGGCAACGACATCTCTGGAGCCAAATCCAAGGGACAGCGAGGACAGGGAAGGGTCAGCTGAGGGGGACACACGTACCTGCTGGCTGCCAGCACGCCGGTGGGCGAGAAATCCCCGTTCTGCCCCTTGTACTTGGCGT
>NW_021940585.1:2924328-2934881 GCF_001715985.3 Manacus vitellinus
GACCTGGGGAACGTGAGGTGGGGCTCGGGGCAGTGCTTGGGCTGCAGGCTCTCCTTGGGGCTGGGGGCAGTGGGCACCCCGGGCTCAGCAGGGCGGAGAGGCCCCTCGGCATCCGCCTGCCTCGTGTTCAGCACCGTCTCGGATTTCCACTTGGAGATGCCGGAGGTGAAGTGCGCGGGGTCCTGGATGAGCAGCGAGGCACCCGGTGGGGCTGGGGGGATGAAGTCAGGAGGAGCTGGCGTGCTGGGGGAGGACAGGGCAGAGGCTGGAGGTGGCGGAGCTGCCACGGCAGGAGGGGGTGGCACCAGCTCGGGTGGCGGAGGCGGCGGTGGCGGCAGCACTTCGGGGGGTGGAGGGACCGGCGAGGCCGGAGGGGGTGGCACAGGCGCCGGTGCTGTTGGAGGGGGCGGTGGGGGCACTGATGGTGGTGGGGGGATGTCTTCATCCAGGTCATCCCCCTCCAGAGCCTGTGGGCGCAGGTCCCCCACGGAGCTGTACATCCGGTAGTTGCCATTGATCCGGGAGCCAGAGCCTGGAAAAAGGAGCGAGAGCACAGCGGTGTGAGCTCCTTCTCCACCAGCCCTGCCGTGGCCAGTGGTCCCCCCAGAGAGCCAGCCTCTTGCTCAGCTTGTTCAAAGTCACTGTGCCTCACCCCTTGGAAATTAATTCATTTCCAATGGCTTCAAAAAATAATTAATAGTAGGCTCTATTTTGGCAGGGAACTCTCAGGAGCAGACTGTCTGCTCCAGAGTTCCAGCCACACACACTTCCTGCCCCGAGGGCACAGCCCTGCTGAGCACTTTGTGCTGGCCAGGACTCAGCAGAGAAGATCCCTTACCAAGAGCTGCTTTTTCCTCAAAGTCTTCTGGCACCGAGGGCGTTGGCACAGCCACCCCATGGGATTCTTGGGCATTCTGTAAGAGTTAAAAAAAAGAGAGCTGTTAGTTTTATGCCCAGGGTATCAGAGAGAAGCAGCTGGTTATTTGTCCACACAAACAGGGGCCTGATGGATCTTCTCAAGACATGGAGGTCTCTGTGGAAGCTGCTGTTGACAGGTGAGTCAAGTGATGAGGGCTGCATGAGCCATGGCCACAATTCCCTGTGGTCAGGTGCAGAGGGGCTGGACAGGAGCATGGCTATTTACATCCCTCCTCAGAGCTCCCCAGCCCACCAGCAGCAGCACTGGCTTCTCACCATCCATGTACCAAGCACACTGAACAGCTCCCATGGGTTCTGTGGGTCTTCTCTCCAGCAAGCACTGCCAGCTCACACCACAGCTACACACACACACACACCACCCTGGAGTCACAGACAGACCTCCAGCTTTCTGGGAGACCGGCACCAGCATATCTGAACACCCCGGGGAAAACTGCTCCTTGTGTGGTTTGTGTTCCACTCTCAATTACTCCCTTCACATTCATGCTGAAAACTCAGCAGTGCCTTTAGCTGGCACAGGACCATGCAATTCAACAGCCCACACATCCGTGGGGATGCCTCCAGTGAGGGCACTTTGGGTAATTACAGCCACCCAGAGAGAGAGATCCAGGCTGACTCACCCCAGAGCTGATCAGGGCTCCACCTCACACACCTGCCAGGAGCAGAAAGCCTCTCCTTCCCCCAGTGACTCACTGCTGGGACTGCTCTGAGGGGCCTGCAGTGGCTCAGGAACGTCCATTAATGCTCCCATGTGCAAACCCAAACTGGTGCTGGGTCAGGCACAGGCACAAGTAAGGCAGTGGCTGGACTGTCACACAGCAGCACTGGGAGAGACCGAGTCCTGGGGACAATTTTGGGTGCTACAAAGATATGAAATTATTAGAGTGTCCAAAGCAGGGACACAAAAATGGTGCAGGGTCTGGAGAGGCCATACAAGGAGCAGCTCAGGGCACTTGGTCTGTTCAGCTGGAGAAGAAGAGACTGAGGGGAGACTCACTGGAGGCTGCAGCTCCTCACAAGGGGCAGCTCCAATCCCTGCTCTTTGTGAGCAGTGACAGGACCCAAGGGAATGGCTGGATCTGTGTCAGGGCAGGGTCAGGTTGGATATCAGGGAAAGGTTCTTCCTCCAGAGGGTGGTTGGGCACTGAACAGGCTCCCCAGGGCAAAGGGCACTGCCCCAAACCTGCCAGAGCTCCAGGGGTGTTTGGACAACACTCTCAGGCACAGGGTGGGATTTTGGGGTGCCCTGTGCAGGGCCAGGAGCTGGACTGGATGATCCCTGTGGGTCCCTTCCAGCTCAGGATATTCTCTGATTCCATGCAATGACACTCTGTGAGCAGCAAACTCGCAGATGCCCCAGGCAGTGGTCAGGGACATCCCATCCCATTCCCAGGCTCCAGGTCCACCCTGTTGCACTCCTGCTCCCCCCAGGCAGCTGTTTGCACTGTTAACAGCCCTTTACAAAGGAAACATTATCCTGCCATCAGCCTGCCCCTCTCCCGGAGTGGTTTCCTGCACACAAAAGCCTGGATAATGACTGAGCCCCTGCCCTTTGCCTTTCACTGCCACTATCACCATTTTTACATCAGGCTGCCACGGAATTCCAAAGTCTCCTTGAGCAAAGGTCAAGTTGGGTTTATTCATCCAGCCCCTTCCAGGCTCAGACAGCACGTTAAGGTTTCACACAGCCCTGGTGTGGAGAGCTCAGGAGATGCCTGATGGGCAGAGCTGATTTAACAGCAGCAGCCTGGGCTCCTGCAGAAGAGCCCTGGAATGCTCCAGCTTTGGACAAAACAATAAGAAAATACACATATTTCACTTGCTAGGTCCATCACCCTGCAGATGACCAAGGATCCTCTACAAACCACACGGGAATGAGCCAGTTACTGGTGAGCCAGGAGTGAGTGAGTGGGAATTCACATTCCTGGGATTGCAGGATGGATCAGACAACATTTTGCTGATGGAGAAGCCAAGGTCTGCTAAGGCATCAGGACAGATCTGTTAGTGGCAAAACACCAGGCTAGGTGGGCCTTGTATCTTTAATATCTAGCTATGTATCTATCTTTATATATATATATCCTTTTATATATACTTATATATTTTTATATATGTATAAAATCTGAGAACTCTTTATGGTCCTAAAGATACAGGACAAGGTAGAAGAAAGATCCTTAACTTCAACTGAAAGCCAGAGGGAAGGCCAAGGACAACAGAGGTATTTTAAGAGCCAATAATGACACTGTCCAGAGTAATGAGATATCAAAAACTACAAAGAAAAAAAAACCCAGCAGCTCCCATTTGCTATGGAAATCCATTGCTGCCAGAGCACACCGAGGATACCTGCTCATTTACAGGGCAACAAAGATGTCTGGGCACTGAATTCAAAGCAGAATATGCATCACATGTTTGGAGAGGAGTGGAAAGGGACTGACAGTCGGAAGAGAGCTATGCAAAGCTGGAGGAAACAGTCTGCACTTCATAAATGAAGTGGTAATTTTGGACATGTCATTTCAAACTGGGCAAGCCTGTTTCACACCAAAAACTTCTGTTAGCAGTTGCTAATGCTCAGCATCTCTCTGAAAAAAACACCCATCCCCACGTCATGAGCTGGCTCCTGAAATGGAAAGCATCCCCAGTACCCTGCCAGAGCCTCCAGAGATGGCTGGGAAGATTGTTCCCTGCCTTTGCTCGGGGTGTGGCCAGCCCTGCAAACCTCCAGCTGATTCAGAGCAGGCTCAGGGTGCTGGGCCAGGAACCTGCATTTCCAGTTCGTGGTACCCACATCAGATTTGTGCAGGGGAAGCTTTCACTGGAACCACCAGGAATCACTTTTCATCCTTGGAACACAGTAAGATGTCCCCAGTTGTGAGAAATAAAATAAGGGTTTTTTATATGTGAAGTTGTAAGGTATCCAAGTTCCAAACTGGGTCTTTTTAAATATAAAGTTCCTAAAACTTAAAATCTTTCTGGGCCACTTGGCAAATTCTGAACATAGGGGTTTCTTTTTCCTCTCTGGGCTAAGAACAAAGGAAATCCATCATTTTTCACAGAGGACTCCTCACAGCCAATTGGAAGGAAGGGAAAGCCCCTTTTTGGAGAAAAAGAAACCTTTTTAGGCAAAACTGAATATATTAAACTTATCTGAAAAAGGGTGGGATTTTGTAAAACTATAAAATGCATGAGATTTAAACCCAAGGGGTCTTTCTCCCTAGAAACTTGGTGAGAGGCAGACCCAGCGTGCTGAATAAATTCTTCCTTGTTGATACAGTTTCTTTGTTCCATGAGTTTATGCCATCTTTCTAAATTTAAAAGAGATTTTTTTTCCCCACACAGTGAAGGGAGCCTGCCTGTCCTTGTGGTCCCTGCTCTCTCAGGACTCTTCCCACCCATTAAATGAACAAGGTTTGAGGTTGCCTGTTAAAAAGACCACCCCAAAATAACAACTGCTGAGCACTCTGGGCTCTCAGGGAGGCTGAGGATTCCTCCAGATTCCTCCAGAAATGAACTCCTTGTTTCTGAGCCAGGGGAGTTTGGTGGTGAGCTGGAGGAATTTATTCCCCCAGGATGCCAAAGCCCTGCCTGCACATGCAGTGCTGGGGAAGGCAGCAGGTCAGGGGGATGTGGTGGGACCCCCTCCTCCTGCAATCCCTGGCGTGGGACAGCCAAAGGTGATCCACAGGGAAGCAAAGTGCTCCACGTGGGAAGAGCTGCCAGGTGCAGAGGCACAGGGAGCTGCAGGGCAGGGTGTGTTCATCCTCCTGACTCACTGAGCTGCTCCTCAGAGGGGGGGTGGGAGGAAAGGGTTAAGGCAGGAGCTGCAGAACAGCCCAGTGCAGGTATGGACGTGGCAGCAGAAGCCTCTGTGCCAGATCAAATCATAATCAAACCTCGTCAAAATAGTGCAAAAACCACCCAGCACAGGCTGGTCCTTAAAAATATGGCTTATTCCTGCTAATTTCTTCAGTTAAACCTGTCACTGTCAGAAGAGAAGCTCAGGTCTGTGAGGGACCCTCACAAGGGCAAAAGAGCCCCAGGGTTGGCTGTGCCCCTGTGGGCACCAAGGCTTGGGTGACAGCCCTCAGGATTTATCCCAGGGGCATTGCAGCTGTTAATTCCTCTACCACACACACTTCCACTAGCAAAGCATTTGAAAGCTCTAAAAAAATGCAAAAGGCCAGCTGCACCTTAAAATCCTACTGATACAGTCACACCTCCAAACCTGTGCTGCTGCAGAGGAGGTTTTCAGGCACAGTCCTATGGTTACTTGTCCTGGATCCTAGATGAGGTTTTTCACCTGCTGGGAATCTTTTGCAAGGCATCACAGAGGGAACAACCCCTTTGTAACCCCACAACTTCCCAATTATGCTTTCAAATAGATAAATAAACTCCCCTCCTGCTTTGTCCTTCAGATAACAGCAGCAAAACCCCACGAACACCTGATTGTGTAACCAGACCAGCCCATTTTCTGCTGAAGGTGATGGCTGCTCTGAAGGACAGGGATGCACAGGGAAAACCATCCCTTGCTCTCAGAGAGGATCTCCCCATCAAGACTAAAGGCTTTTAAGTGTTATACTGTCTCCACTGACTGAGGGTATCAATTCAGATTCAGCTCCTGCCACCTCCAGAATCTCTCTGAGCAACCTGGTCTAGTGGTTTTAGGTTCCTTCCAGCCCAAACCATTCCATGATTCTATGAATCCTGCTCCTCACTGTGCTCTTCAGGGAATAAGACCCCTGGAAAGGTGTGGTGCATGGGGGAGGAGAGCTTGCTCAGCACACACAGCGGGGGAACCTCAAAGCCAGCCACAAGCCAGTGTGGTTTCTGGAGTTAAAGCCACCCCCAGGCCCTCTGGTCTGGCTGTGTTGGCCCCTTGCTGTTCCAGTCCCTGCATCCAACTGCTGCTGGAGCACTGGGAGCTCTCCAGGGAATGGGTTTGTTCATACAGAGATTGAAAAAAATCACTCCCTGCACACCTGCAGCATCACCTCCTTGTTCCTCTGCTGCAACAGGACACAGCTCTGCTATTGCTGTCTCCAGCAAGATGCCTGATTCCAGGAGAGATACTGCCAGTAGTGGTTGGATAAACTGCAGTGCAAGCCTGATCTATCATCTACATGCTCAGCAATTTTTTTTTTTTAATTGAAAATGCAAGTCTGACGATGCTCACGCCTCTCCCCCGAGTACCTCGCCTGTGTCCAACACCAGCCCTGAACTCACATCACCTCTTCATCCCTCCTCTCCAGTGTTATTACAGAGTGGTTTTGCTTTTCATTTATTCTCTCCCCTGGGGTAGAGGATGAGAGCAGCAGCCAGCCCAGCTGGTTCTGGGCACCAGTTCCACCACGGTGTTGCAATGAACCCCAGCAGAGAGCTGGGTACTCACCAGGGGGAGGAAAGTCAGCAGCGGCCGGACCCTGGGACGAGGTTTCAGTGTTGCTGTGCCAGAGTCTGTCACCGTCCCAAAGCGATTGTCACCGTAATACACCTCGATCACATCACCTGAGGGGAAGAGAGGACTGTTAGCAGACAGCACTGGGATTGGGAAACAGGGAAAACAACGCTGGACAGCACCGGATTTTAAAAAGCGCTGCGGAGAATTTGCTGCATCAGCTCCCAGGAACGTGCAGAACCCACCAGATTCTGAGCAGAACCTGGGGTTTTTTTGGGGGGGTGAGTTGAAGACAGAGGGAGAAAGGTCCCAGGTGTGCAGGACAGGCCCTGACAACCCTGTCACACACCTGCACGGCACAGAGAGCCTTCCCAGAGCTCTGGATGATGGAACTGAGTGAGCCCAGGTGCCAAAATCGATTCTGAAGGGCTGATTCCAAGTAGCAGATAACTTAAATCTACCCCGGGGGGGGGTGTCAAAAGTTAGCACAAGCACTCAACTCACTCCCCTCCCAGATTACATTTAGGGAAGGAAAATGCTTCAGGAGCAATTGGATCATCTCTTTGCAGTACTGGGAGGATCCAACCCCCAGGAGAGCAGGGCAGGTGTGCACAGAGGTGACACAAACCAGCTCAGAAGCAGGATCCAACCCTGGCTGATCCATCAGCAGCTGGAATTGAGGAGGGAGGCAGAGTAGAAGGAGGCAGGAGAGCTGAATAGAAGGAGGGAGAGCTCCTGCCCTTCCTCACTCTGCTCTGTGGGCAGAGCGCTTGCACTGAGGCACAGAACTAATTCCAGGAGCTTCACTCACCCCTGTCACTTAGTGGAGAGGGACAGTAGAGGTGTCCCTGGGCACTGGCTGCCCTGGCTCGTGCCAAGCAGGACCAGGATGAGAGAGGGAAACCCCTTCCTGCACCACTGGGACACAGTGACAGGAACAGGACACACAGGGGCTTCCCAAGGAGGTTGCAGCTCCATCCCCGGGGATGCTGCTGGAGCCATTTGTTTCTGACCCTGATGCAACTGGCACTGGGGGCCAGATGGTGCTCATCAGACTTCCACACCCCATCCTGCCTTACAGGGAAATGCTCCAAATGACTTCCTCCAAAATACTACTCTGGATGGAGACACTGCAGCTGACAGTCCCAGATCCCCAGTGCTACAAGCAGGAGAAGCCATTGGGTGCTCCTGGTTCCCAGCCCTGTGCTTTCACCTTGAACCACACCTTTCTGGGCCTGGTTTATTTCTGACAGTGAATAAAGCTCATAAAATTAATTTAATTACGTTCTTTGTGTCTGATTAACAGCATGAATTAACAGGCAGAAATATTGAAGCATGTAAACCCCACCTTGGCTGGAAGGAGATACACAAATAACTTGTAGCCAAGGAGACAGACATTAAAGAAAATATGAGGGTTTGAGGAAGGAGGGGGAAAGGAACAAAATGGCTGTGATTGGAGAGAAAACTCTGCAGGAGGGTTCCCTCCCAGCAGAGTCTGATAGTGAAGAAGGAAGAAGGGAGGTGCAGGAGAAGGAAAAAACAACCAACCTCCCCCTCCACCCCAAAAGGCAGACACCAACAAGTAAACAGCTTTCTTTTTTTTTTTGCCCCCCTAAAAAGTCTGGGGGCAGAGTCCTCAAAGCTGCTCCCCCTGCTGAAGTGTGAGGCACACAAACAGTTTCTGTCAAGTGTCCCCACCCCACCCCAGGCTGCCATGGCACACAGCTGAGCTCCTCACCAAGGCTCTGCCCTCCTGGGACGGACAGACATCAGGAGGGAGCTCCCAAGGAAACAGCTTTACACCAAGTCTAGTGGAAAACAAGAGGAGGGCAAACGCTTCTGTGAGCATCCCACGGAAAGGAAAGCACTTGCATGAACACCTGGAATGAAGAACCTGACCACACCAGGGGCTGGGCATGAGCAAGCACAGCCTCTGCTGAACTTACAGGTTTGGAGGCAGATGAATTCCACACAGCCTTGGAACATGCCACTGAGTCCAGCAAGCACGTAAGCTTTTCCTTTCACCCACCCACTACACCACAGGTTAGGCTGGGATACACCCAGGAGTGTCCATCGTGCTACCACTGTCCTCACAACTTCCTCTCCCTTATCCCCAACTTCTCCCACTACAAGGGATTCTTCACAACAGCTTTCAAACTACTCATCAGCCTGCACTTCAGTCAGTGTGGTTCTCCCAAGGGTTTAACACTTCCCTGCCTGGGAGGGGCCCGAGCACACAGGAGGAGCTGCTGGAGCCCCAAGGAGGGCAGAGAACCCAGCAATGAACCTGAAAGTGTTCAAGGCCAGGTTGGACAGAGCTTGGAGCAACCCGGGGTAGTGGAAGGTGTCCCTGCCCACGGCAAGGGGGTGGAACAAGACAATCTTTAAGGTCCCTTCAACCCAAACCACTCTGTGATTCTGTGATGATTAATTTTATGGGTGACCCCACATTCAGTGAGTAAGCAGCAAGAATTAAGGCCAATGCACTACAAGAGTTTGGACTCAGCCAGCTTTGTGGAGCAGTGATAGAGCAGCTCTGAGACTTGAAACGATGAGAGTTTTATATTAAACAAGTCACTGGGTAAACTCAGTGAGAAACTGGATTAAAGATCACAAGGACTTTGATCCTAGATTACTAAGCATCTCTAACCTGAATGCTTTTAATTAAAGTAAAATGAAGTGCTTGTAGTTGTGTTTTCTTTGCTAGATAAACAGGACTTGCCTGCTGAGAGGCTGTCACCAGTAAGACCTGTGCTCTGCCAGCTTCCTTTCCTGGAAGGAGGGATCAGGAAAAGCAGCCTGGGAGGCTGTCGGAAGCGGCTGCCCTCAAATGACTGGCCCTGCTCTGGCCACTTTTTGACATTCAGCCTGTCCTGGAGACATTTGTGTCCGCTCAGCCACGGGAAATTCAATAAACAATTTGCAAAGCATGCAATGGAACCTCTTCCTCCTTGGGGGTTGCATCACCTGGAGTAGGCGCAGCAGGTTTGGCCCCAGGTTTGGCACCGGGGTATCCACAGCTCCCAGAGAGGAGGAGGAGGAGGAGGAGGAGGAGGCATCAGTCACTATATTCAGGAATCTCTGAGTCAGGGACATGCAAACCTACACCCATTCCACATTGCTCAACTTGTGTTTACTTTGTATGAGAAACTAAGGTGGGGATTAGCAGGAGCAGTGGACTCCTCTTGGCAGCAGCAGCAGCGGTGGTGGCGTGAAGCTATGCAGGAAATATTCCAGAAACAGGGCCAGGGATGGGGCTTCCCCGGGTAGGACTGTGGAGCTGTGGATACCCAGGTGCAATAAAACCTGCCCCTTGGACTGAGCTGTGAGCTCACCATTCCTCACACCGACTCACCGCACTCCAAACGTGGTCACCCAGCCTTGGGGTGTCACACCACCCTCCACAAACTAAACTAAGGACAGAAGCACCAAGAGGATGCTCAGGATTGATTCAACAGCTCCTATTTAGGCTCAGATTTCAGCACTCCCAGCTTTTCCTTTGCAATCTGACCCACACCTGAACGGAATGCTTTTGTACTGTAGAACTGCAGCCACGGAAATCAGGCTTGTAATAAGCAGACACAGCAACTTTCTTTCTATTTTTTTTTTTTTTTTTAAATCCAAACCACATCAGAGAGAAGCTGGAATCCTCCTCAGATTTACGACAGTTAGAAATCAGCAATTTTCCTCCTGCGTTGCAGAGCTGCATGAAACTCCCTGTCACATTTTCATTTTATCTTGGTTTCAGCAGCTTGGCCTTTGGGGTGTAACCACCTTGCAGTTGCTTTCACAGACAATACTTCACCCTGCACAGCTCAGCAGGCAGCGCTTCCACTTTTTTTTTTTTTTTTTAATCTTGGAAGACTTTGTTGGGCTCTTGCAGCCACCAAACTCCATCCACAAACTGCTATCTTCTATCTACCTGGCTCCATTACTATTAATTTGGCTCCCTCCTCCGTGAGCCTCCAGGGCACCGTATTGCAATTAAAACCACAAAGAAACACAAATAAATCCCGAGGAATATGCAACCCTCAGCTCCCCCCAGCGCTGCGAGAAAACAGGTTTATGAGTAAATAACTAAAAGCTGGGGAAGGCGCGGATCAAACATGGCGTGGGAAAGAGCGACGGGGAAGCAATCAAACAGATCCACAACGACTTCGCAGCCCGTTTTAGTCGGGTTTAACCTCCCGGAGAGCGGCGAGCCCGCCGGGAAGGACCCTCCCGGTTT
>NW_021940585.1:2935394-2938487 GCF_001715985.3 Manacus vitellinus
AGTGTTTTCCGATCAGTCACACGCCGAGCGGTTGGGTTTGAGAGTCGGGGAATAACCTGAGTTGGAAGGGGACGCACAAGGATCGTCGAAGTCCAGCTCCTGTGCCTGCGCGGGACAGCCCCAAAATCCCACTGTGTGCCTGAGAGCCACGTTCCTGGGGACACATCCTGTAGGAAACCAGACATTTAATACCGTAGGAAAAGGACCTTGGTTGTAGTAAATGCTCATTACCCACGTGTTGGCATCAGGCAGCAGGGAAAGGAATAACAGAACCATAAAATACCCTGAGCTGGAAGGGACACACAAGGATCATCCAGTCCAGCTCCTGGCCCTGCACAGGACACCCCAAAATCCCACCCTGTCCCTCAGAGCGTTGTCCAAACCCTCCTGGAGCTCTGGCAGCCTTGGGGCCGTGCCCACTGTCCTGGGGAGCCTGGTCAGTGCCCAACCACCCTCTGGGGAAGAACCTTTTCCTGAGATCCAACCCAAACCTCCCTGACACAGCTCCAGCCGTTCCCTCAGTCCTAACTCTGGAGGGGTTTGACCTTTCTCTCACTCTCCCCTGTTTCTCTGCCTATTCACCTGCAGCTGAGACCTGTCCCATGGGCTGGGATCTCTCCCCAGGCCTTTCCAAACCCCCCACATGCAGTGCACTGGACCTGGAGTCCCTGAGATCTGCAGGTGTCAGAAATAAGTGGAATTATCACCAGAGTCAGGGAAAGCTGCCGGGTAATCCTTTCCCTCTGCCCTGGGTATGACAGTGAGCAAATTAGTGCTGAGTTTTTAGGGAGCTGAGTGTTTAGGAAGCATTCCATAGCCCCTCTGCTCATCCCTCCTGGCTTCTGTGGGGCTGTGCAGCCCCAGGAACACCCCGTGTAACCCAAGTACTCTTTGGGTTTGAGTGGTTTCAATGTAAAAGCTTCAAAGCAATGGGACTTGACCCCCAAATCATTTCTTGTTTCAGGTACAAAAGCAGATTTCTAGCATTGCTCATGATTTTTTTGAGTCAGGCAAGCAAAAATCGAGAGTTAATGAGTAACACTGGCTATTAACAAATGCAGGGGATTCTGGAGAACTTTAAACCCAAAATAGCTGTGGAAACATTAACTCTGAAACACAGCTCCCAGCTTCAGGCTCAGGTCGTCTTGTATCTATTTCTATTTCCACCACATTTTAGAGTCAAAATGATATAAATTTCTTTTTTTTCAGTGATAAATATAATTTCTTTAATCACTTTGGAATTACGCTTTTCTTGTGAAAAGCATCTTTTTTTTTTTTTTTGCCTTAAAGTACAAATTAGGGCAACATATTAAATCCCCCATGAACAGCGAAAAATCAGCACTGCTGTGATATTCTAAAAGGAAAATCCTGGCACAGAAGGAAAACCTTAGCACAAAAGGAAAATCCTAGCACAAAAGGAAAATCATGGCACAAGTTGCCAGGCAGTGCTTAAATAAAGTGAATTACCATGAATGGCAAATGGAGAAGGAAAAGGAGAGTTAAAAAGTTAGAGCTCAATGCTGTGGTTGTGGTATAGGGGCTATAACAATTTCGGGGATTTTCCAGGGAATTTAACCTGGGCTGCAGATGTGCAGCTCCATGGAGGGGGATCTTCCTGGCTGGGAGGGGTCAGCCTGCTCCTGCTGCTCCCAAAATCCGCTGGAGGAGCGGCAGGTGACGCCGAAGGGGTGGCTTTGTGCCGAGCAGGAGGCCTGCAATTAGTGGGACTGGCACCCTTTGTGACAGTTATCTTAACTGCTCTCTGTGTGAGACAGGGCAGGGAAATGCTCCTCAAACACCTGCCCTGGGACACACCACAGGGACCCGTTTTAGCCAGGATGGCAGGAAAAGGGATAGTCCTGCCTGCAGGGAAGAGGGGTGATAGGATGGAAACTGGGAAACAGCAGTGCTGGAACCAGCTCCTCGAGGGAACCGATCCTGCTGAGCTCCAGACAGAGTCACAGAATCGATTAGGTTGGAAAAGACCTCTGGAGTTGTTGGATCCAACCTCTGGCGTTTTCAGAAAATTCACTGGCACGTCTCAAAAGCAGAAATCAGGGGAAATGAGGGACCCACCCACAAAGGATGTGATATCTCTGCAAGGTAGGCAAGGCATAAGTGCTCACTGATATCCACAGGCCTCAGCTGAGCAAATTAAACAGGAAATACAGAGACACAGTCATGGAAAAGGGGAAGGAGAAGAGGAACTGTTTGAAGAAGCGAAGCCAATAAAATTCCGTGGCATGAAAAAGCCTGGGCTCGTGCACAAAGGTGTCCCACGAAGTCTCATTAGAGCAAAGAGACTTCAAAGTGTCTGCAGGGCTGCAGAGGTGCTCTGTGGGAGCAGGAAGGTGTGATTCAGCTCCCTGACACTGCTCCGAGGTGTTCCTGAGCCCCAGGGGTGGGGGGATGCCAGAGCCCTGCCCGTGCCACCCCACCAACGATGCCTGTGCCTCACCCTGGGCGGTGAGCGTAGGAAAAAATCACCCTCACAACATGAAGGGATGGGTGTTTTGAGGTGAATTTATTATCCCAGGGAACACCAGCTGCTAAACAATTCTGCCAGGGTTCATGTGCACACTCCCATTTATTTGTTCCAGATGAAAGGTGTTTGTTCTTTGCCTTCCACCTCCCAGAAGAGCACAGACCTCCCCTCAGAAGTCCAGAAAAGAGCCCTGGACCAGCATGAAGGGCATGCTGGGTGTGCTGCTGGGCAGGGGGACTTCTGTGAAGTGCATGCACATGGGAAAGTTGCCCAGTTTGGCTGTATTTTTAAGGAAGGACAACTGCCACTCAGGGACTGAGGCCACACAGCTAAAGGGACTGGTGGGCTGGGCTGGGCACGAAGCTCGGGCAAGCACTTGGAAGATCTCCAGCAGATTTTATAGCAGAGAAATGGCCATGTGAGCACTGCTCTGATGTAACACGCCGTGGTGTGAGGCTGCCTTTGATCCTAACACGGGTAAACACCCCAGAACAATCTGCTTTTGCATCAAGGGTGAGGAGCTGCAGATGTGGATCGTTCCCTGCCGCACTCGCAGGTGGGCGAAGGGATTGTGCAGCGAGTGTGGCTCCAGAGGGACCTGGAGGAGG
>NW_021940585.1:2939747-2950405 GCF_001715985.3 Manacus vitellinus
AGCTACAGCCTCCCCTCCACACCCCAAGTACGTGGGATTAATGACATTAGTGCTCCCCACTGGGTGGGTGCAGCAGCAGCAGCACAGTCGTGTGTGTACTTGTCCCTTCCAAAGAGAGAATGTCCACGAGCTATCAGCGTGCATGTGTGTGAACATAAAATCATTGCTGAACAAATCTAAGTGCAGGGGTACACAAACCACACTGAAATGACTGCAGTGGTACAAAATCTGCTCTTATTTTATTCCCTGGGGGAAAAAATGGACTGAGGTTTCCTTGTGACAGCAACTGCTGAAATAACCCGTGGCCTGAGCTCCAGCCTTGCGGGTGCTGGAGAAATGAATGACCCTGGAGAAAGGAATGACAAGAAGAGGTGGTGAACCTGTAGGGGTCTGGTGATTCCCCTCTAACACCTGAAGGAGATTCCTAAACAATCTGCAGAGTTGTGGGCATTCCCCTGCTAATAGGTTTAGGAGCCAGGGAACGGAAATAGAGCACCGAGTACGTCACGGAAACTGGGAAACCTCTTTACAAGGTTAAAAATAAGCAGAAAGCAGAGTGTTTATTTAGAACAGCCAGGAGTAAAGTGGCTAATTGCTGAGGGAAGAGCCAGTTTCCATTCGCACAGAGGTGTCGTCAATGAAAGCAAGACAACTGAGTCATGCTTAGGTAACAGCAGAAATATCCTGGCAGTCAAGCACAGCCTTGGAGCAGCAGTGGGTCACAACTCAGCCTCATGTGTGTCTTGGGGCACGTCCACACCCCCTCCTCTGCAAAGGGTTCTTACAAATGCTTGGGCAAAACAGGCTGTTTGTGCTGTCCTTGTCCCCCATGCTGTGCCTTTGTGTTTCAGGGGGGAAAACCCACGTAAAGATTCAGCAAGAGCTGTTCACGTTCACCCAGCGGGGTGGTGGGAGGTCCCTGCAGAGGCCCCCGGAGCTGCTGAGCTGATGCTCAGGCTCTAAAGGGCAGTGTCAGGTTTCTGCCATCACTGCTGTGTCCCGTTCCCTGGTGGGTCAGATTGTGTTGAACCATTTTCCTGCCTCGTTTGCCGTGGCTGGGGTTTGGTGAAGGCTTTCCAAGGAGTGTGTGCTGCTGTCATGTACAGCTGTTACAGCTGAGGCTCTGATCTGGGACTGGGGCTCTGTTGGAAAACAGTGTCCCCTAAAAGTGATGAAGGGGTGAGCCAGGTCAGACTGAGAGCAGGAACATCAGAAACTGTGAAGCACCTTATATTCGCCCTGCACAGTTACAAATAACCAGCTGAAATGCCAGTCAAGAGAATCAAGTCCTCCCTGTCTCATCATGTGCATCCCCTCAGCATTTATTTCCAGTAATTTGCTTTTATATTTCCAGAACATCACAGGATTTTTAACTCCCTTTCTCTTTATGCAGCACCACCTTAGATTTTTAGCCAAAGAAATGTAAATACTTGACTTCTCATCATTTGCACTGTAATGTAAAAAGCCCTCCTTGTCTGTTTAACTTGTGGTTTTGGCCACCACTACACAACTCTTGCACTGGGGCCTTAAGCACTGATGAGGATGGCAAAGCATGGGGGCAATATTACAATGCCTTTGTCTGGCTCTTTTGCTCCACAGGGAGGATGTTTCTGCAAAGCTTCAGGTGCCCCAGAGGATAAGCAGGAATCTCCAGGGCTCAGCCACAGGCGGCTGAAACACCAGAATCCCCCGGCAAAGACCACACAAGATCCAAGGGAATGGAGAAGACCAAAGCAAGGCAGGAGCTCTCCAGCCCAAAGAACAAGCCCCCTGCAGCACACCAGCAGCAGGAGCAGCCTTTGGCCAGTCGCTTCGTTCCAGTTGTTGTCCACACCGGGGGACGTCCCCTCAGCTCCTTCAACTTTGTCTTCTACCGACGGACACTCTCCAACTCGTACTGCCCCTTCTACACCGTGCAGAGGCCCTACTGTGGGTACCAGTTCCGAGAGGACACCACCCATGGCAAGATACAAACGGACCTGGAACCTGCCGACGTTCGCAAATGGAGACCCTTCCGTAGCAAAAAGCTCTAGTCGGGACCAGGGAAGCCCAAGCAGTAAAGCCCAAGCAATAAAGCCCAAGTAATAAAGCCCAAGCAATAAAGCCCAAGCAATAAAGCCCAAGTAATAAAACCCAAGCAGTAAAGCCCAAACAATGAAACCAGCAACCGGTGTGACTTCAGTTTTCCACTGGTGTCTGAGTTATGACAAGCAGCAAACACGTGAGCCAAGGGGTGGGTGCTGAGGCTGTGTCACTGCTCCCCAGAGAAATATGCAGTGTGGATTTTGCTCTAAAAACCCGGTCCAACTTGTCCTGTCGTTTACTGGCAGCTGCTCGTGCAGAGGCACTGGGTGTCAGCAGCACAGGGCACTGGGTGAGTGGCCACCCAGCCAAGCTCGTCTGCAGCAGCCCAACCCCAGCACAGGCTGCAAAACCTGGGAAGGTTTCATAGAATCACAGAATGGTTTGGGTTGGAAGGGACCTTAAAGCCAATCTAGTTTCACTCCTTGCCAGGTGCAGGGACACCTTCCACTAGCCCAGGTTGCTCCAAGCCCTGTCCAACCTGGCCTTGGACACTTCCAGGGATGGGGCAGCTACAGCTTCTCTGGGCAACCTGTGCCAGGGCCTCACCACCCCCTCACAGGGAAGAATTTCTTTCTAATATCTGACATAAATTTCCCCTCTTTCAGTTTGAACCCACTAGTCCCTGTCCTGTCACTCCACTTTCTGATGAACAGTCTCTCTCCAGCTCCCTTGCAGCCCCTTCAGATACTGGAAGGCTGCTCTGCCTCCACACAACCTTCTCTTCCCAGCTCTCTCAGCTTGAAGCCAGCTTCTCATTTCACCAGCTCCTCTGTCTGAGTCTAAATTCTACTCCTTCTTTGAAAGGCCATTTTCTTTCACTCGGCTTTCCCGGGCTCAGGCAAAGTGGTGTTCTCTGGAAAAGCATGTCCTGTTTGTGGCACACATTCCAGAAGGCAGCAAAAGCAGTTCAGCTTTTGCACTGCCCGCTCCAGAGAAGCGGACACACCATCATCAAGTGCTTCTTGAAACACTCGGTGGGCCTGTATCCACTTTTAATGCACAACATTCCTGCTGCTGCTGAACACCTCAGTCCTGCAGCCCCTCTCCGTGCTCCGGGGCTATTCCAGCCGTGTCCCCTGTGGTGCTGGATCAGAGCCCAGGTTCCTCTTGCACGATGGGGACCTGGCGGTGAGCGCAGAATTAGCACATCCAATTATCTTCCTCAGCCTAATTCCCTTTTCATAACTGTTTTACGCTTGTGTAATCCTGCCTGTTTTAGCAGAGTTATTCCTACTTCGCTTCCGCGCGTACGCAACGCTGAGCTCTGAACCACACAAGAGTTGGGCTCTTTCAGTCATCAGATAAGTCTTTAAACTTGCTAGATATAAAAAAATGTGTGTTATGGGATGAACTCCCTGTGGGCAGAGACCCAGCAGTCACATCCTAGTGGAGGATTTGGCTCGTGCTGTGTTCTGTGTTTTGTCCCCCCGTCCTTCTCCTCTGGGTTGTTTTTACTCATATTTACACGGAGAATTTTTTCGTGGTAATTCATCACAAATGAAAACTGGAGCTGCATTTAACTCCACTGGTGTCAGACAAGTTCTGGTAATGCACCAACCAGGACACACTCCCGGGGTGAGCAGAGTGTGGGACAATTCTGAGGAGAAAACACCCAACTATCAGAACCAGGGAGAATGAACACTGGGACCCTGCAGCTGGGGGGGGAGAGGCACCTTCACCTTCCTGGTGCTGGCAATGAAAGCACTTAAAGCTTTACCATTTAAAGCAATTATGTTTCTATATTTATCTCAGCACACCAAATTTACCCTCAGAAGCATCTCTTCTAGGAGCTCACGTGGTACTTCCCCCTCCCTGAATTTCAGGCTCTAGAGCCCTGTTTGGAATCCTCTGGCAGATCAAGCTGAAGGGAAACCAAAAAGGCAGTAACAGCACAGAGAATTCTGAGTGGTTTTCTCTCTTCTTTCTCTGATTTTGGTGTAAAACTTATTTTTCATGTGATGTCTGCCCCCCTGCCCCCCCTGAATGATAAATGAAGTGGATTAAGAGATTAGATCATCAAGGAGAAAATTCCACCTCCTAATCTCCTGCTGGGCCTGTAATCTGCAAGACTTCCCCATTTTACCTCTTTTCTATTTTAACCCTGAACTCTTAATGCCTGGCAGGAGCCTGTCACCCCCCTGAGCCTCATTGGCTGGGCAGGGATTTGCTGGGTACTTAAATGTCACCCTCTTGCCCAAAGAGGGTTTTGTGCTTTTGAGTTTTCCCGGGAGGAGGACGTGTCTTCTGCATCCACCACGGAATTGGTACAGCCCTTGCACCAGGCAACTGGTTCTCCCTGACACTGTGACCCCTGCAGAGTGCTGGGAGCATCTGAACTTTGAAGGCAAGAAGCAGAACTTTGAGAATTTTTATTCTCAGGCTTCACAAAACCTCCTTTTTTTTTTTTTTTTTTGGCTGCAAAGCCACCAGTGCTTGGTGTGGAGATGGGGAACATGGACGGGAAAACCGTGGAGGAGCTCAGCACCACCGAGTGCCACCAGTGGTATAAGAAGTTCATGACAGAGTGTCCTTCTGGCCAGCTCACCCTCTACGAGTTCAAACAGTTTTTTGGCTTGAAAAACCTGAGTCCTTCAGCGAACAAATACGTTGAGCAAATGTTTGAGACGTTTGACTTCAATAAGGTAAATATTGTCCTTCCCGCTCAGCTGCGCTGGGATGGGCTGTGCTCTGCTCCCTGTGATCCCCCGCGGTGTGTTTGGGTGTGTGTGATATTGAAAACGTCCTGAGTATGCACAGCCTGATTTTCTGTGGCCTCATAAATTGCAAAATCAGTTCTGGGGGGTGAAAAATGCCAGCAAAAAAACCCTTCACCCGCTGCCTGTTCTGCGAGAAAGCAGACTTCTCCCAGAGCTGATATTTTCCTTTTGGTTTTAAGTGATTAAAACAGTGGGGTTTTATCTGGCAGGCTGTGATCCCTTTAAAATGAAGTGCCCTTTAATCCTTAAGTATCAAATGTTGTGACAGTAAGGAACAAGTGGTGTGAGAACAAGGGCTGCATTCATGCAGAGACAGCGAGTTCCCAAGCCACGAGCCACAGTTTACAGAACAGCTCGGGTCTGTTTTGCATTGCTTTAAATTATAAATGGATTAGTTTCATTGATTTTTTTTTGCCATGTACTCTGTCCCCTGTGATAAGGAGCTCAGGTCCTTTGTTCCCTGTGGGGAGGGAGGCTTTGCTCCTTGGGCTGTTGCTGTGCTGGACCCCCAGAACGGGGCAGTCCTGGAGCACCTGGAAACGTTTGGGAGTGCTGCCAGAAGAGCAGCTGGATGCTGAGTCTCTGAGAGGAAACAACATCCTCCTTTACTTGCAAATGATTTGAAATTGCACCTCCTGTGAGATGAGGAATATGTTTTATTGCAACTCAAAGGCTTTAATGGCCCTAATCCCATTGAAAAAAATGCAAATCAGGCCCCAAATCCTTCAGGTGTTTGCTTGAGCCTTGGCCTTTACCTTGCTCACTGCCCCATGTTTCAATGCATGCCTGAAAAGGGAATTGATGCACTGGAAATCCTGCTGGGAATGGGGCTTAGCAGCTATTTATACCTAATCTGGCTCCTGCAGCAGTGGGATAAAGCAGATGATCTCCTCCTGAACCACCCGGCGGAGCCCTGGCTTTGTTCATTGACAAACCCCTGGCTTATGCTCTAATGACCTGTCCCTGGTTGGTAGTACAGAATGATGGAATCATTAGGCTTGGAAAAGACCTCTCTAAGATTATCAAGTGCAAGCCTTCACCCAGCTCCTCCATGTTCACCACTAACCCACATCCCCAGGTGCCACATCCTTTTGAGCACTTCCAGGGTGCCACGTCCCACATGCCATTTTCCTTCCAAGGGCCATGGCAATGCTCTGTGGTGGGCA
Organism: Manacus vitellinus; assembly: GCF_001715985.3. Classification (NCBI taxonomy): domain Eukaryota; kingdom Metazoa; phylum Chordata; class Aves; order Passeriformes; family Pipridae; genus Manacus; species Manacus vitellinus. The sequence continues at coordinate 2,945,716 of NW_021940585.1, forward strand.
GGAGGCACTTCAGCAAAGCTTACAGGAGCTGTGAACATCATGGGCAGTGTCTGGAGGCAGGCTGGTGACCTGGGAGCTCATCCCAGCAGCTCTGCAGTGATCTACAGCCCTGGGAGCGAGCCCTCTGTGGGTCCAGCTGAAGGTCTGGCAGGAGCTGGAGGTGGGCAAACACCTCAGAGGAAAGTCAAAGATAAAAGTGTTTGTGCTTTTGACGTGACCAAACGTGAAGCAAATACAGAAATGGCACAGGGACAGAGCAGCATCTAGGCCCAGATGTCACCAGCATGCTGGGGTGACTCCTAATGTTATTCCTCTCTGGGATTTTTTTCATCCAAGACCCCCTTGCAGCAGAAAAGAGCTGTAGGTGTGTGCAGGCAGGATGAGGTTGTGTAATCCATCAGGACTCATCTGCATAAGCCTGTGCCTCTTTGACCCCTGAATTACCACTGCTTTGCATAAAGAGATTCCCTGAGCACAGGCTTTGGAGGCTTCCTTAGTGCCCAAGCCAGGAACACCCACCGAGTTCATTCCTTCCCAACAAATAACGGTCCGAGGTTGGATTTGATGATCTTGGAGGCCTTTTCTAACTTCAGTGATTCTCTAATTCTGTAATGGCTCTGCACAGATTAACATGGAGCCCTGGCTTTAACCATGGGGCATGCAGGGGACCCACACCCCCCTGCCCTCTGCTGTGCTCCACAAGCCCCTGTCTCAAGGTGGAGGCCACCAGTGGGGACCAGTTCCAGCAGGGACCTCCAGAAGTGACCAGGAAAATCACACACTGCCTGACTCTCTGCTTTTAATCTCACCTTAGCTTCTAACCTTCTGCTTTCAGGATGGCTACATAGATTTTATGGAATACGTGGCAGCTCTGAGCCTGGTCCTGAAAGGGAAGGTGGACCAGAAGCTGAGGTGGTACTTCAAGCTCTATGATGTGGATGGGAACGGCTGCATTGACCGGGGAGAGCTGCTGAACATCATCAAAGTGAGTGGGCTCAGCTTTTCCATTTCTATCACAGGTGGTCATTACAGGCAGGTAGACAGAGAGGTTGTAAGAGGAACATTCCAACCCAGCTAATTCCATGGTAAATTAGTAGGCACTGGCCAAACCTGCTACTTGTCCTCTGCCAGTCCTCCCTGGTGGACCTGTCTCCAACATCCCACACCTCCCATGGCATCTGCACACTCTGACACACAGCAGCCCCTGGTCTTCTCCTGGCTGTTTAACCCCATCCACTGAAACTTGGACTGAGATAAGCACTTGAATTTAAACTAAGGGTTTTCAGAGGTGAGCAGCTCCTGGTTTATCCCAGCATGGCCACTAAATCTTGTAAAGCATTGGCTGCCTTTGGAAGTGATTTTAAACTCCAGGTTTTTTTAGACAAGACTTATTGCTTTCAAAACCTAACTGCCTGCAAAACAGTTTAGCCTCTCATGGTCTCTGGTGTCTCAGGTCCCTTGGCCACTTGTGCTGATGGATGCACAACCTGCAGAGCACTCAGTAATTCCCTTGTGTCCTTTGTTCCCTCCAGGCCATCCGAGCCATCAACCGCTGCAACGAAACGATGTCGGCTGAGGAGTTCACAGACATGGTGTTCGACAAAATCGATATAAATGGAGATGGTGAGGGACTCCCCTAAGCAATTCCAATGCTCCCACCTTCCCCCTTACCTGCCAGAGCAATTCCAGGTGCTGGGCGTCCCAAAACACCAGGATGTGGGGAGAGCTGGCAGAGGGTGGCTCTCTGTGAAGGTTGAGCTCCCTGTGCCCTCTGTGGGCTGCAGCTGGCCCAAGGGGACACTGCAAACTGCCCCTTGTCCTGCTGGCAGGGGGGGAGATCTGTGGCGGGGTTTGGGGTGCACAACTCACATATTTAAGACCCCAGACTTAGAGTCTGTACAACTGCTGGGGGGGCTGCTGAGACACCGTCAGAGAGGCTGCAGGATCTGACAGCCCCTTCCTGAACGTGCTCCCGCAGGTGAGCTGTCCCTGGAAGAGTTCATGGAGGGCGTGCAGAAGGATGAAATGCTGCTGGACATCCTCACCCGCAGCCTGGACCTGACACACATCGTCCGGTTGATCCAGAACGACGGGAAGAACCCGCACGAGCTGGAGGAGGCAGCGGCTGACAAGTAACCCCCCGGGACGCTCTCCCTGCGCCTCCACTCTTCCCCCCTTGCATCATCAACTCGTGTCGTGGTTGTGGGAGCTGGTGAACTGTCCCAGTGCCAGCGTGGCCACAGGCTACCCTGTTAGTGCAGGCACCAGGACCTGCTCTGAAGGTGCCGCTCCCCCGGCAGATGGGTTTGGGGAGCCGGGGGGCCCTGCCCGGCGCTAGAGGAAAAGCTGCTGCACGGAGGGGATGTGGACACATGGAAAACACCCCCCCCACCCCGGATTGCCACGGGCCCTGAGCTGTGCAGGGCCCTCTGGATGTTGCTGTCGAGCAGAGTGGGGGGACAATGTCACCTCCCCGGGCAGGGGAGCAGCACGAGGCTGTGCAGCCTGAGAACACACAGACAGCGCCTCGAAATTTCGGCTGTGGCCAACACCAGCCTCTGCAGCCTTGGCAGGGGACAAACCCCAGGGCTGCCCTGCACTTGGCCCCAGTGAGAGGGGTCCTAGAAAAGCAAAACTAAACCTTCCCCTCCCGTTTATATTTCCAGAGCAAGCAGTCACCATTTTTGGTCACCTGTTCTTTGATTTATTATTAGCAATGATTAGTGATAATGTAAGGTAAAAACATTTACGAGCTAGAAAAAGGGGAGGGGTGAGTGCAGTGGCTTTTCTTTGTTTAAAAGCATTAAAAACATCGAATGGTGCCTTTTTTAAACAACCACCTGGACTTTAAGGGCATTTTTCTCCTCGAAGTATCTGGAAGTATTAAGTACTTCCAGGCAGGTAGAACCAGACATAAGTACTGCAACAGCAGTAACCTGAGAAGGAGAAGCTTTGCACATTTGTAGGAATATTCCTGCACGTTTTACCACCTGGACAGCAAAATTAGACTGCCCTGTGAGTTAGACTTGAGCATCAAGGTGGTTTTAACTCCAAAGCCTGCGTGCATTTTGGAGGGGTGGGTGAGCTGCTAGAGGCGGGCGAGCGCCGCGCCCGCGCCACGAGCATCCGGAGTACCCGAGCCTGGGTCCCATCACCTCTGACATGGCATCACACACAGTCCCCCACGGAGTAAAAAACCCCTTCTCAGAGCACCCCTGGGGCCCAGCAGCCTCGTGCCACGAGCAGGGGCTGCCCCAGGACCCTGCACACGCACAAGGGTGGCTGTGGGAGTGATGGCCTCACCCCAGCCCACCCCCCTCCCTGAGCCTGGGCTGAGCCTTGGCTGCTCCTGGACAGGGGCTTCCCTGTCTGATGGGAGCAAGTTTCAGGCATGGTGAGGCAATACAGGACACCAGGAAGGGTTTCTTGCCCAGCTGAAAGTCTTGTTATTTAGCACTGGGTGTTTGCAACTTCCTGAGCATTTTTCCTGTGCGTCTTGTTCACTGGGCAGTGCTTTGCCTGGAAGCTTTTGTACTTCCAGTCTTGTAGTGAACTAATAAAGATGCTTTACAACATTATTCCAGGTTGGGCTTCTTCTGTCTTTCAATCAATCCTTCTGTTTCCAGCGGGACAGATTAACTGGCTCATGCAAGTGCAAACCCCTTTGGTTTGACTTTATTAAAACAGTTCTTTTACAAGAACAGGCACAAGCTGTGGGGAGAGGTCTGATTTCTTCAGGATCAATGCAGAAAAGGAGCTGCTCCCAGGTTCTTGCATCCCATGGGTGCTGCCTGCTCTTCTGTACCTCATCTGCATCAAGTCAGGCAGTTTTACCTTTAGTAAAACCCTTAGTAAAACCTTTAGTAAAACTACCACCCCCTGAGTAGTCCTACAACTGTTTCTTCCAGAGCTCTGCTTTACCCACCCACATTTCCAGGCACATCCTGTTTTCCTCCCTTCGTTGCAGCCCCACAAGTCCCTCCTGGCCTGTTTTCCACCCAAACAGAGCAGCAGGTTCAGGCTCTGGGGTTGTTGTCAGGCACAGAAACACACCATGGAAAGGAACCCCTTTGATGGGCCAACCTGTCCACTCACACCAGTGCAAGAGAGAGAAGCTGCAACTGCTTATTAAAGGTGGGCTGAGCTGTTTACTCAGTGTGTAAGACTCCTTCTTGCAGCACAATTAACTCCCCCACAAATGACCAGCACAAAACTTACAGCACTTTGGCTTTACAGCACAAGGAGGGAGCTGAGCTGAGCTCCAGTCCCTCCTGTGCTTCCTTCAGCCCCTCCTCTGCACCCAAAAAGCAGCTCTGACAAGCCCAAATTCTATTTATAAAGACAAAGTTATTCTAAAAAGGCTGTGTCAGGACTGCCAGCAGGCCAAAGACACCTTTCAAACCTCAGTGTCTCTGTTCCAAAGGATGTTTTTTCAGCCTCTAAGAAAGCAAATAAGAAATAATTAGAAACTAATGTTGTGACTCTCCTGACCCCAGCTCATGCATAATTAATTTATTTCCAAATAGTGGCGGCTGTTGAGGTGCCACAGGCACATTGCTCACCCCTGTGACAATATCCCTGGTGCTGGGAGGCAGCACAGCCTCCCTGGGGAGTGTGGGGGAGGATTTTTGGGGAGGGCTGGGCCTGGGAGGCTGCACGGCCACACTGCAGGTCTGACCCCAGGTCCCAG
>NW_021940585.1:2951832-2960665 GCF_001715985.3 Manacus vitellinus
AGAAAGAGAGAAAGAGAGAAAGAGAGAAAGAAAGAAAGAAAGAAAGAAAGAAAGAAAGAAAGAAAGAAAGAAAAGAAAGTAAGAAATTAATTTTAAGGAATTTTTCCATACTGGCAGAGCTGCACACAGGTGCTTTGGGAATGACCTGGACACAAACCTTCCCTCTGGGCAGCCACTGAGCCCCAGCTGCCCAGGGATGAGCCTTCCCTCTCTGAACATCATTTTAGGGACCCAGAGCCAGCCTAAGCACAGAGCTGGGTGCAATGATCCTCTTTCCCTCTCAGCCTTTTATTTCTGCTGCTCAGCAGTTTCTCCAGGAATGCACCTTCCAGCTTTCTACCCTGACTGTTCCACCTTGAGTCCTGCTCAACTTCAGGGGCATCAAGCATTGGGAGCAGATGGTAGCCCAGAAAAATCACATGGCATTTGCCTTTTCCAAGCCATCCCGCTGCCAAATTTAGCCCCGAAAGAAATCCGATCAGCCAAATCCAATTCTAGCCGGGCTGTAAGTCTGGAAAACGGATTATGCAGAATGCCTGACATCAACAGCTTGCTGCAAACGTTGAGTTGAGTTTGGGAAGAGATCAGGGTGTTTATACCTATGGATTTAAAAATAGGACTAAGACCAAAGCAGCCTGTGTGATTCCTTGACAAAAGATTACACAACCAGGAAGAGGGACAATTTTCCACTGGGTTATGCCAGCACTGACACAACTATATCCACTGTGTCCATCCCAGATCTGCCCAGGCCAGAGGAGGTGGAAACATCCAGCTCCTGAGCCCTAAATTCCTCAGAGTTCCTGCTTCAGCCCTGGCAGGGTCACAGTGGGGGCATCTGCAGCACTGGCAGCTCACTTTATTTTCAGCACCCATTTCGAATTCCATTGAGAAATATCATTTTTTTTACTCATATTGTTGTCCTTTTTGCTGTCATCACATGAAAGTTAAACAGAGGAGACTCATTCCCTGCTCTGCCTCTGCAGCAGCGTCGTCATCTCTGCCTTATCTGTGTCTTACCCAGCTCTCACACCAGCACCTCCCCTAAATTCAATATTTCAGCCTCACAGGCTACAGTTTCACTCAGAGGCTTGGGTGCTTACACAGGTCTTCACTTCCATGCTCAGCAAAGAAAGAAACGCTACGAAACAAAGGGTTTTAATAAATATTTCTTTATTCAAGTCGTGTGTTAGAAAATTCCTACCAAGGGCTGTACAAGTGCTCAGTGCTGGGTGCCCTCTGCACCCCAGGAGAGGGGTGCTGGCATGAGCCCACCAAACAGCCCCTCCAGTGCCTGGGGCTGAGCAGAATTAGAGAATTTAAAGCATTGAAGTCACCCAGCAACTACAGTAACTAAAGAGCCACTTCAAAACTGGGCAAGAAGCAGAGTCTGTTACGTCGGTTGAGATGCTGAAATTCAAGGAATTAGAGATTTGGATCCTCTGAAATTCAAGGAATTAGAGGTTTGGATCCTCTAATGAAAACATTTCTCCACAAGTTGAATGTTTTCATTCACATTTCACAGAAGTGAATGTTTTCATGCAGGCTCTGGAGTCAGAAGTGAGATTTTTCTGTCAGATCTTTGGCTGATAAACTATTGACTTGAAAGAGCCTGAAAAGAGCAGCATAAACCAGGAGTCTAATCAGCTCTGATAAGTAAGCACAGCACAGACTAGTGTGTATTTACAGAGAACTCTTAGAAAGGCTATTTTGAAGTGGAAATCTCTATGATTTGAACTCTAGCACTGATTGTGCCTTATCCTGAACACTTCCTCATGTCCCTGAATTTAAACACTGGCTAAACTGACAAGACCACAAACCAGCAAACTAATCAACTAACGACAGATAGTACACTCCTAATTAAAGGCCACAAAAAAGGGGTTGTAAATCGTTTCATTGGTATGACCTGGTCCACTGACCCCAGGGGAAAATTAAAATAAAACAGGTAAACTCATGTTATTTTTTCCTGATTAATTTTTTCTTGTAAATGAGCCAGTAAATCCAATAAAGGTGACCCAAAATATTGATTCAACCCAAATTCTTTTTCCACATACATACATGTAGAAATATGAGTTAGAACAGCAGAGCTCAGCCTGCAACGTGTGTGAATTTTGTATCTGTGGCTAAATTAAGTCCAGTGTAAAACCACTGTACTGCTTCATAACTCGGATTTTTGTCACTTTTTCCTATTCTTTTCAAGGCCAGGTTGGACAAGGCTTGGAGAAACCTGATCTAGAGAGTGGCATCCCTGTCCGTGACAAGGGGTTGGAACTGGAGGAGTTTTAAGGTCCCTTCCAACCCAAACCATCCTGTGATTTAGGATTGGGTGGTCCTGCCAATAAAGCAGCACAAACCCTCTCACAGCAGAGACACTGCCAACCAAAACTCTGCTCTCCCCTTTATCTCTGCTTCCACACAAAACTCTCCCCAGTGCAGTGAAAACCCTGGAGCTCTTGGAGCTCACCCACCCTTCACAGAGCAGAAGCTGTTCCAGAGTGATGATTCCCTAAAAACCAAGGGCTCAAAAGGAGCCCAGTCCCACTTGTGCCCTTCTGTCCTCTAAATGGGGCCCTGAAGAGGAGCAATTCCTGTGCTGCTCAGTGTTTAGAACAACATTTATCCAGCCCCTCAGAGACCCTCTGGACAGGCAGAAGGAGCAGACTCTGGTGCACAGGAGGGAGGGGAAGGAGTTGCTGCTCCCCCTCTCCAGCCCATGCGTTGTTTCCCTCAGCTCTGTGTGGTGCCTTGGCTACTGCTCTAGTCCAATTCTCATTTTTGGACTCAGCAATCTGCTGGTCTTCACTAATTTGACATTATAGGCTACAGAATACACCCCCAGACATGCTGGATGTCTCACACCTGCCAGAGCCCCTCTGTTGGTGCCACTGGTGGTTTGATGTGTTGTATCTCTGAGTGATGCAAACACCAGGACCACTGCCTGGCTTTCTTACCTCCCCATCCTGTCTGTCCTCAGACTAAAACCCTGCTCAGGATCTGCTGCAGGAAGCCACAAAAAAAAGTTTGCTCCTTGGGGTGTAACCAAAAACCAGAGCTGGCAAACACAGTACTGTGCACACAGAAAGACTTATTCATGGGCCAAAAATAGTCTCTGGGTACCAGCAGCACATGGGTTTTAGGTTGAGATACAGGCTTCTTAAACCATCCAAGTTTTCATCTGGATGCTGAGATTGGATTACAAGGGAAAGTCCCTACCACCCTAGAGGAAGAGCCACACTTGGAGTCAGCATCACACTGTCAGCTGTACCAAAGCTGAATTTTCTCAAAGTGCAGCACTCTTTCTCCTCTGCTCAGTGATCCAGCCCCCGGGGTTCACATCCATTTGCAACATCTTCATCACCCACTTGTCTTTCCTGGCTCCGTCAATGAACTCATCAAGGGACAACTGCCCTGTGGATGAGGGGGACACAAGATGCAGAGTCAAAAGGGGAGAGATAAGAGAAGAAGAAGAAGGCAGGAAGCAAATACCATCCCTGTTCCAGATAATATGCTAATCAGACAAGAGCTTGCTTCATTCCCCCACCTGGTTCAGGCCAGGGCTCTGACAGACAAACCACAGGCTGTGGCCAGTGCATTCACCTGCCCCATCAGAACAAGAGACATGAAATGTCTCAGTAGCTCCCCCAGGCTCCTCCAGGACTGCAAGTCTGATCCTGCAAGCCCCAGTCTGGAACCATTGTCTTTATTCAGGTTATTTGTGCTGGGACCGGGACCTGCCCTCTGGCTGTTGGGGCTTTCAGAGGATGAGATCTGTGTGGCATCAAAATCCACACAAAACAGTGACTCCTCTGTATTAAAATAACAATAATTATTTCACCCTCCTCCACCAAGTTACTTTTGATTCTATCAAACAGAGCACAACCCAAACCTGGGGTGTCTGAGTAACACAATAGTCCCAAGGGATTTCTGGAGAGCCACAGTCAGAGCCAGCCTGCCCAGCACAGGTACCTCTCATTAGACATGAATGCAATTTGTGCCACTGATCACTTACCATCCCCATTCTCATCCACTAACTCAAATATCCTGTCTACAACCTCCTCTGGGGTGAGCAGTGGGGTCCTGTCCTCTGTGTCCGACCAACACGCCCTCTTCAGCCTGTAGATAGACTGAAAAGATGTTCACAAATTAAGAGAAGAACTGCAAAGTGAAAAGCAGTGAACTCCATTCTCATCCCAACGCTGTGAAGGTCTTTTTCAAAGGCTGTGGGTTTGACCTCTCTGGAAGGCTCTGCCACTCAGCAGCCTCAGATCTGGAATGAAACCTCTGACCTTACACCCACACAGGCTGCAGATTTACCTCATCTGCTCTTTGAAACTGCTGCCCTCCTGTTTTCCTCACATGTATTGGTCACACCTCGGGGGGTTCCTTTGCAAAGAACAAAGTGAGAGTTTCACAGAGGGGAGAGTCATCTGACTCTACCAGGATTTTTTTGCTAACATCCAAAGCCAGGCACAGCTGGACTTACCCAGCCCTCTCTCTCCCAGGGAACTTGTGCCCAAGCTGCAAGATCAAGCCTGTATTAATTAGCACGTGTTTTGACCCACAGCTTCTGTTCCACTTTGCCACGGGAAAGGGTCAGATTTTATCTACTCCTCCCTTGACAGCCACCTGTTCACTGTCACCTTTACTCCTTAGGCTGAAGGGTTTTGTCTAAAGTCACCCCAGAGAGGGGATTAGCAGTGGCCTTACACAGTTCTTGCAGTTCTTAGCTGACCTCAAGACTAAAATGGGATATGCCCCAGACAGGCTGACCCGATTCCCCCACACCTGGGGCTGCAGGTAACGACCTGCTCACGCTTCCCAGCCAAAATCTGCTTTCCACACCTTCAATTCCTGGTGTGTTCTTGATATTGCATTTCCCCTGAGATCTTAGAATGTGTGGTAACCACTGGTTGAGCCTCCCAGGCCCTGCTGTGCAGGGGGAGCAGCACCTGAGGTGCTCCAGCACAAGCACCAAGGAATTCACATCAAGTAAGAGCACAGGCCCCCTGTGTCTGACTGTCTGCTGAGCCCCAGAGATGGTTCAGGTTGGAAAAGACCTTCCAGATCACTCAGTCCAACTGTTAGCCCAGCACTGTTCACCACTAAACCATGTCCCCAAGTGCCACATCTACATGGCTTTTAAATCCCTCCAGGGATGGTGACTTCACCACTAGAGAACCCTTTCAGTGAATAAATTGTCTCTAATAACCAATCTAATAAGTCTCCCCTGGTGCAGCTTGAGGTGAGTTCTTCCTGCTCTATCATTTGCTACCTGGGAGAAGAGACCAGCTCCCACCTTGCTAACCAAATCACAGAATCACCCAAGTGCCTCCTGTCAGAACCTTCACACAGTCACTGATCAAATCTAAGTGCAGAACTGCAGAAACCCAGGAAGGAACCATTAAAAATGGATTTCTGTACTAATTTGTGCCTCTCAGTGTGTTCTCACCAGCTTCTCAGGCAGAAAACAGCTCCTACAAGGGGCATGGGGTGAAACCCTCTTCCAGTGCAATGAATCTTGGTGTGAAGGGGTTGAAAGGAAAGGCAGGGCAGAGAGACAGGATCCCTGGACCACAGGGGCTATAACAGACCCCTCAGACACCCCACCAGGCTCCAAACCACTGAGCACAGAACCCTTTCACCAAAGGTCAGGCATTTTCCCTCCATCACCATCCTTGAAACCTGATTATCACACATCATTACATTGCCAAAGAGCAGTGATTGCTTAAAGAAGAGATGGAGCAATGCCTACTTACATCAACGATTTCCAGCAGCTCAGGTTTATCTATGCAGCCATTCCCATCCTTGTCATACACTTTGAACGTCCACCTCAGCTTGTGCTCCAGTTTGCCTCGCAAAACAAGATTCAAGGCAGCTACATATTCCAGAAAATCAATGGTGTTATCCTGGGGAGACAGAAAAGCAGCAGCTGGATGACACTTAACTGGGTATGAGTTGATAGAAAACTGCTTTGAAAGCTCTAGAAAAGCTGGATTGAAGTTGCCAAAAAGGTATTCCAGTGGGACAGCTGTTTATTTGGCACTTCAAAGGAGGTTTGTGCCAGCTCAGCAGCACCAGTAGGCACAGCCAAGCCCCTCTGAGTGTGACAGTGGGGAGCAAAGCAATTCTCCTGCAAAGCAGTGCAATAAGGGGGGGGACACACCTGTCAAACTGCAGAAATTAGAGATTTAAATGCCCCACAAAATGACCTGATCAGGGAATCACAGAATGATTTGGGTTGGAAGGGACGTTAAAGCTCATTCTCATTCCACCCCCTGCCATGGGCAGGGACACCTTCAACTAGCCCAAGTTGCTCCAAACTGTCCAACCTGGCCTTGAGGATGGGGATCAGTGCAGGAGACATTTGCTTTTTGGGGAAGAGATTCTCAATGACCTCAGCTGCCTCACTGCTGAGCACCCAACCATTACCCCTTTCCCCCATCCTTCTGTCTGGTTTTATCTCGATTGAGCTGAGGAAGGATTCAACAATGGACATGTCACCAATCTGAAGAAGGCAGCAAGAACACCCCCAATAAAGGATTTACAGCAGGATATTCATCCTCCTAAAAACCTCACCCTGAAGGGATTCAGGGCACTCTAGAATATGGTCCTCATAAAGATCCACACCCTCCCCAGGGCCCCTTTGGCACCTCCCAGCCCTCCCCACCCTCAGCAAACCCCTGGGAGATTTTGGGCTGGGTGAGCCCCTCTCCCCACAGGCACCAAAATGCTCCACAGCCCCTGGGAGCAACAACTGCTTGTGCTGCCCAGAGAGCAGGAAAAGACAATTGAGAAGTTGTTTCCATCTTCTTATTGTATTACCAATAATCCTTTGGGTCGTTAGGTCCTGATCAACTGATTAGATACCCTCAGGATATTCAAACAAACTCCCTGCCTAAATTTAGTGCTCTTTATATATCAGCATCCCTTAAAGACAGGGGGGTTTGTCTTGTTAGGAAAGCTCCTACAAACTAGGCATGGGACTTCATCTGTTGTGCACATTGTTTGCTCTGCATAACTTTCATAACAAAATTTGGGACCTGAACTTTTCTTTCTTTCTTTTTGCTTTTTTTTCCCCAGGAATGTGGGTTTTTCCAGCTTCAGATTCTGAGACAAGTCTGACCTGCCCACATATTCCATAGGGGTTTTTTTGATCCTTTCTCACAAACTGACTTTTGTTGCCACCTCACTGTGATTTTGCCACTGGTTTCAAAGGGAGCATGAGGGAAATCAGTTTGTCAGAGATGACTGACTTGTCTCCCCTTCTCCTGTATTAATACACAGCAACAAACACCCCCACAGCTGGTATAGGATCAAAAGATTCAGGAAAAAAGAATTGAACCACTTGGCAAGCATTGCTTACCCATGTCTAGATGAGAAAAGCAACTGTGTGACATTATTTTAAGTACTTAAAATATCCCAGGCCAGTGTTAGGCTGCCTTTGGCAGCAGAGCCTGGGTATGTCTGAACTGTGACTAAACCAGAAAGCCCACTTTTTTCCAGGTGCCTGATGACAAATACAGCAAAAAGGGAATCAAAACCAGAATGTCAGAATTGTTCAGCATTCCTTTGCTTTTGGAAAGCCAAGCTAAAATCAATATTTTGTTATATACCACCTGTTCATGCTCTATATATATACATATAGAAACATATAGCAAGCCTGAGCAGGAATTTCCTCCACTGTAATTCCCCCTTTATCACAGCAGATAAATAATTTTTCCATGTAGCAACCTTGGCTGTTTGAGGATCTTTCAACAACACTGTCTCAAAATGTGACACCGCTAAAATTCAACCTTTAAATCCAGCCTTAGTCCTTTAAGGGGACACTCTGATCTTAATTTGGGTAGAGATTTAGGAGAAGATAAGTCCCTCCCAGGCCAGTGCAGCCTGTGCTCCTCCTCATGCCTCAGTGCCACGAAGGGTGAGCACTGCCCTGAAACACCTGCAAATCCCGGGAAAAGACACACAAATCATGACACAAACTGTAAAAACCCCTCACCACTTACCCCGTTCTTGTCAAAAGCTCTGAACATGTTTTCCACGTACTCTGCTGCCTCCTGGTTGTTCTGGACCCCGAAGAACCTCTTGAACTCGTGCATGAAGAGGGTCCCACTGGGACATTCCACCACGAACTTCTTGTACCACTCCTGCAGTTCTGCCACGTCGATCTCTCCTTGCTCCCCCTCAGCGTTGGTAAACTGCTGTCCCATTTTGCAGGTTAAAAAAACAAACAAACCAACAAAAACAGAAGGAAAAGAAGGAAAACCTTCCCAAATTCCTTTGCTTGTAATATCCTTTAGTTGCTGTCTCCTTGCTCTTTTTCTTCTGGCTGCCTTGTGCCTTTATTCGATGTTAATTCTGCGTGTGGTTATTTCAACTTCTTTTCTTGGTGTATATCTTCTTCTTGCCCCCTTCTCTCCCGAGTTCTCACTGCTCCAGTTCCTGGTGCTCACTGGGTGATCTCAGGGTTGCCTCTCTGCACTGGAGCACTCTGGTCTCAGGCAGGTATAAAAGTAACTAAGATCATTAGGAGATTCCCTCCTGTGAGCCCCAGAGACCTTCAGATGTTCTGAGCTGTGCCCTATTTAGAAACAAACTCCAGAGGGTCAGAGGCTTTCTATGCATTAATGCCTTCGTGGCAAAGAATTTGAGAGCTGAGGGTCCCTTTTTACACACTCGCTGAACTGGAGATTTTCAAAGGGGGGGAAAAAAGGATTTTAAGGGAAATAACATTCATTTTTTTCAATGCTGGCTTGGGGGGGGACTCAGCTGATTTAGTGAGATGAGGCATAAGAACAAATAACAATTACAGGGAGGAAATCCTGAAAAAAACCCA
>NW_021940585.1:2960790-2962478 GCF_001715985.3 Manacus vitellinus
CACATTTCAGTCTTAGAACCTTAAGTTAAAAATAACAGGAACAGTTTATTTCCTTATTTTTAAAAGAGTTCCCCTTTATCCCCTTTTCCCTCTTCAGTGCCTTTATCCATGGAAACACTGCAGTTCCCCCTTCCCACTGAACTTTGCTTATTGCTTTTATTACAGATACCCCCTGACCTCTGCCTGCTCAGCAACAGCCACAGCTCAGACCCTCCTCTCTCTTTACACCACCCATCCCTCATTCCTTCTCTTCCAGGAGCCCACCAGCTTTTACCCACATCAGACCAATTGTTCTGAGTCCAACCATTATCTGTGTCAGCTGGAAAGAATGACCTGTAGCTATAAATGTGCCCAAGCCAGCCTGTTATCTTTATTAAGAGGATTGGAGCAGCATTAATAGGAAACAATGGACTCCCTTATTCTAATGCTGAGGCCCTGAAGGATTTAAGCTGCTCACTTTTTTTGGATCTTCCTTTTTTTTTTTTTTTTTTGGCTTGGTTTTGTAATAAGAGTCTCTCACAAGGAAGAACACTGGCTAAAAATCAGGCTAAAATTTGATATTGCGAGAACAGTAGAGCAATTCATGCTGCACTGGAGGAACAGGGTTTGCTCTGAGTCCACTCACACCTCTGAGTAACCCATCAGTGATATTCCACGTGTATTCCATCAGGGATATTCCTGCAAAATCCAGAGATTTGCAGGAGTACAGTATAACTTTACACTTTTACATGTATAGTATAACTTTATGCTTCTACATTTTTACATTTAAGTGAACCCAAGCAATGATGGTTTCACTCAAGAGAAAAGCAAAAAGAGAATATAGATAGTTGAGCAGAAGCATCCCATGGATGGGAAGGGCCAGAGAAGTTGCCAGAAAGACAATTCTATTTTAATTAAAATATTTTTATCAATAATGTAGAGGAATTGTGTTTTCTATCCTCGTGCCTAAAGGAATTCAACACATTCAATGAACTCAGTCCTTCCTTTTGTAAATGCTTCAGCCAAACTTCAGCCCCTGACTCTGAGATCTCTTTTCCACAGCAGAGCAGCTTGAGGTTCTGGCTCATCAGGAAAAATAACAGCAAATCCATCCCCCAGTGTTTTCCTCTCAACTAAACCCACTGGAAAGAAGCCTGTGGCAGCCACAGTGGTGTTTACAAATTATTTTATGTAATTTTTCGAGTCATCTTGTGCAGTATCTGGTGAGGACACGAGTTCTCTCAGGGTCACAAACAGCTCCCAGGCCACAGAGGTGCTGCCAGGACAGGGGTGGGGAGGACTCATCTCTCTTTTCCTGCACACCTGAGGACTCATCTCTCTTTTCCTGCACACCTGGGGAGTTTTGGATGTGCCCTTTGGAGCCTCCCACCATTTCGTGCTGCTCTCCTGCACGGGGAGGCTGCCTGCTGGAATGTGAGTGCTCAGAGCACACAACAAGACTCCACATGCCCAGCACTGTTGCCTTGACTCATTGCATAATTTTGTTTTGCCTTAATGGGAACTCGGTGATCTGTTCCCAGGAGAGAAAATGGTTCCTCTTTTGTTTTGATGGCTGCAATCTTCTCCAGCCAGGAACAAAGGGCTGCAAGAGGCCCGGGTTACAAAGCCTGGCTGCTGCTCTTGCTGGTATCATGACATACAATCGCGTTGATAAAAGCAGTGATACTAATTTGGCAGTGAAATAAAGT
>NW_021940585.1:2962912-2964792 GCF_001715985.3 Manacus vitellinus
CCCAGCCAAGAGCATGGAAAAAAGACAGCTTATTTCCTGTCAGCTCAGTCCCAAACATGCTGCCACACGCTCCAGCAGAGCCTGGGAGAAACTCAAGAGGGGAAAAAAAAAAACCACCAAACCCTGCAGAGAGCTGGGAAGACTCATTTGTTTGGCATCTGGAGGCAGTGGAGGCTGGGACAGAGGCAGCAGGGTGCTGGCAGGGCTGAGGGGACCAACTTCAGTCAAACTGGAGGCAGAACGAGACCCGAGGAGCCCTCCCCTGGTTGTTTTGCCACGTTGCTCCCTTATTTTAAATCCCCCAGCCCTGGCCTGCCCCGAGACCCCTCCTGTGGGTTGAGCATCTCAACTCTCCTTCCAGTGGGCCCAGAAAGAGCAAAACTGTGCCCAGGGCAGCTCCCACTGCTCGGTCACAGCCAGCCAGGGAGTGCAGGACAGGGAGCAGCATCACTGCTGGCGTCACCCCCAAAGCTCCCCGAGCATCCAACCACAAACAAAGCGAACCTGAAGCATCCTTAAATGTCCCCGTTGTCTCCGGGCGGGAGGGAGGCGGCGTGGACAGCAGGAATGTGGGGAGGATGAACGGCAGCTTTTGTGCTGAGCCATCTGAGGAGAGATCAAAGATCCTTTTATAGTTGGGCTGGGAGTTCAGCCCAGCACCTCCCTGTGTCTCTTCCCAGTTGCTCCCAAGGTTGTCCATCCCGTTGCAGGCTTTTATACAGCAGGAACAACACCAGGGGGGATGTAATATATGTATTATTACACTGCACTGCAGGAGCAGCTGTCCCTTGGTTTACATGTTAAAGTACAACCAACCAAACCCATCTCACCCCCCATTTTCACTGTCACCCAACACGCTGACCTTGGAGTGTCACCTTTTGTCTCCTGTTTATTGGCAGGAAGATTGTATTATGTGCTGACAAACTCCTGCTAATGTTATCCCTGAGTGGCACTCCGTGCTGAGTGAATGAAGCCTGAGATATTTACCTTGCACTTGGCATCCTGCAAGGCAAACTTTCCAAGAAAAACGTTGAATTGCCTTCTCTGTGTGTGTGAAGGTTTCCAAAATCCTGCACAGCTCCAAGCCCTGAGCTGTGGGTGTCAGTCAGCCTTTCCAAAGGCAGGACTCTGCACTCTCCATAGTCATCACAGATGGGAAGGAGAAGGGAAATTCCCAAATTTTTTTATTTGTTTTTTTTTTTATAATTTTTATTTCTGGTTCATTGAAACTGGCTGGTAAAGTATTGTGTGATCCTTGAAACCAAGATTCACCACTGAGTCACAGCTCTCCACCTACGAGGAAAATAAATAAGATGTGAGGCTGGAGGGTGGGAGACTGAGCAGGGACCAGGGGGGAGATGCTGCTGAGCCCCTTCCCAGGGGTAGGTGTGATCCCAGAGCAGGGATGGAGGTGAGAAAGAGGAATATTTTTTATGTTTTCCAGAGAAAAAACTGCATTCCCGTGGCTTTGTGTTCATCAGAGGTGACTTTAGTTTTTACTTCATCCCGTATGTGGATTTTTATGGATTCATTTAGGACAAGAGGAAATGGCCCCAGGTTGTGCTGGGAAGGGGTTTAGGTTGGATAACAGGGAAAATTCCTGCACTGAGAGGATGGTCAAGCTCTGGAATGGGAGAGCCAGAGGAGTGGTGGAGTCACAGCCCCTGGAAGAGTTCCAGAAACACGTGGATGTGGCGCTGTGGGACGTGGTTTAGTGCTGGTTAATGGTTGGACTGGATGATCTTAGAGGGCTTTTCCACCTTTAATGATTCTGTGATTCTGTAACTTGGCAGAATATGCTTCGAATGGCAAAAAAAAACCAACCAAAAAAACCCAAACAGGAATGTTTTGTTTTCTTTCCAAAATATTCCATTTAAACC
>NW_021940585.1:2966236-2971330 GCF_001715985.3 Manacus vitellinus
GCCCGCTGAAAATGGCACTTTATGGCTCCCTTCCCCATCTGTCCTAGCCCCGGGCTACGCCTTTCGAGTCGGGGTAAAGCGAGGCCTAAAGTTAGGGCGAGGGTGGTGTTTGCCCCCCACCCGCTTTGGTCGCTGCTGTTGTCACCCCAAAAACCAACACTGGAACAACTCGTGCCCCTTCCAACTTAATGGGCTGCCGGGCCCGCGGTAGAGGGCTGGGGTTTCCAGGTTGGGCTGCAGGGTCTGGGAATCGGGAGAGTTCACCGTGACTGGGAACTGGGAGAGTCAATCGTGACTGGGAACTGGGAGAGTCAATCGTGACTGGGAACTGGGAGAGTCAATCGTGACTGGGAACTGGGAGAGTCAATCGTGACTGGGAATTGAGAGTCAGTCGTGACGAGAGTTCACCGTGAGTGGGAATTGGGAGAGTTCACCGTGTTCAGATGTGTTGTGGAGGGGGGGTGCCGGTGGATGGGAGAAGAGAGATGTAGAGATCCCTGAAATGTGGGAGCTCTGGGTTCCCGGTGTAGGGAGGTGATTAAGTGTCAGATGGAAATTCAGTTTCTCCGTGGGAACGTTTGTCTTTGTAAAAACGGATACAGATCCATGAGATACAGGGTGATGTAATCAAAGGTAACAAGCAAGGAACGGGGTCTGTGGTGTCGAACCCAGAGAAGACCCTTCCTTCTTCAGAGGCTTAATGGACAAGGTGGAGCAGGAACACTGAATATATTTGGGAGTGCAGGCGGAGAGTGAAAGCATCTGTGCAGCAAAGCCGCGTTTTCCTGGTGCACCGTGTGTTTTTGGGCTCTCTGGCACCACTCCAGGGCCCCGAGAGTCACCACAGGCTGTCCCTGACCTTGGTCACTGCTCTGCTGTCCTGGGAAGTGGCTGCAGGATGTTTGCTCCCTTCCCGAGTTTGTTCAAGTCGTTCTCGTCGGGGTGACCGTCTCCTCTCCGAGGAGAAGTGTCAGACTTATTAAATAATAATTAGGGTACAGGGAATAATTACATCGCTGACCGTGCATCAGCAGCACAGGGATGTGCTAATTATCCCCACACACCATCCAGATCGAGTGGGAATGAAGCGAACTGGAGGATCCCTGGGTCGGGAGTGAGGGCCAGCCCTCCCTTGGCAAATCCCAGGAGTAGTGAGAAGACATTCCCGGAGTCTCCGGCATTACTGGACCCCCCCCAGCCCCCCCGGATCGAAGTTGAAGTTTGTAAGAGGCTGACTCACCGTCTGAGCCCAGCAGTGGGATTCAAGTTGATTTGCTCTCGGTTATTGTGTCAACAAGTCGTCGGCGATAAAAGGTCATAAAGCATTGTAATGCCGGGCATTGACAGGCGCTGTCTGCGGGCCGGGCCGAGCCGAGCCCAGCCCGCGGCACCCCACTCGTCTGCTGTGAGAGGGGCACTAATTTCTCTCCTCGTTCTGTGGGTTTGAATCACTGCTGGCCTTGCAAATGCAGTGTTTGTTGTTAGGAGGGACTGCTTGTAAAGTGAAGTGTAAAAGAGGCGGTGGAAACTAGCCTTGGGAAGGATTTTTTTGTTAAAATACCACTTTTTTGTTTGTTTTTTTTTCCTTTCCAAGAGAAATCCGTACGTGCTTTTGCTTTTGATTCCGAGTCCAGGATTAACCTGGACTTTGTGTCTTTGCAAACACGCTGCAAAGTTTAACTCTGAGAGCATTTCTGACATGGAGAACTAACACAGCAGAGTTTCAGGAGCACAGAATAATTTTGATGATTGCTTCCTGATCCTTTGCAACTCCTGGGAAACACTCTGCTAATGTGCCCACACATTTTCAAACTATTATTTAAAGATGATTTGCAGTTGAAGCTGAATATTTTCTTTGTTTAACAGATAGACTAAATTGTGTTTGGATTAATTTTGTGTGAGCACTTGCATCTGAATGGGATCTACAGGTATTTGAACAAATAAAACCTGTTCCTAGACTAGTTCTTGGATAGGATTTTTTTAATCTTCTCCATCTCTGCTGCTAGACATATTTTGCAACTCCTGCAGCAGTATTCAGGGCTTATGGCAAAGGTTTTACTTAACCTGTAGCTGCTTTATTAATGGGAATATTTGTAATTTCTCACCTCTGTTTCAAGACTTACAAAGGAATATGGGGGATGCAGCTTCTAAGCACGTGTAGAAGTCCCCTGCTAAAATTCAAAGACACTGAATGTTTCCTGGCCTTGCAGAGGGACGGGCGTTAATTTTGTTTGTTTGGCTTTGTTCTACACAAGGAAAATATTGTTGGTTGGCTGCAACTGTGTCGGCAACACGGGGCTACTTAAACGAAAACATTAAGTAAACAGCACTCGATTTTTTAGCAGGAGTGCAGGGCAGACTTGCAGTTCATGTCCTTCTGGATAAACATCCTGGTTATTACAGGTCAGTGGTGTTTGCCAACGATTACGCTGCTTTCAGGGCATTCGTGAAAAAGCCATAAAATGACTTTGGGAGGCAGGTCTGTCTCCGGGATAAAACAGCCCCTTCCACCCGAGCTGGGCTAAAGCACGTGTGAGTTTTTCCTCCTCCTCGATGGCAGGTCTGACAGGACTGAAAAGGAGCACGAGACCGGCTCGGCCCCTTTGCCGAGGCTTTGGAAACTCTGCTGCCTGTTCTTGCTGTGGCTTGTCCGTGGCTTTATCTGCAGCTCGGGTTCGCTCGGGGCTCGCCCTCCGCGCGCTCGGCGGAGGCAAATAACGCGCTCTGGGAGGTTTAATAGCGAGTTGTTGTCCTTGTAACAGTCCTGGTCCCCGCTCAGTGATGTGTGAGTAACTCCTGCTGGCAGAGGAGTCGCCCAGCTGAGTCCCAATGAGTGGTTTCAGTGTGCAGCAACACGAGAAATAACAGCGGTAATCCAGCGATTAAAAGCTCGTTTTTCACTAAATGGGTTCAGGTATTTTTAGAGCTTTGGGGTCCCGACTGACCTGGAGCGGTGGGTGAGTGGCTGTCGATCCCTGTCTCCTGCAGACCATGGCGTTGCACCCGCGCAGGGTTCGCCTGAAGCCGTGGCTGGTGGCCCAGGTGGACAGTGGGATGTATCCCGGGCTCATCTGGCTGAACCGGGAAGCGAAGCGGTTCCAGATCCCCTGGAAACACGCGACCAGGCACAGCCCCCAGCACGAGGAGGAGAACACCATCTTCAAGGTGAGGCAGGGCAGAGCTCGGGGGACAGGGACAGAGGGCTGGATTGTTGGCCCAGGAGCTGGACAGGCATCTCAGCAGCTGCTTCCAGGCACATTTTGTCCTGTTTATCTGACCTCAGAAAAGCCACTTTGTGCACCTGGATGCCAAGGTTGGCATCACTCACTGCCTGAGTCTTTAACCCTTTCCAACCACCAAAGGCCAGATGGTGTCTGAGGCCTGGGCTCTGGAAGATTGCTGCTCCTGGTTTCATCTGCTGGGTTTAGGATGTGGGAGCTGCCTTGCTCTTGGCACCAGACCAGTAAATGCTGTTACGTAAATCTGAAGAGGTCCCACCACAAGCTCATCACAAGCACTCATCGCTGCTGCCACTAATATTCTTATCCCAAGGGATTGATTATAACTCCCTGCACTCCTTGGAGGAATTTATGGCCTCTATCTTGGAGGCATCTTGGGCTGATAGTCTGATTTTTGAGGTGAGAGAGCCACTGGACATCTGTGGCTGCCCTTTCCCTCCATTTTAACCAAGTCCCTTCCTCCTTGGTATGGCTCCAAATGACTTCTGCTATTGAACCTGAGAGACCTAGAAAAACTCTGTGCATGACCCTCTACAGTTTGTACTTTGCATGTTCAGAATTGCTAATGATTTTCTGAAATTTGGATTTCCATCCTTTTTTTTTTCCCCTCTCCCTTCTTTTAATGGGGAAGAGCTATTAAAGGGGGGGAATTTCTGTTGTGGTTATCAGAGGAGCTCTGGTTAAGGCTTCTGCAGGAGAAGGGTTTTGCAGTGGATTTGTTTGGAAGCCCTGGTTCCTGATAAAAGCTGCTCTGTGCAGATGGCTGTGGCCTGAGCTCGGTGTACTTTGTCCCCAGGCATGGGCCGTGGAAACAGGGAAGTACCAGGAAGGAGTGGATGAGCCAGACCCTGCCAAGTGGAAAGCCCAGCTCCGATGTGCACTCAACAAAAGCCGGGAATTCAATTTGATGTACGATGGCACCAAGGAGGTGCCCATGAACCCCATTAAAATTTATGAGGTGTGCGACATCCCGCAGTCCCAGGGATCAATCATTAATCCAGGTGAGGGCCCTGCTGCTTCCTGAGCAGGCATTTGTCCAACAATTCCTTTCCCTCTGTGCATTAACTCTCAAGCTGCCTCGGTGTGCAGCAGAGAGCTGCTGCCATGTGTAAGCCTGGGCTTAAACTAAGAGGACCTTGAACCATATTTTAATAGCAGTACTAAGATGAATAAAGCTGCACACAGTTGTGTGCTCTCTGCTCAACAGTCTCATATTGGCAATACTGTATCTTACTTTATCTGTGTCTTATTTTATCGTTAGCTCTCTAGAACTACTTATTAAACTGAAAATATTGTGTTGTACAGATCACATTTATCCTTTTACTTATATTTGAAAAATACACAAATAATGATCCAATACTGTGCACAACCACTATGAAGATTTTATTGGGTTTTTTTCAAGAAATGCATCACAGTGTTTCACGCTGACCATCCACCCACAAGAGTGTGCTTGTTTTCAGGTTCCACTGGCTCAGCTCCGTGGGATGAAAAGGATAATGATCTTGATGATGAAGAGGAGGAGGAATTGAATCAATCTCAGCATGTCCCTATTCAGGAGACATTTCCATTTCTTAATATCAATGGTTGGTGGCACAGACTAATGTACTGTTGGGGCTATTTATTTGTAAATTGGTGCATGCTTGAAGTCAGATCTTGGTTTATTGAAGAACTGTTGCCTTTTTTTTTTTTTTTTTTTAGAATCTCCAATGGCTCCAGGCAGTGCAGAGAACTGCAGCCCTGAAGCTGTGTGGCCAAAGAATGAACCTCTGGATATGGAAATGCCCCCAACTGCACTGCAGCACGACTTCTTCAGCAGCCCTGAGCTCTGGATCAGCTCTCTGCCAAGTATGTGTGT
>NW_021940585.1:2971860-2975009 GCF_001715985.3 Manacus vitellinus
CTTCCCTGTGAGGGTGGTGAGGCCCTGGCACAGGTTGCCCAGAGAAGCTGTGGCTGCCCCATCCCTGGAAGTGTCCAAGGCCAGGTTGGACAGGGCCTGGGCTAGTGGAAGGTGTCCCTGCCCCATGGCAGGGAGTGGAACAAGATGAGCTTTAAGTTCCCTTCCAACCCAAACCATTTGAGGATTTCTGTGATTCCATGGTTCCATGGGGTGTCTCTGCTGCTGATGCTGAACACGTAGGAAAAGCCACAGTGACGGTTTCTGCCACAGTGACAGTTTCTCTCTCAGTGACAGACCTGGAAATCAAGTTTGAGTACCGAGGGAAGGAGACCGGACCCACGACGACCGTGAGCAACCCGCAGGGGTGCAGACTGTTCTACGGAGAGCTGGGCCCCATGCCAGACCAGGAGGAGCTCTTTGGGCCCATCAGTTTGGAGCAAGTGAAGTTCCCAGGAACGGAGCAAATCACCAACGAGAAGCAGAAGATCTTCACGAGTCGGCTGCTGGACGTTATGGACAGGGGGCTGATCCTGGAGGTCAGCGGCCACGCCATCTACGCCGTGCGGCTCTGCCAGTGCAAGGTCTACTGGTCCGGGCCCTGTGCGCCTTCCTCCACCACACCAAACCTGATTGAGAGGCAGAAGAAAGTCAAACTCTTCTGTCTGGAAACATTCCTGAGCGGTAGGTAACTGCTGCTTCTGGGAAACAGCTTTGGGTGCTGGTCTGGGCACTGTTGGAAAGGGTTGGTCTGGGGGCACTGTTTATTTTGCTTGTGTGTGGAGTGTGGGTTGGGGCCACCATTTTCCTGACTTCCATGGAGCAGATGTGTGGCATAATGCTCATTTAATGCTCATTTAATGCTCATTTAATGCTCTGAAAGACATTGGAGGGCCTTGCTTTTAGAAGAAAAGCTCTTTGGGTGCAAGAAAAAATATGTAATTGTGTATGTGTAAGAGGTGGCAAAGGACAGTGTGTAGGCAAGACCTGGGATGATACAGTGAGGTGGGGTGGGGTGTTTCTGACTGACAGAGGACAACCCTGCATCATTCTGCTTTTCTTCCTAGAGCTGATTGCCCATCAGAA
Source organism: Manacus vitellinus (assembly GCF_001715985.3). Lineage (NCBI taxonomy): Eukaryota > Metazoa > Chordata > Aves > Passeriformes > Pipridae > Manacus > Manacus vitellinus. The sequence continues at coordinate 2,972,944 of NW_021940585.1, forward strand.
AGGACAAATTGAGAAACAGCCACCCTATGAGATCTACTTCTGTTTTGGAGAAGAGTGGCCCGATGGAAAGCCCAGGGAGAGGAAGCTGATTGTGGTGCAGGTAGGAGCTGAGGCTCTGAGGTGACACGTACAGGGTGGTGTTTGGTCACAGGTTGGACTTGAGGATCTCAGAGGATGTCTTCCAGCCTAGTTGATTCTGTGTTTCTGTGCCAGCCTTGTTGGGTTTGGTGTGTTGTCTCTGGATCAGTGCCCAAGGATAGCAGAGACCTGTGGCTTCTGACACTGGGAAAACCCCAGTAGGGCTGGTGAGTTTGGGGAGAGCAAATACAAACATTACACGTGTTGGATAGAATCAGTCTGTGTGTGCTCTTTAGATTATTGTGGAAACCACCCCCAGCATCCAGAGCGGGGGATTCCTGCAAAATAACGGGGCTATTCTGTGTGCCACTGGCCTAAAACAAATGCCTTCCTCTCAAACAGGTCATCCCAGTCGTGGCCCGGATGATCTACGAGATGTTCTCGGGTGACTTCACGCGCTCCTTCGACAGCGGCAGCGTGAGGCTGCAGATCTCCACCCCCGACATCAAGGACAACATTGTGGCCCACCTGAAGCAGCTCTACAGGCTGCTGCAGAACCACCAGGAGGGGTGGCCCATGCAGGCCCCCCCCCTGCACATGGCACAGCCGCTCCCGGCGCAGTGACAGACCCCCGGCTTTGCCTCCTCCCCTGCCCCGGGGGTTTTCTTTCTGTTGTACATATAGAAAAGTGTTTCTTCACCAGTGCCTTGCCTACACCTGAATAAACAAAATCTGTAAATCTGGTCATCTCGATTCCATAATTTCGTAGGTGCTTTTGTTTTGGAAGCCCTCAAAGCAGAGGGGATTACAGGAATGCTTCTGACTCCTTCACCCTTTTCAGCTGTTTGCTTAAGCAACCCCTGTGTATAAATCAGATTTTCGATTCTGTAATATTTTTTTTTAATCTGCTATTGATACATTGTATATAAGCACTTGATCATTAGAGGGGGAAAAAGAAAATAATCTGCTCTATTAAAACTGCCTGGAGAATATCACCTTGTCTAGTTTTTTCTCTTTAACTGGGCTGTAGCAGCAAGCTGGGATGCTGATGCTTCTTCTACTGTGCTTTTTTTATAGGGGTGTATATACACAGGCACTGTAAATGCATATATCACAGAGTTTCTAGGGTTGGAAGGGACCTCTGGAGCTCATCTAGTCCAACCCTCCTGCCAGGGCAGGGTCACCTGGAGCAGGTGACACAGGAATTTGTCTTTAAAAAAAAAACCAGCTCTGCAAACTCAGAGAAGCCACCTGGAGAAGAGAAGACTCTGGGAAGAACTTAGAGCACCTTTCAGTACATAAAGGGGCTTCAACAGAACTGCAGATGGATTTTTTTGCAAGAGTATGGAGCGTTAGGACAAGGGGGAATGGTTTTAAACTAAAAGAGGGAAGATTCAGGTTGGATATTGGGAAGAAATTCTGGTTTCTGAGGACGGTGGCACAGGTTGCCCAGAGAAGCTGTGGCTGCCCCATCCCTAGAAGTGTCCAAGGCCAGGTTGGACAGGGCTTGGAGCAACTTGGTCTAGTGGGACATGTGAGGAGACGATGATACTTAAAATCCCTTCCAACCCAACCCACTCTGCGACTCTGTGAAGCTGTCACGTCACATCACAGCTCTGCGCGCTGGGCGCTGCCTCCGGCCGTGCCCCCATCCCTTCCCTCCCCGAGCTGTGAGCTTTCTCCCTATTTCTGCTTCCAAACAGCCTTTTCCTTATCCACGGCTCCGCCCGGGAAGGTCGCTCCGCCCGGGGCCGTGCTTGGTTAGACCCGCCCCGGGATCGGGGCCGTGCTTGGTTAGACCCGCCCCGGGATCGGGGCCGTGCTTGGTTAGACCCGCCCCGGGATCGGGGCCGTGCTTGGTTAGATCCGCCCCGGAACCGCGGGCCTTGCGGTGTCTCCAGGTCCATGGCCCTCGGGGGCAGCGCCTTGTCCCCTGCGCTGCTGGTGGCGGCGGCTCGGGATGCTCTGGGCTCTCGGGATGCTCTGGG
>NW_021940585.1:2975575-2977636 GCF_001715985.3 Manacus vitellinus
CTCGCCTCCCTGCTGGACCACCTGCGGGATGCCGAGGCCGCCGGCGCCGGGCCGGTGTCCTGCAGCGAGGTTGAGCCCGAGGACTGGAACCTGTGCACCGTGGTGGGGGTGCTGCTGGGGTACCCCGCGGTGTACACCTTCTCCGGGGAGGAGGGCGCCCAGAACTGCCTGGCACTGACACCACTGAGGGTGTTCACGGTCCAGGCCTCCTGCCCCAGGATAAAGGACGGTCTCAGGGTCCAGATTTACTCCTTCAGCATCCCGGAGAGCCTCCACACGGAGCTGGGAGAGGTGCTGGATGCCTGGCGTGATGAGCTGAAGGAGGCATTCAGTGCACAGAGTGACTTTGTGGATCTCTGCATTTCCAGCGAGGTCGTGTCTCTTCCAGCAGTTGCCTTGTAAAACATGAGCAAACTTGGACTTTTTGGCCTTTTTTACATCGAGGACCAAGGCAAAAGATCCAGTTCCCCTGTGTGTGACCCACTGCATCTCTTGGCCTCTGAGCACCAAAGGCTGAATTGTGACAGTCTCATGCTCCTGACCTCACGGGCCAGTGGCACAACAAATGCGTGTGCTTTAAAGAAGACAAACATGTGGATGTGTGTGCTCACAGCTGCTCTGCAGCCTCGGTCCTGCCTGCAGATTGTGCCCTGTAAGGGTGTATTTATTTGCTGTGAGCAGCTGAGGGTGAATAAAAACTTTGAACACCACGGTACTTTGAATTTGTGAAGTTTGTTGGGGGCTCCGTGTTGTATTTACTGCTCATACGAGGTGGTGTCTTGCACTGGGTCGTAGCTGAGCCTCTGCATGAATGAGGGGCAAGTTCTGTAAAACCTGCACAGTGCAGCTCAAAAGGGGCTTAAAACCTCTGCCTCTCTCAGATTAATGTGGTGCTGGCAGTGAAAGGGAAGCAGGTGTGGCTGAGGGAATGCTTGGCCACAAGACAGGCTAGAAAAGCAGGATAGAACAAGGCCTGGTAGATGGGAGGTGGAAAAATTGCTCAGAACAGGCACGAGGGGAAAACAAGGGGACTGTGCTAAAGAGCCTCCCTGAGCCAGGTTTCTTTGTCAGGTACAAGTAGAGATGGTGCAGGTCAAAAACGTCCCATAGAGGGAGGCAGTAAATAAAGGAAGGGAATTTGGGGGGCAAAAAACCCAGGGAGGCTGGATCCCAAGGATCCCAAGGGATGCCCTGTCCCTCCCTCCCTGTGTGAGACCTGTCAGTGATGACCAAAGTGGCTTTGTCCTTCAATGCCACGGGGGACAGGGCAGTGCAACCTTCCACTGGAACAGAGTAACCAAAGCAGCTGAGGGAAGGGGTGATATTCCAGCATTTATTGGGAGTTTGTCTGGAGTGAGACCAGCTCAGGATGTGAACCAAACACGCGGGTACAAAACAGCAGAGGGTGCACTGCGGCGAGGTCACGGACTTTTGGGGAAGCACAGTCAGTTCCTGCAGTGAAGTCAGTCATCAGGGAGGTCCTTCATGGCCTGTAACTTGCCAGGAAGGTGGCAATGGCCACTGCTGTGAGTGCCACCAGGAGGGGGATCCAGTGACCTCGCTGCCTCTGGGAGGAGAAGCAATTGTTAGTGGGAATTTCACAGAGTTGGAAGGGACCACAGGGATCGTCAAGTCCAACTCCTGGCCCTGCACAGGACCATCCCCAAGAGTCACACCATGAGCCCGAGAGTATCATCCAAATGCTCCTTGAGCTCTGTCAGGCTTGGAGCTGTGCCCACTTCCCTGGGGAGCTTGTTCAGTGCCCAACCACCCTCTGGGGGAAGAACCTTTTTCTAATACCCAACCTACCCCTTCCCTGACACAACTCCAGGTCGTTCCCTCAGGTCCCCTTGCTGGGGAAGAAACTCCTCATCTCATCCCTAGCAGACATGTCACTGATCTTTCCACACTGGGGGGTTTTCCCAGGCCGATGTGCAGCACTGGGGTTTGGGGCTGGGACTCCCACCTTGGCCCGCTGGCTGTGGGAGCGGTTGAGCTCGTCGCGGCACTGGCGCAGCCTGCTCAGGCACGAGCGGTACTCCTCGCTCAGGGCCTCCAGCT
>NW_021940585.1:2977701-2980855 GCF_001715985.3 Manacus vitellinus
GGGGGGGTTACCGGGGGGGGTCCCCTCCCTTTGGTACCCGGGCAGCCTGGCAGGGCCCCCGCAGAGGCCGCAGAGCTTCGCCCGCGCGCGGGCACCGCCCGGACCGGGGGGTCTCGCTCCTGCTGCCCCGGTGTCCACGTGTGCCTGTGTGTCCACATGTACCTGCAGGGAACAGAGCAGATCTCGGGGTTACTGGGAATGTGGTGGTGGAGGCAGTGCCCAATCTGTCACCACCTCATGGCCTGCCTGGCTTTGCTGCCAACCTTCACATCCCACCGGAGAAAGGAGGGATAGCGATTTTTATGACCGGGAAGAAGACGTGCAGTGCAAACTCCCGTCAGGGTTTGCCTCTCATTCTGAAATTCATTCTCCATTTCACTGACCCTGACAGGAATCCCAGAGTCCCTTAAACCCTCTGAGGCATGGGACGCATGGGACAGGCAGCTTGGTTGTGCTGCACAACCCCAAAACCCAGGGAGGGCCCTTCCATGAAGGGCACAAGACCCTGCTGCCATTCTGATGAGCAGATCATTGGCAGCAGCTGTGGAAGGAGCTGCCCGTGCCCAGAGGCTTCAGGAGCCAAAGAGGGGGCAGCTGGGCCCCCTCCCCAGCTGTTCCCTCTTGCTGTGATTGTGCTTTATAAACCCTTCCCCAGGGGGTGCTGGGTAAGATCTGTTGGTGCTGTTCTCTCTTTTTTGGATTAACATGACAAGCTCTTCCCCTGTGTGGCTCTCAGCTCTCCTACAGTAAGTTATAAATCATTTTTATAAGTCCTTTTTTGATAAATCCTTGCTGTCTGAACACTGCTTGTGGGGCTGTTAGTTGGCAGAAGGATAAATTGATGGAAAGGAATGTGTAAAAGGCTGGAAAGGCTTGGATTTTTTTTTTTGCAGCCCAGTGGCAAGGGCAGTGCTTTTGTTAGCAGACTCTGCCTGTTATTCATATTACTGTTATTATTGCAAGCCTTTTTTTCCCTTCTCTCTCTCCTTTGTGCTCAGGGTTTTGGTTCTTAATGTGGCTTTTTCCTGTGAGGCTCTTGAGACTCTTGTCTGTGCCAACAGAAATGGGTTTGTGTGGAGAGGGCTCTGCTGCTACAGCCAAGGGCTGCTGGTACCTTGTCCTTCCATGGAGGTACTTTACTGGAGATTTAGGCAAGGCTGGTATCAGGATAAAAAATCAGCAGAGAGAATCCTTACAGGGGACACCAAGTTTGAATTACCTCCAGGACCTTTGGTGTGTTGTGCTGCTGCTGGAGCTCTTAAACCAGCAACAATTCAGTGGCTTCCTCACCTCGTTCTCCTTTGCTGTGAGCTGGGATGTCTTTTTCTGCATCTCATCCTTCAGACTTTCTTCTCCCTCCTCCTCCTCCTCAGGGTGCTCTAACAGAGTGTTTTGGTTTTCCTTGGTAGGAATGAGAGGTGGGGTCTGGGTGGTGAAAACCTGGTCTAGAAAACAGTCAGGCTGCTGATGAGAAACAGGTCCAGGCTCTGGGTTTGCTTTAGATCTTGTTTACTCAGGAGTTTAAGGATAATATTTACATGTTACACACACAGCAGAAGGCACAAGAGCTCAGTTCATTATCACAGGCCTGTCTCTGCTGTACCTACATGTTAATCATATTTAGAGCAATCTTTCTCAGTAGTTGCCAGAAATGGAGGGGAGGGAGATTTAAAATGCATTTTATTCCTTTTTTTTTTTTCAAGTACAGCTGTAATTGCAATTATAAACTGGAATGTGTTTTGTTTGGGGGGAAAAAAATGGCATAGCCACTGAAGTAGAATTTGTAATGAAATCCATTTATTTTTAAAGTGTTTGCCATCATAAATACATTTCTGTTTTAATGTTAACTAGCAAAATGTAATAACTCGTTTTGTGCAGCTCTAAAATAATCGTTTATTCTAAACCAGTGTAGACTTCTCCTAGAGTCAGGACTAACATTCTTGTGTCCAGGGAGTGCTAAGTGGGGGTTACAAAGTTTGCTGACCTTTCCTTTGCACTGCCACCTCCTGGCTCTTCTGTTGGTTGTTCTGGATCAAGTCTGTGAACCCAGAAAGGCACATTATTGTCCACAGCACCTACAGAGGCCTCTTACCTTGTGCATCTCTGTGGTACTCACTGTGCAAATGGCTGACTGTTGCCTCCAGCATTACCCTCTGCTTTTGCTCTTTTTGCAGTTTGTCTGAAATAACGACAGAAGGAAATCAAGGTTGGTGTAGATCTCTGTATCTTTATGCAAGGATGGCAACTTTCCCCTTCTCCACAGGTGTAAAGTGGAGCAGATATTGTTGCCTACACCAAACTTTCTTCTCTGAAGGGATGTGATTTTTAAGCTGTTCATTGCCCTTTTGGTTTTGGCAGCTCTTTCCAGCTTGCCTTACGTTCTACTAATTTATGGTTTATTTTAAAGCTGTTTGTGCGAGACTTATTATGAAATTAGAACTGCCACCCATTTGCTCTTCCTTAGTCATGTTTTAAAATAACCACATGAAGTTTGCTTGTCTCTATCCAAAGCAGTGGTCTAGGACACTATTAGCTCATATTTATAGGCTGGTAATTCCCACCACAAGCAGCACCTCAGACATTAACAGGTGGTGGATTCAGCATCCCTGGAGGTTTTTAAAAAGAGATTGGATGTGGCCCTTAGTGCCATGATATAGTAATTGGAGTTGGATCAAGGGTTGGACTTGATGATCTTGGAGGTCTTTTCCAACCCAATTTATTCTATGATTCTATAGGCACTGCATTGCTGTGTTTGATGGGTCTGGAAGGATGCAAAGCCCTCATCAAAGCTGAGGACTCAGCTTTGATTTATTATTTCTTTTGTTGTTCAGGTCTCCCAGGCCATGCTTTCTTCTAGGAAAGTCACCTGACTTCTCTGAAGTCCTTTAATCTAGTTGGAAATGGCTTTTGGGGGCCCTTTGGAAATCAGAAGCTGAGGTGTGCAGCGCATTGAAAGCCAGCGGGTCTTTTGTGTGTGTGTGGCTTGAAGGACCAGAATTTCAAGAGTACTTCCCTTATATCCTCTGGCACTACTTCCCTGCACACAATACCTTCGATGGCAGTGATGTGCTGGGCCTTGAGGTCGATGTCCTGGCTCAGGGCAGTGGCTCTCAGGTGGAGCACGGCGTGTTCCCTCCGCAGGCTCTGCAGCGCC
>NW_021940585.1:2981770-2985018 GCF_001715985.3 Manacus vitellinus
TAAGATTTACTTGTTTTTCTGCAGATACCAGTTATCCTGTGGGTTAAAGCAAACTGCTGCCTCTTGAGGGGAAAAAAAAAATCATCTATTTTCATATAAAAGAGCAACTCCAGCAAAAGCATCTCTGGGGCCCTCGTGCCCAGGATGTCCCTGTGTGTGGCTTGTTGCTCCCTGAGTGTGCAGAGCAGGGAATGGGACAAAGGGAGGGTGGAGGAGAAGGGATTACAATTTAAGCTGACAAGGAGCAGCACGTTTCCCCAGCTGCAAGCTGGCTTTAATAACTTGGTGTGCAGCTCCCACCATGAGCACAGGTTGCATTAAGCTGCTTTGGGCTTTACTCAGTGGCTAAAAAATCATATTTTTGTATCTTTGTTGCCTGTCATCACCTTTCCCCTGACACGTGTTTTATTTGTCACGGTTGGACTGAACTGAAGCCAAGGCAGGTGTCAAACATGTTCCTCACCTGAGAGTTTTGCAGCTGCTGCTCTGTTTGGAGCTTGTCCTCCAGCATCTTCTGAAGGGCCTCTTTTGCCTTCTGCTCATAGGTCTGCTTCTGGTCCTCCATCTCTATCAGGATCTTCTTCACACACTCCTTTGAGTAACTCTTTAAAGGGAGAAATGAAGTGCTTGAAGGGTCTTCCCTGACAGATTCCTAACCTTGTTAAACCTGAATATTAGCAAATCCAGAGTGTGTAAATGCTGCTGCCTATTTGCTGTGGAGCAGAGAGGAAAAATCCTTTTTGGATATGTATCTAATCTGGATTGATCTGGAAACTGAGACCCGACCCAATGATGTGGTTTGGTCTTTTTTCATGCCTTTTTTTTTGCCCCCCTGTGTTTCTCAGGGGCTCAGACATTACCTGGGTGCAAGCCTGCAGCTGATTTTCGAGGGCCCTTAGTTTGCACTTCAGTTTGTCTTCGTTCAGCTGACCCTGGGGAAAAAACCAATTGAACTGACATGTGAAACCAGGAACCACCCAATATGCCCCCAGTGTTTTGTTAGTTTGTGTTTTGATTCATTTTCTCCCTTCATCTGTAATATTGTGGCTAAATTGGATCAAAGTCTCTTCAGTGCTGAATTCAGGTAAACTTTTGTGATCTCTAGATAAATGGGGGAAGCAAAAGTTTTATGGACTGAGAAACTGTGCTGAGGCAGTTTCACTGGTTGCTGAGTGCAGGTGCTGGCAGTGAAATTATAAGTTAAGAGGCAGGGGGTTTGAGTCTGGAAGGGTCCCTGAGCACAGCCCTGTTCCCTGGCTCGTGGTCTCTCCCTGCCCAAAGCTCCCTCTGGTGTGACAGCCCTGACTCGCTGGTTTCCTTAGGAAATAGGTCGGGTCTGTGTTGCAACGTCTTGCAGTTGGGCAGGGGGACAGAGGGCAGCAGTGATGATTCATTTTGCTTGTTATCATCATCTCAGTGTTAGTCAGGCTGCTTGGGCTCCGTGAAACCAGAGTGCTGCAAATTCAGATAAAATTTCCAGCAGAGAGTTCACACAGGCTGTTTTTTTCCACCACCAGTGCTGAGAACACCAGTACCCTCTCTGCTCACTGATGTTTGAAGTCACACCTCTGAGAAGAAACTCCTTGATGTTCCAGGAATAGCTGTTAGACCCAAGCAAAAGCAGATTCCCCCGTGCCTTAGCACTGTTTAAATTTGCACAGAAGCACGTTTAGAGCCCCAAAGACTAAATCTCCCCAGTTCAGTTGTTGGTGCAAAGAGCTAAAGGCTCAGGAAGTAAGTGGAATTTTGAAAAGCAGTTTCAGATGTGAAATGTTATGCCTAGTTTTCCTCAGTGGTTTATCTTACTCTGCCTGCAGAGGTTCATGTTGGAGGGTGGTGCTGTTCCAGCTGTTGTGCACAGATGTGACTGTGCTGTGGACAAGGCAACTACGCTTTGGAGCAGAAATCATGGAATCAAAGAATGGTTTGGGTTGGAAGGGACCTTAAAGATGTAAATTCCCTAAATGGAATAAGCTTTCCCCAGAAAAGTGATGTGAGCAAACCTTGGTCAAGCCCTTATGCTGAAGATTAACTACATGAAAGGGGCTGTTTCAGAGGAAAAAAAAAAACCCCAAAACAACTCCTCAAGTCCAACCAAACAAAAAACACACACACAAATAAATACAGCAGCAAAAAAACCCCCAAACCCTACAGCCACCATCATCAAGAGAGCCCCAAGTCACGTCCTATAAGCCAGGCAGGGGTGAGGATTAGGGCTAATATGCTCAAAATACACCCCCTGTGGCAAATACCATATTTTTTTACATTTCCACAGCCCTGTTTTTCAGAGTCTGAGGTGACCTGAACAAGCAGCTCCAAATCTCAAACTCTCCTGCATTTCTCCACTGCTGTCATTTAAGTGCCATGTAAGTCTTTTAAACTGCTTTTGGCTGACAGCTGCAGTGTTTTGGTTGTCCTGTGATTGGGGAATTCTCTGATACTGCCTCCCTTAGTCATTTTAGAGAGCTGGTGTAGGGTTATAATAATAAATGCCATTTCTGGAAAGCTTCCAGTTTGCCCAAGCATGATGCTTGTGCTAGAAAAATAAGTCCATATAGCAGCAGTGATGTGCTGGAAATGGCAAAGAGCTTAAACTCTGCAGAGCAGTTTGAGTTATTTCCAAAAATCAGGCTCAGCTTCAAATGCCAGGAGGAGGAGAAAAATACACTAAAGCAGCAATTTTCTTTAAGAGGAGAATAGCTTAAAATTAATTACTCTTGATAATCATAACCAAGGCTCTCTCAGCATCCCTCATCTGGCAGCGTTGAGTTTTGCAGCAGATGGGGGATTTAAGGCACAGAGCTGGGGTAGGAAGAGCTCTCTGAGCTAAAAGAGAAATCGTGGGAGGGGGAAGGAGGCACCAAATGCTTTATCCCTTCACTTTGGCACCCCCATCCTCCTGCAGAGTGTTCACCTGCTCCATGGAGCCAGGAGCACCCAGGAGCACCAGCAGCACCTCTGGAATGGGCACAGAGTGGTTTCTGGAGCTCCAATATCACCCATGTGTGTTCAACAGCAGGTTCTTGAAACTCAAAATACTGGCAAAGATTAAAAAGCTGCCGCAACAAGCACTTGGCATCTCACCTGGGCCCGGGAAAAGGCAGCCAACCCTCAGCTTGTCCTGTCCCTCCCTCCCTTTGCCAGCACCTCCTGTGGCTCCAGGAATTCCCCTCCCAGCAGCACCACTGGCTCCAGCCCCCAGTTAATTTTTAGGCTGCTGAAAGGTTGGATGCAAGAGGCAGCAGCAG
>NW_021940585.1:2985598-2995155 GCF_001715985.3 Manacus vitellinus
AGTATAAAAACCTCCAAAACCTTAAAGAAGGAAGGATTTTTAGACTTCCTGTTGATGGGGAAAGCAAAGCACATTTTTTATAACGATCTTTTGGGGTGTTCTGGTACCTGCCAGGATTTCTCTGAGGCTTCCAGCAGTGTGGAGAAAAGCTCCTGCAAAATCACCATCTTCTGCTTGAGCAGCAGCTCCCGGTGCAGGGCCTCCTGTGGGGAAGGGAGATAAAATTGGGCATGTAACACCATTATTATTATTATTAATTATTTTAAATATTTAAATATCAAATTATTATTTAACAATAATATTTTTAAAGCATTATTCCTGATGAAAACCAGCTTTCCCAGTGGGTGCTCAGAATGTTTTGGTACCTACCTTCAGGTAGTTGGACAGCTGCATCATTTCCTGCAGGGGAAAGGGCAAATGTTTAAAAATAGGATTATATCAGTTTATAAACATTTAATGAACTGGCTACAAAATCTGAATGTTTTGAAATAGAAGTGAATTAGCAGCCTATATTTGCATGGTCGAGGAGAGCCTGCTGGGGTTTGTTTGGGTGGGTTTTTTTCCAGGGAAATGAAAATATTTTTACAGCAACTGACTGTGTTGGAGTTGGGGCGTTTTTGCCGTGCAATGTGTGACATCAAGGCAGGTGCTGAGTGAGAAGAAATCAGTGCCTTTCCTATAGCAGGAGTGTCATAACTTTGGAAAATACAGCAATTTAGCACCACTCAGTGTCCCAGTCAGAAATTCATGGGATGATTTAGGTTGGAAAGGACCTCAAAGATGATGTAATTCCACCCCTTCCACCAGCCCAGGTTGCTCCAAGCCCCTTCCAACCTGGTCTTGGACACTTCCTGGGATGGGGCAGCCACAGCTTCTCTGGGCAACCTGTGCCAGGGCCTCCCCACCCTTAAAGGAGAAAATTTCTTCCTCATATCCACTCTAAATCTGCCCTCCTTCAGCTGAAAGCCACTTGAAAAACTGATTTAATTTGTAGGAATTCCAGGTTGGTTGTTCCCAGTGTTTTGCTTACCTTATTAAAAAGTGCTGTTCCACAGCTGAAATAAAAACCAAAGTGTGTCAGTGAGGTGTGTGATGGGGGGTCTGCAACTATCTGTGCTGCTGGACACCCTCTGCCACCCCCCCAAGAGGTGGTTTTGTACAGCAAAAGCTTGGGCCTTTTTGAGGGGGAACATTTTGGGCTTGGGAAGCTGCTGCTCTGGGGGATCTGAATTCCCAGCCCAGGGAGGGAGGGCAGGACCAACTCACTCTGTCTGCTGGCTCGAGTCTTTCACTCCTTCTCTTGGATTTGTGAGGGTTTGTGTTCCTGTGAAGGCAAGGTGAAAGGATGTGAATGATCCCCCTGCCTGAGGGACCATGAACTTTGTCTTTTAGGGTGTCCATCTCCACTCCCAGATGGCCCCTAGGATGGGCAGCAGTTTAAATAGTGTCCAGTGACAACTAATAGGGGCAAGAGACAAAGAAATATCCTGTTCTGATGGACAGAGAAGTAGAAGCTGAATAATCCTGCAGAGATCCCCCTCTCCTGTCCCCTGGCTCCACCAGCACTGTCAGAGCTCATCATCCCTATTTACATCCCACCCTCAGAGGGTCCCAGCCTGGGAGGGCTCAGCCAGGGAGCTGCTGTGGCTGTGACTGGTGTGAGACTTCCTTGTATCCAGTAAATCATATTAATGTAGGAAGGGGGGAAAAAAAAAAAGCCCCCAGAGCTCTGGATAATGCTGGGATAGTGACAGGGAAACTGTAGGGCAGAGCATCTTCTTGGCAGCACTGGGGGTGAAGCTGTGGGCTGGTTTATCCCTCCACAGGAAAAAGTATTCCTAATTCCTGCAGTGTTCAGGAGAAACTCAGACTGGGCTGGTCAAAGCTGGCTGGGGAGCTGGGGTTGGAGGGGAGCCACCAGCTCATCCCAAAGAGTTTGGTGATGGAGACAGGGAGGTGAGAAAGGGATGCTGTGGATGCTGCTGTGCTGGGAAACCAGAGCATCCCTCACCTACCTTGGGTGTTCACAGAGTCACTCTGCCCAGGAATGGTTTCTGCTGGAATGCCAGGGGGGATGTGGAGGTGGAGCAGGGGCTGTGCAGGGGGTGACGTGGGGCTGCTCCACAAGTCCTGGAATGAGAGGGCAGCTTGAGTCAGTGTCTCTCCAAAATAGGCTGAAGGGAAAGGGTTAAGGCCTGGTCAGGCTTGGTAGCTGTGGTGACTGGGTGAAGAGCCTGAAGAAACCATGGCAAGTCCACAAGGATCTGCTGCTTTGGCTGCAGCAGCTCCAGAGCTTTTTTGGGAAAGTGGAGGAAAAACCAGCTGGCTGCTGGGGTGGGAGGAATGGCAACACCAGAACAGGTCAAGGAATCCCCTCTAAGTGTCTTGACATCTTTTTGGGAAAGATGAGGACTTTGAGTGGCAGGGAAATAGGTCCTGGTTTAGGTCTCTGCTGCCATTTGGCTGCCTTGGAGCAGAGGTACCAGTTCTGCACTGGCTTCCCCCAGGGCTGGAGCCTTGATATCTCTGCAGGAGTAAATAGAGAAGGCCCTGTGAGCGTGTAAATGCCTGTTCCAGATTCCTGTGACTAACCCTGGTGAACCAAACGGCAGCAGGAGGTTGGTAATTGCTCTGCTCGGTCTTGTGCTGCAAAGGGAGTTTGAGGGTGTGCCCGGGTAAGTCACCTCCTGTCTGATTGTCTGTGCTCACACAAGTTTGTGAAGCCCCAAGGATGAACTCAGGGAATGGTTCATTTTACACAGGTAGAAGTTTAGGAGGAAATCTCTTTGGTTCTGACTGGGGTGTTTTGCAGCCTGCCACAGATGTTATTCAAGACAGAAAGCCCTCTGGGTTCCTGTCAGCTGTGCAGCACAGGGCTGGCAGTGGGTGCCAGGGAGTCTCCTGATCCCTCCACCCTTCCTGCGAACAGCAAAGGTGGCTGGAGGGAACCCAGGTGCTCAGAGCTCGCTTAGCAAGGCTAAAATAACCTGTGTAAGTGCAAACCTGTAGCCTGGCAGCTGGGATGTGGCGTTGTGCTTGGAGGAATGGCAGAAAATGCCTGGCTCAGGGTTCGGAAAACAGGAGAGGAGCACTCGGGGCGGGGGTGACAATGTGTGTGCCTGCACCTGACTCTGCAGGGCGTGAGGAGAACACGTGTTTTTGTGCAAATCCCACGTTTTGGCTGCGCTGTGACGTGGATCCCGGTGTTCTGGTGGGTGCTGAGCTGTGCCCCGAGGGCAGGGGTTACCTGGAGCAGGACGGTCGGTGAGGAGCCCGGTGGGGTTCGCGCCTCCGGCTCCCGCCTCGGGGATGCCCTTCCCGCCTCGCCCGCCAGGTTTCTCCTCCTCAGGAACTCCCTCTGGCGCGGGCTGTGGGGTGGCTGCCCCGCTGCCCTCGGGAGGTGCCGGCAGGTGGTCGCGTTGTTCCTCCTGCGCAGGTTCTCCCTGCCCTCCTGCCGCCGCTCGCACTTCTCCTCGTAGCTCTCGCCCGAGCGCCGGGGCCGGGACCCCACCCCGGGCTGGCTGATCATCCTGGGCTGTGACCTCCCCGAGCTCCTCTGGCCTGGTGGAACTGGGGGAAAAGACGCCGTTTGGGTCAGAACTAATGGTTTCTAAGGTTTAGTGAGTGTGAGGTGTTCGGTTCTGGAGTCCTCAGGCAGGGGGTGTAAATGTTGCTGCAGAACGACCTGCAGGGATCCCCGACAGGAGGGTGTAGCCAGGGGAGGGTCGGCCTCTCCTCCCAGGCAACCAGCAGCAGGACAAGAGGGCACAGTCCTAAGCTCTGCCAGGGGTGCTTTGGGTTGGACATTAGGAGGAAATTCTTTTCAGAGAGGGGGATCAGACCCTGGAAGGGGCTGCCCAGGGAGGTGGTGGAGTCACTGTCCCTGGAGGGGTTTAGGAAGAGGCTGGATGTGGCATCATCATGGTCTGGTAGACAAGGTGGTGCTAGGTCAGAGGTTGGACTCAGTGATGTCAGAAGGCTTTTCCAACCTTGCTGATCCTGTAAATCCATTGCCCATGAAGTCTAAAACACACCCTGCTGATCTTGCTCTGTTGGGTGGGTCCTGACCTGGGATTAGCCAAGCTCTGGCTTTCTTTCATTGCACATACAAGTGTAGAGACCAACTATTATTCCTTGGGATTGATTAATTGTTAAGTTGTGCTCTAGGACTGGGGGCACAGGCTCTTAGTTTGCCTCAGGTGTGAATTCTGCCCCATGTCTTGGGAATTTGGGGCCCAAACCAGGCAGTGGCGTGGCCAAAGGAGGAGATCCTCCATTCCAGCACTGTTGCACTGTCTACAGGTGTGCACAGGGTGCAGGGATGGAACCTCCTCCCTCCTCATGACTTCTCTGCACAGTTGCAAGTCACCACTGTGTTATTCCTTACTGGATTTCAGTGGTATCAAGTGTATTTGAGCCTTTGCCTATGCATCAGTTAAAGGGAAAGCTGAGCAAGAACTACCCAAACTGCTTTTCATTCCTCCCCCTCTCTGGTCCCCTGGCCCCATCAGCAGTGGCAGAGCTCATCATCCCTATTTACATCCCATAAATGTTACTCAGAGGGGCTCAGCCAGGGAGCTGCTGTGGCCATGCCTGGTGTGAGATTTCCTTGTATCCAGTAAATCATGTTAATGTAGGAAGGAGGGGGAAAAAAAAAAAGAGGAATTTTAGTCTCTGAAAATTCAGGTTAAATGTTCCTCAGTGTGAAACAAAAACCACCAAAACTTCATTGGTCTCATTCTGTCTCAGGCAATTAGGAAGTTATTGAGTCTAATGGGAAAAAAAAATGGGAACAAGTAAGTCTCATTTACACGTGAAATACTTCCATGCTTTGAGTCTGCATTAAAATCTGCTCTGTAATTCTTTTTATTGGCCTTGTGTTCGCTGTGGAGTGCTCAAAGCTCATTCCTGGTGCCATCTTTCACTGTAGGGGCATCCTTTGCAAGAAGCACAGTGTTTTTTGGGTGGTCAGGTGCCCACAAGCCCCAGCCAGGGCACTGCTCCGAATGCTGAGCATTTTTCAACTGATTTTGCTGAGTTTTAGACAAGGTCCCATTAAATGTCCCGCCCAGTCTGTGCTCATCCATCCACTCCCATCAGGAATAGCTCAGCCCCTCTCCCACCTGCGCTGTCCCAGGGCTGGAATAGCCCCAGTTAACCAAAAATGCACTTTAAAGCAAGGTAAAGCTTAAAGAAATACACAGTCCATTACTCACCCTGAGCTGAGCAAACTGTTGAGGCCTTCTTGACAGGCTAACACTCTATTTCCTCCTTCTGTTACCCCAAATCACCCTCTCTAATTAAACATGTCCTTTATCTGTGCTTTCCAAGCTGTTACACTTCTTGCTTCAAGGGAAACAAGAAAAAAAAAAAAAGAAAAAAGACCAACAGTGCTTCTTGCTGGTTCATGTTACAGCTTCCCGGTGCAAGTTTTGTGTAGGCTGAAAGTGGGGTGAAAAAAGAGGAAAGAAGGTGCACGTTGCTGTTTTTAGTCTCTGCTCCCCCCCAGTCCTTTCTGGCCCTGGTGCTGTGGGTGCTCCAGCACTTACCTGGCCCCAGAGGTCCTGTCCTACCCCTGGACTGCTGTGCAGGAGCAGGGTGTTATCAGGCATGAACACGCTCCCACTGCCATCTTCGTGCCAACCCCCTCGTTTTCTGCTCTCACTCTCTTTTCTTCCTCGCTCTGTCAAACAGGAAACGTTGCAGCTGCAGCCGAGCCCCGGTTCCTGTCTCTGCTCACAGCCCCGGGTGTGGGACACAGGGCCCCGGCTCACGGGCACTTGGGTTATCTTGGGAGCCCAAACTCTCTCCAGCTTCTCTCTAAGCAGACCTAACAATTATCTTTTGGGCCATCTACTGGTCTCCACCATGCAGAGGTCGAGTGCTGGCTCATGGAACTGCTCGTGGCACTCGGTGACTGGGTTTCCCCAAAGCTGCTTTGGGGTAGAGAAATCCAGACTTAGGGAAGCACAGTAATGCTATTATTTTAAGGGCTTTTTGCGGATTGGAAAGGAGGGAGAGGGGGGGAAAAACGTGTTTTGGCAGCTGAGGAGAGCTCAGGAATGGCAGAAATTTATTAAGGTCTTTAGAGAAGCGAAAGCTTTGTTAATGCAAATCGAGAGGAGGTGGGTTTAGCCAGCTGGCTGCTGATAAGGACTCAGTGCCCTGGTAAGGGTTCTGTGCCCTGATAAGGGCTCTGTGCTTGTGCACGTGGAAAAAGAACACAAGGAAACGTAGAGATCTCGTAGTAATGTAGGATTTATTTTTACAAAGGCCAACCTAGAAGGGATATAAAAAGTTTCCTGGTTCTTGTGGCTTTGGGTGGTTTGTGCTGCTTGGCCCAAATCCCTGTTCTAGCTCGTGTCCTGTGGTACTTTGGTACCTCTGCCTTGGTGGCTTTCCATGGAGGAACAGTTTCTGGAGGTTGAGCAGGACGCTGGCAGCAGATCCTGCTGCAGGACTTCTCTGAAGTGCCTCTTGGGTGGAAAAAGCCAGTTGCAAGAGTTCATTTCTGAAAAGGGTGTTCTCCTGCCATGTTACACACTTCTAGAGCATCCCGTCTCGAGTTGCCAGGATGTGTCAGCACGGGAGGTGTGGAAGCAGCTGGGTTAACCCCCAAACCCCTGCTGCCTGGCCCAAGGGGTCCTGGCACACTGGCTGTCCCGGTGACTACGTTCTTTTGAGGTTTTCCACGCGGTAGCTGCTCCTGATGGAGGAGTCAAGGAATTCGGGGGCGATGTCCCGGAGGAGGACGGCAGTGCCCACCACCCAGGGCGGGTAGTGCAGCTCCCGCTGGCGCAGGAATCCAGCCCTGATGATCTCCAGGGCACACTCCTCCTTTGGAGCCGGTTTGTCCCGGATAACATGCGAGATCGCTCGCACGGCGCTCTCTGGGAAGGGGGGAGCACAGGGAGGGAAGGAGTGGTGTCAGATGGAGGGGCTGCCACAGGCACCAGCCAGGGTGTCTGGAGAATTCTCAAACTGACAAACTCTGGGGATCAGACCTGCTTAAGGAGGCTTGGAACAGTTACAATAACAATTACAGCTACGCCCTTCCCGTTCCTTTCCAGCTCTTGAGTGACCACAGGGTGGAATCCCCACCTCCCCTGCAAGGGTAGCAGAGTTAAAAGTCCCAGGCCACTCTTTTTAAAGAGTTGGGGTCCTGTTTCCACCATTGGACAGACACTGCAGGCAGAGGGTCCAGCAGTGGTGGCAGAACAGCCTGGAACCAGAGGGTGGGCCCAGCTTGGCTCTGCCTGGGAATGGACCGAGTCCTGAGGCCCCAGTGGTGCTGAGCTTACCTGTGTTGATGTAGCCCAGGATGCAGAGTGTGATGGAAACATTGACCTTGTCCATGATGAATTCGTGTCGCAAGGAGCTGAAAAATCCATCCAAGGCAAACTTGGTTGCAGAATAGGAAGCAGCAAATGGGGAGCCAACTTTACCTGAAGCAGAGAGACAACGTTGGGGTTCATGTGCTGGGCAGGCACCAGTTCTCCCTTCCTCCTGCCCTTCAAGGAGCTGCAGTATTGTGATTTAGATCATGGAGTAAACTGTCATGAATGCTTGAGGGAAATAAACAAGTGCAGGAGTGTTTAAAATGTAACATATGGCACGAAGCACCTTCTGTTTGGGGGTGATACTGTTCTTGCATTCAGGAAGAGACACCCACAGATAGCAAATCGTGTTTAATATGTGGCCATGCACGTAAAACAACTGCAGTGCCATGCATGAAGGTGATTAGTGGGTGACTAGAAGGACAAAATATAAGCTATAAATCTCCCAGAGGACTTGAATTGGGTGTCCAGGATCCAGGTCTTGCTGACCCTGACTCCCTCATGTGCTGACCTGCCAGGGATGAGACCACCACGATGCTGCCCTCGCTCTCCCTCAGCATGGGCAGGGCTGCCGTGGTCATGGCCACGTAGCTCAGGAAGTTGGTCTCCATGAGCTTTCGTATGTGCCCGACGTTCCCATCGAAGTAGTTGAAGGCAGAGTGACCGATGTGGTTTAGGATGAGCATATCCAGGCCACCTGCAAGCAGAGCACGTTTGCTGTTAGCAACAGGCTGAGCAAAGCAGCTTCCTGGGGGTTGAAATGACCCCCAAAGTGGGGCAGGGGATGTGCTGGGCAGCGAGGAGGGGCAGCTCCACAGCACCTACCCCAGGTGTTCTCAGCCTCCCTCACCACCACCTCGGGGAACGAGGGGTCCTCCATGGAGCCGCTGATGTAGCGGGCAGAGGCAGCTCCCAGCTCCAGGCATTGCTCCACCACCTGTGGGGACGGGGGGAATGGTGTTGACATGGACTCACCTTCACGGAGCACCCCCATCCCAGGCTGTTGCTGTCTCAGGGCATCTCCCTGTCCTGCTGGAAACCCTGCTCCCTTTATGGGACGAGACATGTTGCTTGGAAAACTGATTCTGTCTGCAGGGTTGAATGACAGCACATCTGAGCCAAATATTTAGTGTTTATAAATAGGGATGTGATTGCTTAATGTTAGTGTTTTGATTCCGTTTTATACAGGATACAAAACCAGTTCAGAACTGGAGAAAGGGCAAGGGTTGATCAGACGAGGACTTGAGCAGGCCTTGTCTGTGGTGGTGGAGGTCAGAATTCACAGCTGGAGGCTGTAGAGAAGGAAATGCTGTGCTGCCAGCATTGAAAATGCAATTTTTGTAGTGGGGGTTGTGTGTGTGTGTGTGTTAGAACAGGCTCGTGCTGGGGATACACTGGGGTGGGTCTGGAAGGTGTCTGTGGTGTTCCCATGTGGGTATCCTCATCCAGCCCGGCTCCGCTCGCCATTTACTTTGTTCAGCTTGGCCTCAGTCCGTGCCGTGAGCAGGAGGTGTGTCTCCATGCGTGCCAGGTGATAGGCCATCTGCTCCCCGATGCCGCTGCTGGCTCCCGTCACGATCACCCGCTTCCCCCGGAGCATCTCTGGAGAGGAGGGTGCGGAGCTCAGAGCCGGCACAGCCCCTGTTGTCTCTCCATCCGCACGTGGGCACTGTGCCTCCTCTCTGGCCCTGCCACCCCTCACCTTCGGGTGCGGGAGCTGCGGGCACCCCTCTCCAGACCCCCGCTGGAGCCCGATCCTTAATCCCGGCCCGGTGGGGAGAACGTGCGAAGCTCAGAGCCGGCACAGCCCCTGTTGTCTCTCCATCCGCACGTGGGCACTGTGCCTCCTCTCTGGCCCTGCCGCCCCTCACCTTCGGGTGCGGGAGCTGCGGGCACCCCCTCCAGACCCCCGCTGGAGCCCGATCCTTAATCCCGGCTCGGTGGGGAGACCGTGCGAGGCTCGAGCTCTGCACCCAGCCTGGCCTGGGAGCAGGGAGAGCCGGCTAATAAAAGGATTAAAGCAGAAAAGCGCGCATTTCCCAAGTCAGTCATTCACAGAGGTCGCACGCTGCGTGTCCCAGCAGAGCCGGTGTAACCCCGGCAGTTCTTCCCCTCAGCTCAGGAAGGACATTGAGGGGCTGGAGCAGGTCCAGAGGAGAGCAACGAGGCTGGGGAAGGGACTGGAGCACAAGTGCTGTGAGGAGAGGCTGAGGGAGCTGG
>NW_021940585.1:2995193-2997216 GCF_001715985.3 Manacus vitellinus
CAGCTGTGCCAGGGGAGGTTTAGGTTGGAGATTAGGAGGAATTTCTTTGCAGAGAGGGTGCTCAGCCATTGGAATGGGCTGCCCAGGGAAGGGGTGGATTCTCCATCCCTGGAGGTTTTTAAGAAAAAACTGGATGTGGAACTTAGTGCCATGGTCTAGTAACCACAGCAGTAGTGGATCAAGGGTTGGACTTGATCTCAGAGGTCCCTTCCAACCCAGCTGATTCTGTGATTCCTGTGCTCTGACCCCTTGCATGGGGGGCTGCCTGCCCTCCCCTCCCAGCCCTCAGCCCTCCCACACTCTGGCTTCCCTGGCTGTGCTCCAAAAGGCCCTTCAAGTGGCCTGTGCCCCTCTGCATGGCACACTCTGCCACGCTGGCACAGCCTCCCTGTGGTTGTTTTTTCCCCATGACTTACCTTCGTTGAAACTCGGAGGTGCTGAATAAAAATAAAAGGCCAGTGCTGCTCCCAGCAAGGGGATGAAAATCTTCAGGAGCAAACCCATCCCTCTGCAAAAATACAGGCAGGAGTGAGACAAACCCCACAGCTCTGGCCACTGGAGGTGGAGGTGGCTGCAGATGGGGCTGGGAAGGTTTGAGCTGGTTCTTGTCTTGCGTAAGTTTGCTGGTATCTGTTGGATCTTTTCGTTGCTCTGCCAGTGATTTAGCAAACATTAACCTAATGGAGAGTGTGGCTTTGGACTTTAGGCTGTCCCTTTACACCCTTGGCCTGCCAGGAGTTTCAGGTGTGCTTTTTGAGCATTCAAGGGAAGGCACTGAATATTTTCTCACTCCATGGAGTGGTGGGTGTGTTGTTTGGTGGTTGCTTTTGGGGCTGGGACACCTGTGTCCCCCCAGAGCAGAGGGGGGATGGATGGACATCCTTCTCCCTCCACTCCACTTCTAAAACAGAAGCAACACTTCCCTTCCTCATTGGCTGCCACAAGGATTTATTTATCAGTGGTATCACTGTGGTACAGGCTCACAGAAATATCTGGAGAGAGCAGGGCTGGCAAATTTGCCTTTTCCAATCAGTTATGATGTTTCTGGCTTATCCTCCATGATATCACCATTGGTGCAATGCTGACAGTTTGTTGGATGGCCCTTACACCTAAAAGATTGCACTCTTGAGGAATGCATGGATTGTAAAAGGCAGTAAAAGAGCCAAGTGGATGAATAAGAAAAACCTTCAGCTTTCACAACTTTGTGAATCTCACTGCTCAGCATCTGCCTGGGCACATGGAAAATGGGTTTGTAAGTAACTGTCTGAAAGAGGAAGTTTTAAGGGCAAAACCTGCTCTGTGTGAGCTGGTTTGTGTAGGAGATCTTGAGGTAAGGACAAGAGAAATGGCAGTTCCTAATTTCCTTTATAGAAGCAAAGAGTGCTTCAGTGGGAAGAGTCTGGGGAGGTTTTGTCCCAGGACATGGAACAGCTGGTGCAGGAATGGCCAGAACCACGGGAAGTGTAAATGGATCAAGCTGGGGAAGTGGTGTAGAGCTCGCTGTGGGCTTGGGTTTGCATTCAGCATGTGCTGAATGTGTTCCCACTGTCCCACATCTAGAAGGTGTTTTCCAGTTAGAATGTTTGTATAGGAAACTGCCTGGGAGTTTGGGAAGTTTTGCTTGGAGTAAAAGCTTGCATTTGATGGGGAATGGGGAGCGAATGGCTTTAAGCCGAAGAAGGGTAGATTTGGATTGGGTATTAGGAAGAAATCCTTCCCTGTGAGGGTGGGGAGGCCCTGGCACAGGTTGTCCAGAGAAGCTGTGACTGCCCCATCCCTGGAAGTGTCCAAGGCAAGGTTGGACAGGGCTTGGAGCAACCTGGGCTGGTGGAAGGTGTCCCTGCCTGTGGCAGGGGGTGAAACTATCTCATCTTTAAGGTCCCTTCCAACCCAAACCATTCTGTGATTTTATAATTCTATGAATTTGGCTATTAAAGTAACAAATAGGCTGAAATATTCCCAAAAATGAAACAATGAAGGATTATTGCCTCAATTTCAGCCTCCCTGGGAGAGCCAAGCTGGC
>NW_021940585.1:3001704-3097032 GCF_001715985.3 Manacus vitellinus
CAGGGGATAAGGAGCACGTGGGGGCAGCTGAGGAAGGCCACTTTGTTGATGTGAAACAGAGAGTGGGGCTTACAAAATGTTTCCTAAAATTGGACAGTGTGCATGTCAAAGCATAAATAAATTGATAAGACTCAGATCTGCTGCCCTACAGAACGTGCTGGGAGTAGGTGAGCTCTTTGTCTCAGCTGAGCCTGACAGCAGAGTTGGGGTATAATGGCAGGGCTGCTCAAAAAGCAAACTGCAGTGAGTGGGTTGTATCAAAACAAATTCCACCCAGAAAATGCAAAACACATGCACTGCATTCCCCTCCTTTGCTCCTGTATCAATAGGTGGGATTGATGAGAGGGAGGTGGCTGGTATTTGTATTAACTGGATGTTTGGCTGTGCCAGCCTGTAAGCAGTGGTTGGTTTCACATGACATGGGGAAAATAAATTAGTTTTGAGACTGGTTTTGGTGGCAGAGAGGTGGAATCCCCCAGAGATCCCCAGAGGTGCTGGAGGAGGAGCAGCAGCAGAGGGGAGAAGAGAAGCTGGTGGCAGAGGGGGTTGAGGGGCAGGATGGTGACAAGCTCAGCTCCTGACAAGTGCATCCAACAGCACAACTCTTACCAGTGTCAATGAAGCCAAGGATGCAGAGTGTGATGGAAACATTAATGTTCTGAATGCTGAATTCCTGCCTCAGGGAACTGAAAAATCCATCCAGGGCGAACTTGGTCGCAGAGTAGGGAACAGTAAAGGGAAACCCGACTTTGCCTGGACACAGAGTGAAGTTCTGTTACAGCACAGGAAGCTGCTCTGCCTGAACCTCTGTTTTGCCCTTCATCAGAGAGAGGATTTTCCCCAAGGGGACTTCACTGTTAGTGAACTGTCATCCTGGCACCTGAACAGCAGCATTACAAATATTCCTGTTGGCTTCTAGCTCTTTTAAGGTCTTATGGCCAACACCATGGCTCGTGCCTCTGCTGAGGGTATGAGCAACCCAAAGTAACCACAAAACCCTCAGTGGGGAGAGGTGGAGCACAGTTTAAACTCCTGACCCTGGATCCTGAGCTAAACTGATGCCCAGAGCACTGCCCAGCACACCAGCTCTGGGGTTTAGTTGCAGGGCTGTTCAAAAAGCAAATTGAGGTGATTGGATTGAGCAGAAAACAAATTCCATCAAGAAAATCCCAAAACAATCTGGATTTGGGTGCTGGGGTTGTTTTTGGTGTTTGGTTTTTTTTGTTTGTTTGGTTGGTTGGTTTGGTTTGGTTTTTTGTGAGTGTTAAGCAGTTGTGGCTCTTTTAGGATGCCTCTGTGCTACTTATGAAAATCAGCCCACGGTGTCTTTTGGGTGAATGTCATGTCACCCACCTCGCTCCCCACTCACCTGCCATGGATGAAACCACGACAATGCTGCCCTCACTCTCCTTCAGCATGGGCAGGGCTGCCGTGGTCATGGCCACGTAGCTGAGGAAGTTGATTTCCAGGAGCTTTCGTACGTGCTCAACATCCCCATCGAAAAAACCAAAGTACGAGGCACCAACATGGTTAAGAATGAGCATGTCCAGGCCTCCTGCAAGCAGAGGAAAGGGTGTTAGTGCTGGGGGAGAGGGCTACAACCAGCAAAACAGCCTTTCCTGGGAAGTGTAATCAGAAGAAATCAGGTTTTTGGGTCAGAGCTGTGGCCCGTTATCTCTGGGGTAGGGATATACTGCAGATGGTGGCTGCCAGTAAAAACTCTGTTGTGATATATTGCTTTTTGGTTCGAAACACAAATGCCATGGCACAAGGGAGATCACCCCCAGCTGCGTGTGAGCCCTGGGAGGGAGAAGGGACTGTGCATTTCCACAGCCGTGACCCGTGACCGCGATACCGGCGCTGCCGAGGGGCCGCCGGCCACTCCAGCCCCTGGGTGATGAAATCCAGGACCGTGGCACTGCAACAGGATGTCGTGAGGGCACGGGGCTGAAAACGAGAGCGCAGTTCAGTTGGAGGGGCAGTGGTGAAGCCAGGCAGGGGGCAGAACCAGGGGGAAAATTCTCCGGTCTCGCGCCGCTTCTCCCACTGTTTGGTCTTTTGGTTTTGTTTTTTTTTTTGCAATAAACCTGGCCAGGATGAGATGCCCTGCTCTGCTGTCACTCGTGGAGAGCGATGTGTAGACATACCCAGCGAGGCCTGTGCCTCGCTCACCACGTGCTGGGCGAAGGCCATGTCCTCCATGGTGCCGCCGACGTACCGCGCCGAGGCCGCTCCCAGCTCCAGGCACCGCCGCACCACCTGCCACCGACACAGCCCGTCAGGAGCGCACCCCTCCCCGGGGGGGGACCAAAAGGGGGGGTCTGTGCTCCCTCTGGGATGTGCTCCCACCTTAAAACAGCGGGTTGGGAGCGTGTTTGGAGCCTTCTAAGCTTCAAAGGGAGCCCGGGAAGTTATTCCTGCACCCCAGGCGGTCTGGCTCTTTCTCCGTGCGGTCTGGAATCGCACGTGTGTGTGTGTGGGGAGAGCAGGGGCTTGGCTATCACTGCAGTGGAATGAGGGTGTGTGTGTGTGTGTGCTGAGGCAGCCTGTGTCCGTGGGGATGTGTGTACATAAGTTCAAATCCTATAACGTGTTCTGCAGGGTGTGTGTGTCTGCAGGAGAGGGGGGTCTCTGTGCACGCACAGGGCAGCACAGGGGTGTCTGCCTGTGAGTACCACCGTTCCCAGCTGGGATCTGTGCTGTGGGAATTACCTGTGGGGATATTCCTGCGTGGTGGGTGTACCTGTGGGGTGAGATTGGCCTTCCTGTGTGTGCCCTGCTGTGGAGGTGCATGTGGGGATGCCCGGTTTGCCATTTACTTTCTGGAGCTTGGCCTCTGTCCGTGCCGTGACGAGGATGTGAGATCCCATCCGTGCCAGGTGATAGGCAATCTGCTCCCCAATCCCAGTGCTGGCTCCAGTCACGATCACCCGCTTCCCCTTCAGCATCTCTGGGGACCGAGGCACAGGCATTTAATTTATCCAAATGCTGCTAGAAGAAAAAACAACCCTAAAACTCAAAAAAATCCCGTAACACCCTACAGAATAAGCACTTAATTGGAAAGTAAATGAGCCTGTGAGTGCAAAGCATCCAGCACCAGGACATGCCTCCCATCTCATGGAAAAAGCCATGGAGTTGCTGCAGCTCCTCATGGAATGCAGCGACACAAGGACAGCGCTTGACTCTTTCAGCAGCTTTTTCCACGAGTCGGGACAAAACTTACCAACACCCCAACTATTCTGTAGTAAAAATCACCCACTAAGTGCATTCTCTGAACTTAAAATCCATTATTTAAAAGTCATGTTTATAAACTCTGTTGTTAGAAGCTGGAAAACGGAGCGTTCAGAGCCCTCTCCCCCTCAGCCCCCTGCCTCACCTGCTCCCCCCCGGGAAGTATTTCTGCATATTCCTCGCTCGGTTGGATTTCAAATCTTCATTAAAACAACTTTTTCTGCTACCAGCCACCACACAAAGGCTCGGGCTTGGCTTGGTCCAAGCTCTGAATGGTTTCCACGCAAAGCATTCAAATGTGGCTTTTCATATTTTTGCTTTAAAGGCAGAGTCACTTTGGATACTCACCCGGTTTGAAATTCTCCCTCGCAGAATAAAACCAGAAGGCCAAAACCAATCCCAGCAAGGGAATGAGAATCTTTTGCAACCGACCCATGCCACTGTGGAGCGAGGAGATACAGCATGAGAGAGAAGGAAGGAACCAAAAAAAAAAAGAAAAAGCTCTCTGCAGAGCTGCTCCAGAGGGAAGCAGCGATGAGAATCCTTAAAAACCTGTCAGCGGAGGAGCTGCGACTTCCAAAGCCCTGGAAAATCACGGGTGGCTGGATGAGAGGAGCCAAGGCTTTGATTTGCTCCCCGCTGCTCGGCCTGGCCAGCGGGGCTGTTTGGGTTCTGCCCGGCTCTTTTCATATTTCCTGTCCTACGTTAAAATGCAGAATTTTGCACAACACCCTGGAAGAGGTGTGTCTTTGCTGAGCAGCATCAAGTTTCACTTAGAGAACATCAGAGGGAGCCCAGTGCAGGTGGTTAAACATCCTCCTTTATTCCTACAGGCACTGTGCATGGATGTGACCCGGGTCTGGCCCTGGGAGAGCGACTGGGGGGCTGCTGTGCCATGGGGGGACACCCAGAGAATGTCCCTGTGCTCCCCAGGGTGCCACTGCTCTGTGCCCAAAGCTGGGCAGCGGGGGCCCAGCAGCACGTCACGCTCCAAAACAGCTCCAGAAGTGCTTTGCTGGGGCAGGGTTTAGATTTCCATCTCGTTTTTTGTTCCCTCTGGGAGCAGATGAGGGATCAGGGGCTGAGCAGAACCCATCACCAGGGTGCAGCCAGCCTGGCTCCAAGGGGTTCTGTGAGCACAGAGAGGTTTGCAGTGAAACACTGTGTGTGTTTTCTGCACAGAAATAAGGGGCCTCTCTGCTGTGGTTCCTGCTTTGAGTTTTGTACAAGCTCTGCTCTGACTTTAGATGAATATAACCTCGAGAAAAACCCACTAAGCACCCTCTTAACTACCTGAGCCTCAGTAGCAGCAAATTCAACGCCATGGATCTTGTGCAATAGGGATATAAACCATGTTCCAGCTTTGGTCTTCTGCTGGGATCTTCACTGCAGAGTCCCAGCATCTGCTGTGGGATGAGGACACGCTGTGGGAGCTCCCTGTGCTCCTGGAATTGCCCCGCTGGAGCCTCAGCCTTCTCTGCCAGGGGAAGAATGTGTTTGCTGGGGCAAGAGCCTCACCTGATTTCTTGGTGGAAGTCACTTAAAGGTTGGACTTGATGGTAGAGGTCTCTCCCAACCTAAATAATTCTGTGATATCTGTGATCTACAGGACAAGGGCTGCTCCATGGGCTGATTTCCTGGGAACAAGTCCGTGATTTTCCCTTTCAGACCAATCTAATGTAACCAGCCAGAAGGAATTATTAAATGAAATTTTACCCCTCAATTGCATCTTCAAATAAAGATGCTTTAATTCAGTGGTGTACCTGGTAGGTCAGTGGAGCTCTCTGGCCTTACTACTGCTTTACAGATTACTTTTTTTTCTTTTCTGCCTTTCTACTTCTGTCTCAACTTTCCCTGTGATAAGAAGCACTCAGCCCACGCTTGGTCAGATAACACCAGTGAACTCACTGCCTCTTCCTGTCTCCCTTTGCTTTGAACTTGAGTCACAATTATGGGGCAACCATTTCATGCCTTGGCTTGGGGGAAAAAAAAACCCCAACACTGAAGTAATTAACCATATCTCAGCTGATCTTGTCTGTGCTGCTGGCAGGGAGAGGGGCTCTTTTTAGATAGTTCAGTTTATTACCAGCATTAGGATACTGCAGTAAAGCAATAACCAGCAACCTTTGTGCACCATGTGCAAGCGTGACAGGAAGGTATCGTGCTCTTTGCTCTGCAGCAGCACGAGGAGATGTGGGGATGGAGGCAGGGGGGGATTCTGGAGCTGACACTGCACTCGCCTCGCTGGTGGTAATGAGAATTCGTGGGGTCAGGTTGGGTTTTTACCAAGTAACCGATAATAAAGGCTTGAAATATTGAATATTTCGGCCGAAACTTATGCAAATTTTCTTTTATAAGCAGTTCACGTGCAGCTCAGTGTGTGGAAATGAAGCTGGGGTGGTCCCCAGGAGGGTCGGGGGCTGTGGCAGGAGCTGCCGGATCCGGCCACGCTTCGCTGCCCACGTGCGTTTGCTCTTGGCCACCCGTCCCTTCCAGGGTGCTGCTGCTGCTCCTCACTCCCACTCGCAGCTTTTTCTGGCCTTGTTTTCCCGTGTGCAACTTAAGAACTTGTTTTTGCCTTTTTCCTGGGGGCGGGGAGTGAGGGAAGGCAGAGGAGGGCAGGGAAAGGCGAGGATGGACAAGGGTTTTCTCCTCTCAGCTGGTCCAGACCCCGGAGAGGGGAGCCCAGGGCTGTGCCTGGCCCTGACCCGGTGAGAGGGAGCTCTGTGGTTTCTGAAACAGCTTCTCCCGGATTATCCTGGATGTATTTCCCCTGCTGCAAGTCCCTTCTGTGTCCCTGTCTGTTCGGAGCTGTGTTTTCCAAGGGGTGATGCTCAGCACGGTGCTGCCCTCTCTGCACGGGGGAGGTTCTTCCTTTAGTGGTGCCGGGAGCTCCTCGGAGGAAACGAAATCTGTGAAAGGAAAACTTGTTCTGACAACAGACTGGGAGAGGGGAGCTTGGGGAGTCCCTGGAGGGAGCACGTTCCAGAGCAAGGCTGAGGCTCAGGCGGGTTTGTGCAGGCAGCTCAAAGACTCAAACACACTCGGCAGGAATTTGGATACTGTTTCTTTTTTTTCCCCTCTTTTGAGTGATATTTGGCTTTTTTCAACCGATGGTCAAGTCTTGATTAAATGCAGAAGGTTTTCCTTTTTATTTTTTTTTTTTCTTTCTCCTCTTACTTTCCTTTATCTCATGGATATTTAGACTTTACTTTTCATACCCAGCTCTCCCAGCATCCTTTACCATGAACACAGCTCTAAATATGTTCTTTCCAGACAGGGCTATCATGTTATAAAATTATTCTTGCACTAGACTGCATGTCAGCATGATGGTGCTGGGCCATGACAGATTCCTGTGGGTTTTGGCACAGCTTCATGTCACATTATTGTGGCTCCTGGGCACATCCTGCAAACCCCATCACTGTCACAGCTGCATCACTCCAGAAAAATGCACTCTCAGATCCCAGGGGAGACTGGAGTTGATTGTAGGATGGGTTTGGTTTGGTTTGACATCATATTTCTACACACTGCTGGTTTAGAGAAAATACTGTGATGTTTAAGTCATTTATAAGTGCTAAATTAATGTTTTTTCCCTGTGTGACCAAATCAGGCATTGCTGCCTTGCTCTTTGATTGTTGGAACTGTGGCTGCCTTAAATGTTGGCCGCTGTCCATGTTCCCAGTGCCCTTGGTGTTGGGTGCCTGAGGTTGATATGCTTATCTGCACCCCTAAATTTAGCCTGGCAGCTCCTGAAATATCCAGCATCCCAACTACAAATAGGGAATGAGGACTCTCTGAAGACATTCAGCTCATGCCTTTGAAGTGGTTGATGTGTGAGTGAGGGCTGCTGGGCCTGGGTGGCCTTCAGCTCCATGTGATGAAGGTCTGGGCAACAACTCCAAGCTGAAACAGGATCTTTGAAGAGATGCTGCAGGATGGGTACAGGCAGACACTCCCCAGCTCTCGTGCCAGCTGCAATTTTCCTTTGAACTTCACGTACCAGGAAAATGTCACGTTCACAGGTTATTATGGATTTAGATACAAACAAGTCTCAAAGAGAACAACAGAAATCGGCCTCGTGCAAACTCAGCAATGCAACTCAGCCCTTGGGCAATGTGTGGCTGTCCTCAGGAGTTTATCCCTCAGGACCTGAGTTTAGCTTAGCCTTAGATGCTCTGTCTGCTGCTACCCAGTAGCTTGCCTGAGGTGTCCTCACAAGTACTATCTGTGTGTCTTATTCCATCTGGTTGCTGTCTGGTATATCCCAGGATTTATAATTAAAATTTGTCTTTGCAATTTATGGCAGTGGTTGTTTGCTCCATGGCAGGAGTGTGTGGATGCTGTTTGCTGTATTTGTGGTACTTGTGTTGGCCAGGCTTTGCTGCAGTTTACCTGGAATGGGAATACAGGCTTGGTGGGGCTGGGAAAATAGGCTGGGTTGGAGGGTTGTGCCCTGGTTTAAGGGTGGGGAAGTTGGCTGAAGCCTTTTAATCTGCTGCATCTGGCAAGTCATCCTTAAAGTGATGTTAAAGGGGTTACAAAGCTTCTGTGCACACAGAAATTTATTGTGTGGTTTAAATAACCCTTTTTATGGCCATTGTGGTAAAGTCAGCTATTAATGATTGTCTAATTCAGTGCTCTGCAGAGAGCCAGCCCTGTCCAGTGTCAGTGCATTCCCCTGGGGAAGTGGTACCACGCAGGGCTGACCTCCCAGGCTGGCCTTTCAGGGTGATGTGTGTCCAGGAAGGACCTCTGAGCTTGCAGGACGTCAGGAGGCAGGAGGTTGTGGTGGCAGGCCACGATGTTCCCGAGGTGGGGCCCGAGCTGCCGGCGGTGCTTTATCTGTCTAATCCCATTAACTGCCTTAGGAGGAGCTATTTTGACTGGTTCACAAATCTCTTTGCTTTAAGCCCCTGAACCCCGTGACTGGATCACTGTGGACAGGAGGTGTGGGTAGCAGGGCATGGCACTATGTGACAAGGTGTGAAGACAAACCCAGGTCCAAACCCAGCTCACCTGGAGCTCCCCCTGGTCACCTCTGGGCTCACAGGCTGGGCTGCTTGAGACCAGCTCCATCTCCTCATTTCTAAAATTCCCCTTCCCCACAGGGCAGGATGAGACACCTGTGACTTGTAGAGTAGCACTAATCCTGGGAAGTGATGTGGGATTAACAGTTTCCTTGGACAGAGATGTGATTGTCATCTTGGTTTAATCCGTTTAAGTGTTCAGCTCTGGCTGATCAGAGCTGGGAACACTTTCATGCCTGATACAGCCACAGACATCCAGGTCCCTGCTCTGTCCATGCATCAAATGTGCCACAGGGAATTCCAGGACAGCCTTCCCTATCCCTGAGGCTGGGTTGCAAATATAAAGCTGGAATTGGCAGGTAGGGGAGGACGATGGACCCTCCTCAGCTGATGGCTCTCTTCAGGCCTCAATTCTCACATTTTCCCATGAAACTTCCACTGCTGTCAATGAGAGGTTGGATTGTTTGACCTTGCCAGAATCCAAAGGCTTGGCTATGAACTAAATAAAGCACTTCTCAAAGGCCATTTTACTCCAAACTTTAATTTTAACTGAGGAAAAGGTACTTTAAACTTGACTGAAAGCTTGTGCAGAGTTTTTGTGCAGAGACCGGGTAGGACTCCTCGTCTGCAACGTGCTGCTGTTTTATTGTTTGGGTTGTTTTTTTTTAAACACAAATAGTGGTCAGCAAAACGAACTATGTGCTGTGAAGTTGTGCTTCAGCTGTGCTCTGGAATTTTCAGATGCTGATCTTAACTGGTGCAGCTCTGGGAGGAGCCGCGCGTTGGGCACCGGAGTCGGGCAGCAGTTTTTAACTCTTCTGGGATCTGCTGCTTGGATTTCTGCCAGAGAATGGCATATTCCTGACACATTTCCCAGTTCCTGTGCAAGGTGTGTAGCCTTGCTCCTGCCTCTGCCCTGCTGGTGTGTCTTTGAGCAGACAAAGAGGGATTTTCTGCCCCAGCCGTGACTGTTTCCCTGCCTTCCCCTCCCAAGTGTGGTTGGGACCATTCAGCTGTGCCTGGCTGGGGGCTTTATTTGACTAACATGACATAGTTCTGAGTGCAACAAATTCTGGCTGAGCCCAGAACGATTTTTAAATAGGTGAAAGTCCTCTAATGATTCTGGCAGTGCCCTGGGTACAGCCTGAAGGTTGGAACTCTATTTCCACACCCTCCAGACTGGCTGTGCCACCTCCATGCTTCAATTTTTCCACCTCTGACACCCCTGCAATACTGGAATCCGATATTACTCTGCACGATTAGGTGTCTGTGGTGGGTTTGTGAAGGTGCCCAGCAAGGGTAGAAGATATTTTTAAAGTTTTTTTTGCTGTGCAGCAGCTGTAGCCAGCTGGAGGATTGCCAAGGCAAGGACAGGGGTTTTATTGATTGATTTTTAAACAGTTCTGTAAACCCATGGCCATGACAGAGATGTGAATCCGTGCCACTGAACCCAAATAACCCCCTGAAATACAACCCCACCTCCAGCTTAGGGCATGTTTGTCACCCATGTGACACAAATGCCACCTCCTCCCCAGCTGGCTCATTTTGGAAGGGAGCAGCTGCCAGGAGTACAGACACACTGACCCCCTTGGCCCCAGAGCAGCCTCACTGGGGGGACTTTACTGAGAGGCTGCAGCCCCTTCATTACTCTCTGGATTCCCCCAGCTGCCACCTGAAAGGAGCCAGAAGTGAGTAAAACCACTAAAAGATAAAATAAACGCAGCAAGAGAGCACTGGGTACCATATAAAATATTTATTGATCTTGCAAAAGGGTGTAAAATGCATCTGTAATAAAAATAAGAAACCATGCTGTGCATCTTGGCACAGGTTTATACCAACAAAAGGTATTTTTTCCCCCACTGCTGCACAGCAGCAAATAAAACCCTTCTCTCCTCTCAAGTCTCCTTCAGCCAAGCCTTCTCTCTCTCTCTCTTCGTGCTGGAACCACCACCAGGGAGGCCGGGGCAGCAGAGTCTCCGTGCTCGGTTGCTCAGCAGGCAGCTCGGCGGGTCCCTACGAGGCGTGCAGCCTGGTCACCAGGGCTCTCTGCACCGCCCCCGGCGTCTTGCCCTTGTCCAGGAGCAAATCCTCCCGTTTCTGGGGGAGCCTTTGCCCTCGCGTCGCGGCAGGTTTCTTCTTCTTCTTCTCTTCCTCCTCCTCCTCCTCTAGCCTGCCCTCGGAGCTGAAGGGGCTGCACACCGTCTCCACCAGCCCGATGACCACCCCGAAGAAGGCCAGCACGCTGCCCAGCATGTACAGCTTGACCATCTTCCTGTTGGGCTTCTGGCTCAGCATTTCCTTGGCGAAGGGGATCAGCTCGTGCATGGTTTCCATTTCTGCGGGTGTTTTTTTGTTTTTTTTTTTGTTTGTTTTTTTTTTTGCAGCGGGTTTAGATGTCGGTTCTGCAAGAGAA
This sequence comes from Manacus vitellinus, assembly GCF_001715985.3. Taxonomy (NCBI): domain Eukaryota; kingdom Metazoa; phylum Chordata; class Aves; order Passeriformes; family Pipridae; genus Manacus; species Manacus vitellinus. Next base: position 3,012,376 of record NW_021940585.1, read on the forward strand.
GAGAGAAGGACATTAGTTAAATCCAGCTGCTGCGGCGCCAGAGCCCGAGCTCCCCGCAGACCCCCCAGCGCTGCTTTCAGCGGGGAATTTGGGATTTTTGCTGAGGGTTCGCTGCAGGAAAACGCATCCCCGGCGTGCCCGCGGTGCTGGTGGCACTGCCCGGCAGGGCAGCCCCTGAGATGGGAGATCCAGGTGGATCACGGCAACCCCGCATCCCACTCCCGGTGGCATCCCATTCCCCCCGGCATCCCATTCCCCGCGGCATCCCATTCCCCCTGGCATCCCACTCCCGGTGGCATCCCACTCCCCCTGGCATCTCACCGCTCCCCCTTACCCAGAGGCGGCGGTGCTGCTGTGCGGGGCCAGGATGAGGGTGGGGAGCGCTGCGCTGGTTTTTGGCTGCGGGGCCGGGCTGTTCTGGGTTGTTCTGAGCTGCGGGGGCCGCTCCGCTCGGCAGCTGCTGCCCTGCCCGCACCCGCCGCCCCGCCGCCTTATGATGGCCCGTTGGGGCGGGCGGGGCCGGGCGGGGCGGGCACCGTGCCCCGAGTGCGGGCCAACCCCCCCTGCCGCTTGGCAGCTCCTGCCCTTAATCCGGCCAGACGGGGGAAAAATACTCTTCTTCTGGTTTTTTTTTTTCTTTTTTTTTTTTTTTCCCCTAGTTCTTACTTTGCCTCATTTATTTGTTTTTATTTGTTTATTTTTTCCTCCTTTTTCTTTTTTTTTTTTTTTAAATTTCTTCTATTTTTTCTTACTTTTACCATCTCCTATTTTTTTACCTTCTGTAATTTCTTCTTTTTACCTTCTCCTTCATTTTTTTCTTTTTACCTTCTCCTTTTATTTTTTCTTTCTGTCTTCTATTTTTCGTTCTTTTTACCTGCTCTTTCTATTTCTTCTTTCTACCTTTTTCTATTTTTCTTCTTTTTATCTTCTCCTTCTGTTTTTTCTTCTTCTTACCTTCTCTTTCTACTTTTTCTTTTTTACCTTCTCCTGTTTTTTTCTTTTTACCTTCTCCTTATATTTTTTCTTTTTACCTTCTCCTTTTTTTCTTTTTACCTTCTTCTATTTTTCTTCTTTTTACCTTCTCCTTCTATTTTTTCTCTCTACCTTCTTCTATTTTACTTCTTTTACTTCTCCTTCTATTTTTCCTTTTTCTTACCTTCTCCTTCTATTTTTTTTCTTTTTATCTTCTTCTATTTTTTTCTTCTTTTTACCCTGTCCTTCTATTTTTCCTTCTTCTTTTCTCCCTCTCTATCTCCCTCTCTATCTCCCTATCTCCCTCTATTTCTCCCTCTATTCCTCCTTCTGTTCCTCCTTTTTTCTTTCACAAAACTCGTTGATGTTCCTCCTCCCTCCCCTCAAAAAATAATTATCCCAAAGTCCAATTCCAGCACGAGGTATCTGTTTCTGTTGTCTCACTTGCTGTGCAACTCCATAGCTGCTTCTGCAAGAAATATTTAATATGATAATAGAAACTTTATTGAGCTGGTACATGGGAGTGAGTGAGAGAGGATCTGTGTCCTGAGCTCCTAAAATATGGCAGGGTTTGGATCTGGGGCTTGGGTCTGTGCACAGTCAATTCAGCACAGTGGATATCCCTGCCTTGCTCTTTTTTCTTGGGGTGAAATGGGTTAAAAAATGCCATAGTGAAGGAGAGCAAAGGTGTTACCCAGGCCAAGGTGTGAAGGTGTTTCTTAAAGGTTTCTAGAGGTGGTTCCTGGCAGAGACAGCCATCAGCAGGTGATGGCTGCAGTGTGTGGCAGCACCTTATTTCTTGGAAATAGCAACAATTGGAATTTTCTGAGTTAGTAAAAGTTACATCAGCCTGTTAAACCCCTGTTTTTCACTTTTCTTACACTTGCTGCTGGAGCTCTGTGGCACTCTGTTGTGTCACTCCTTGTGATTCAGCTGGAGGCCGGGGCTGTTTCCATTCTGGGGAGAAGCAGGAGGCCGTGCTGTCACACTGCTTCCCTGGACTGCTGCCAGCAGTGTTGCATCAATCCCTCCCAGCACGTTGCATCACCACCATCATCATCTGCTCCCTCTGCAGGCTCCATCCGTGCTCAGGTGCTGCTCTGCCTGGAGGAATCATATCTATTCCATGCACATCTCAGCAGCTGCTGCCCTTAGGGAGTTGCTAAAGCCACAAGAATTTGTTGGGATTTACAGCTTCTGATTTCACAGAGCAGATGGTGGACACTGGACAGATTTCTGGCTGAGATGATGAGAATTGCTCTGCCAGGACAGGACATAGAAATTAAAATATGAGCTGATGTGATAGCAGGAATTTTAGGGAGGAGTTGGTGTATGTGGAAAGAGGGAAAGCTCGGAGGGAGCCTTTCAAAGGATGCTCTAAAGGAGGCTGCACCTCCTGGGGGGTGTTTGTAAACCCTCAAAGGGTGGGCAGGCAGCCCCCAAAGCAAGCTGGAGCCAAAGGGGGGCTTGTCCTCAAACCAGGGAGTGGAAAAGAGGGCCTGTGGCACAGGGAACGTGGGTTTGATAACTCTGAGCTGGGTTTTATCTCAGCCCACGCTGAGGAAACCTCTCTGTGACGGGAATAACTCGTGATGTGAGTGGCTGGTGCCGTGTTTCCCCTTCCTGCCCCTGCAGCATCACTGGTGCCACGGCTGAGGCTGAGCACTGGTTTGTCTCTTGAGCTTGAGAAAGGGGCAGAATAGAGCTCTGAGGAAGATGGGAATTGCTGGAAGGTGTGTTATTTAGCCAGATGCCTTTTGCTGGAGGATTTGAACACTTTCCTTACAGGGTGATATCACCCCAATTCTGCCCTAAAACAACTAAAGTGGCTCCTGAGGGTTGGACTAGGTGATCTTTAGGGTTCCTTCCAGCCCAAACTGTTCTCTGATTCTACAATGAAAACCAGCCTGAAGTCTGGCCTGTGTTGGGGTCACAATTCCAAACTGGGTGAGGATCAAGCTGCCTTCCTCCCCACTTCCCCAGGCTTTGGTGCTCCACACAGCCCTCGGTCCCCTGCCCGTGGGGGTGTGGGCGGTGCTGACCCGCCTCGAAAAGGGACGTGGTCCTTCAGTTTTGGTGGTTTTCCCCTTTCCTTTCCCTCTTTGCTGAGCTGTGCCGTGGGTATGTGTGGAGCAGTGAGTCAGCCCTGGCTCCTCACATCCCGCACGTCCGAGGGAGGCTGGAGGCTTCCCCCGCCCCCACGGCGAGCAGAGAGCTCTGAGGAAACACTGCCGGTGAAAACTTGGGTTTTTTTTACAAGTTTTGAATGTGCTTAGGAAATTGCATTGCAAGACTGGCTGTAAAAGTTGCTAAAGACTCGTCTTTCCCTCCTCAGCGTCTGGGTTTTTTTTTTTTCTTTAAATAAAAGGTCCTTATCTCCCCTGCCAACTTGGCAGCCAAGGTTGCAGCTGATTCCTGCATTCGGGCTGTGGGTTTTTTTCTCTTCTGCAAAGCTTAGAAAAATGGCCATTGCAGAGAAGATAGCTGGAGGGCACAGCAATTAGACAGGGAAAGTTCAAGGTTACTGTTCTCCCCACTGGCTTTTTGGGGGGTAAGATGTGCTGTCTCCTCCCAGCTCCAAGAGATGAGAGGTGAGAGCTGCCCTGGCCCTGTTCAACTCCAGTGTCTGGGCTGTCCCAGTCCCAGAAACAAAGGTCAGTGGGAAGTGTTGGAATCGTGACATTTCACCTAAAAAAGGTTTTTTGTTTGCTTTTTTTCCTTTTTTTCCAGGCAGGGTTTTATTTGCCTCCCGAACCTTGTGTTTGAAAGCCTCTTTTCCAACCTGAGGGCTGGGAAGGGTATTTTTAAATTCATTAAATACCAATGGAGATGTCCATGCAATCCTGAAGTACTGAGAGCTTGAGCTGTCAGGAGAGCACAGAGCTCAGGATAACTTGGAGCATTAACCAAGTAGCTGATAATCATCTGTGGCAAACACCTCTTAGAGCAGCACTCAGATTGTGCTGATCTAATTAAACAATATTTAATTCAATTTCGTTTTAAATTTCGGCAACTGAACTCTGTGCAAGCTCGTGGTGTGGACATTTAAATTGGATCAAGTGTGGATAAAAGGATTAATGACTAAACTAAATTAGACTAATTTTAGCTGTTCCCAATCTTATTTAGGAGAGTCTGCACAGGGAGGTTGTCGGGTTTAATCGCAACTTAAACCAGGCTTTGTGGCTGGGAGAACTGCACGAGTTTAACGTCATCTGGAGGAAGGGCTCTGCCTGAATTTCCAAAGCAGGGTAAGCACCTGAGGCTTGACCCAAATGTTGCTGGACAGGGGAGGCTGAGGTGTGTGAGGGCTCGGGGAGATGATGCTTCACAGCCCAGCTCCGCTCGCCGGCTTTGCACCTCCGAGCTCATCCGGAGCCACCAGCCCGGGAAAAGCTGCTTTGGAATTGCTCTGGAGGGTGCAGGTGATGCTGTGCTGTGTCATCTGGGTGTCTCTGCCTGCAGCAGCCCAAATTTAAGTCCCCTCCTGGCATGGCTCGTTTCTCACTGGGATAATCTCGGTGATGCTCCTGGGGAACGGGAGCACCGACAGCTCTGCCCTGGCTGGGGGTGGACGTGCAGGAGGAGAGGAGCAGGGAGCATTCCCAGCTCTGGAGAGGTTTCAGGTGGCTCAGCTCCTGTTTCAGGGACACAGGACAGTGTCCCTTGGCTGTCACAGAGCTCTGTGCTGGCGCTGTGGCCACGAGCAGCTGCCAGTGCAGGGCAGGGGCACGGCAGGCGCCGGGCACGCTGCGGGTGCGTGTTGGGGGCTCAGAGGGCAGGAGATCTGCCAGGAGAGGGGCTGGGAGGTGCTGGAAGGGAAAGGGGCCAGCCCCTGCTGCCAGAACATCCCCATATGAAGCTCCAAGGGATCTGCAGGGTGGTTGACACCCCCAGGCACAAATGTGCTGTAGGCGTTGCCGCCCTGAAACACTCGAGAGAGAAAGAGGGATGTAAAAAGAAAAAGGAAACCCCAAAGCCCAGCAAGCCTGATTAAGGATCTGTCCTTATTAAAAATGAATAAAATGACAAAATTTTGGTTTCCTTGCCCTGGCAGTTCCCACTGTACTGAAGCACTGTGTGCCTGCTTGGTGTGTGGGCAGAGAGGAGCCTCCCCACGGGCTGTGACGGGCAGAGGGCAGGCAGGTCGGTGTGGGGTGCGGGGTGTGGGGTGGGACATGGCCCCGTGGCTCAGCCCTGGTGACCTGGGCACCGTGGGGACCTGCTCTGCTGTGCTGTCTGCAGGACTGAGCTGCCCTGGAGATGTCACAGAGGAACAGCCACAGGGATTCTGGTGCTTGGTGCCCGATGCTGCCACGTGGTTTTGCACCCAGGTGCTCTTCCAGCCAGCCTGGTCTCTTGTCTCAACCCGAATTGTGAATCCAAATTTTATTTTTCTTCACCTAATATTATCTACCTGGGGGGAAGACATTCAAGCATCGTTAGCAGAGTGCTTTTGTGCAAGACTTCTGAGCCAGGGGCCCACCCTGACCTAGTCCACCCCAAGGGACACCCTGGTCTCAATGGCCATGGGAGGTCCCTTCTCACCAGCCCGGGGTGACTCTGGGGTTTTGCAGAGTCATGGAGGGGAACTTAAAATGCTGAGCTGACCTTTGCCTCCTGGTGTCATCTCCCAAAACGACAGTGGCATCTCAGTGGTCTTGGTGGGAGCACAGCTGAGGTGGAAAGGTGTGTTGCTTCATCTTCCACATGTCTGCGTGTGGGCAAGGGTCAGGCACTGCTGGACCTTGGCTGTGACGAGCCCCAGCTCCACAGGGTGGTCTGGGACGAGGGGCTGATGCACCAACCAGGGAGGGGAGCAAAGGTGGGACAAAACACCGTGTTTTACCTGAGCAGGTCAGACCCTGTGCACAGCGAGGCCCTTGTTTGAATTCCAGCGAGTCGAACCCCGTGCACAGCGAGTGCCTTGTTTTAATTCCAGCAGCTGGGGGGGAGCAACAAGTGGCAACCAGGAGCAGAAAACAGCGTGTCCTTCACTTCTGTCACACTTGCGGTGTTAAGGAGGATCCACGGCTTAACAGAGGCTCCTAAATGAGCCATTAGTTTAAACTTCCCGAGGCTGATGTCGCAGGGGGGGGGCAGGGTTGCTGTGCTGAGGGCTGGCAGCAGGGATACAGAGCCCCCTTCTTTCCACTGTTTGCTCCAAAATCCCCCAGAGGGGAGCTGCATGCTTTCCTAGTGGAATATTTTCCCGTTTAGAAAACGGGGACATGACAAAAATAACGATGTCCTCCCCCTGCAAGGATAGTTTTATCAAGCTCCTGGTGGAAAGCGGGCAGGCAGCCCAGCCCCTGGCCCTGCCAGCTCTGCACCGTGTCACTGTGTGCCCGGGGAGGGCTGTGCCAGGGGGTGGGGGCCACAGATCCTCCAGCTCCATGAGGCATCTTGTGCTGACCCAGCACGAGTCAGGGCACGTGGAACTCCACTGGCTGCGGGAATGAGCTGGTGGGGAGAAAAGGAAAATCCAATTTAGGGGCAAATCCTGAGCGTTGTGTGAGCTCCTTCAGGAGAGCTGGTCCTGCCTTTCCTGGGGTTTGGGGTGACTGCCTTGCCCAGATCAGCTGCCCTCCAGCATCTGGCTGGCTGCAGGCAGCATCTAGCAGGCCCTGTGCTGCTGTGCCAGGAAGAGCTGACCCCTTCTGTGAGCCCAAGTCAGGGTCTTCCTTAGGTTTCACACTTGTACACTTACACTTGATTTGCTCCCAGATTTGCACAGTGAAAAATATTAATTGTAATAGAATGTTGAAGAGTTTGTGATGTGGTTGGTGTGAGGATCTTCATGGGGTGGTAATGACTTTCTCTGGGTTCATCCTGGAGAGGAGATGGAGGTCAGACCTCACTGGGGGCTGCAGCTTCCTCAGAGGGGCAGCTCCAATCTCTGCTCTCTGTGACCAGGGACAGAACCCCAGGGAGGGGCTGGAGCTATGTCAGGAGGGGTTTAGGTTGGATATTGGGAAAAGATTCTTCCCCCAGAGTGTGTTTGGGCACTGAACAGGCTCCCCAGGGCAGTGGGCACAGCCCCAAGGCTGCCAGAGCTCAAGGGGTGTTTAGACAATGCTCCCAGTGACAGGGTGGGATTTTGGGGTGTCTGTGCAGGACCAGGAGTTGGACTGGCTCCCTTGTGGGTTCCTTCCAGCTGAGGACATTCTGATTCCATGGCAGGGCTGCCCCCAGGGCTGCAAAGAGAGGCAGCAGCAGGACGGGTCAAAGGGCCTCTGCCCTTTGGAACCAGCTCCCAGGGTTATTTGAATTTAAACCTAAAGTAGGTCAGTTGGGTTTGGGTTCAAAGTTTTATTTGCTTTCAGAGCAGGTGTAGGGTTGAATTGGAATTTCATTAGAAATTCCTGAGACGCTTTTAAAAGAAATCATGGTAATTAGTAAAGTCGGTGCTTTAAATCATCTGTGCTGGAATGAGGAGGTTGTTTCCTGGTCAGGTTTTAATTAAGGTGGGAAATAAAAAAATCTAGGTAAAGAAAAACCTGTTTTATTGCTGATATCAGTAGTCTTGCAATTGAGAGAGTTGCCAAAAAGTTACAACACGGAAGAGCATTTCTTACCCTTGGAAAAAGCTTCCCAGGTTTCCCTCTTCCCGTGCAGCTTCAGTGCTTCTGGCTCCAGGTCCTGTACCCCATTCCAGGTTTTTCCCACGAAGGTTTGCAGGCACCTGACAGGACACAGACAGGCTGTACCTGCTCTAATGATGTGAGGTTTCATCCCAGCTCTGGGAAGTCAGAGCCTGGAGGGGACTGGGACTTTGGAGTCTGCCCTGCCCTGTGCCAAGATTCTGCTCAGCATCACCAAGCAAATCATCTTTCTCCCTGATTTTTTCCATTTGAATGTGCTGTCAGGACTTGTGTTTCAGGCATTTGTTAATCCTTTAATGAAAAATGTACCAGCAGCATTAAGTGCTGTTCAGTTTTTTTATGCTTGAACTATAAATCCATCCTCAATCCATCTTTTTTCCTTAATGGAGGTTTTGCATTTCAAGGGATTAAGCGTTCTTTATGCAGTGCTCTGCCTCTGATTTTCAGCTTCTTTTGTGTTCCTCTGAACTCCAGAGAGAGAGAGAAGTTAAAAACTAATCAAATATGATGATTCCAGACCGGTCAGTGCTGACTAACTGGTATCACACCTCAGCAGCTGAATCAAAAGCTGCTGATCTGGGATGATGTCCTTGGAAAAGCTCCCAAGGGAGTAGTCACGTGCCTTTAATCTGGATGTCAGATGGCAGGAAGGAAAACAAAGCTACTCATGCAGGAGTCACATCCTTTTGCACCTTGGCTGCCACCACCTGGGTGTTTGGTCCTGAGGTCACCCTGGGTGCAGCACCCGGGGAGCTGCAGGGGATGGTGAGCCCACAGTTCCTTCCTCCCCCACAGCTCCCCCTGCTCCATCCCTGAGGCCTGGAAAGTGTTGGGAATGTGCCTGCTCAGGCAGCAGGGCTCGGGCTGCCTGGCCAGCTGAGGACCCTAATTCTAAGAGCAGAGGCTGGGCAGGTGTTAGCCTGGTGTTACTGCAGGGTGTGACTTTGTGACACCGGGTGACACTCGTGTCCCCAGCTGGCAGGGCTGTTCTGCACCCCCACACGTTTTTAGAGGGAGATTAGCTTTCAAACAGCTGGCTGTGATGCATTTCTGTACCTGATGCTGGGACTTTTTTCCACTTGAAACTTAAAACCTTGATTGCTGCCAGTGTGGCACGGGCTGTGTCCTGTAAAGCGTGTCCCTGCCAGCCCACTGCATGGGCACAGGATGACCTGAGGTGGAGCTTTTCTGCCTCTGATGAGCTGGGAAGGGATAGAGAACCTGCTTGGCAGGTCACACACGTGCCCCACAGAGCAGGAGCTTGGATTATCCCTCTCACATGAACAGTGCAGGGCACGAGGAGGCAGCAGCTCCGGGACTGAGGTGGGGAGCAGGAGCTCCTCAGGAGCTGGTGGTGATCTTGTCCTGGAGAAGGTGCTTCCTGCAGAGTAGTGACCCCTAACACCACGTCTGGGCAGGGTATGTCCCATGACTCAGAGCATGGTTTCCTGCAGGAGATGATATTATTTGTTTTCCAGGGAATGTCTGGCCCAGCCCTCGGAGGTCTGTGGGCTCTGACACAGCTCATCACAGGTTAGCACAGGCTGAACTGAGGAAGCACTGGGAGTCCTGTGAGCATCTCTCTTGTTCCTCCCACTGATCCCAGACTGTTCCAATCCTTTCATTTTTTGTGGTGCAGTTTTACCCTCCTCTCCTCTGTATCCATCCAGCTCCACTGCCTTGATGTGCATTCACTCCCTGGTACTCAGGACAACACTGTCCATGGTAACATAGACAGAGAACAGCCTGGAGCAGCATTCCAGCCTCATCCTGTCCCATCAGGGACACAGGGCTGGCAGGGACCCCCTGCCCAAGCCATGCTATCCCTGAGCACCAACCTGTTCACAGCTGATTTTTTCCTTTCCTGCTTTTATTGATCTGCACTACTCAACCCATAATTGCTTTTTGTTCTTGTTTGAACTTGTAGGGCCTGAAATTCCAGGTTTAACCTTGCTTTGGCAAGTCTAGGGGAAGGAGGAAAGGACACATCAAGGTATTTTGGGTAGTTTAGTCAAACAGCTTGTGGCCTGGGTAGTGTTTTCCAGTCCTACCCTTCTTGATGTGACAGAATTGCAACGTCCTGAGCTTTTCACTAATATGGGGTGGAGCATCACATTTTCAGAACATATTAATGCTGAGCTTTGCTGGCTCTGGAGGGATCAATAGGTGGGATTTACAGTCTTTCCAAGACTTCAGCCTCCTGGTTGACTGCCAGTGCTTTAGGGCACGGCTTTAAACCAGGCAGAATGGGCAACCTGCAGAGGGTGTTTGGCCACATCCAGCATCACCAGCAGCCTTGCAGAAACCCAGACTGGTCAGACCTTCCTCTCCTTTGCCTTCCCTGACAGTCAGTCCACTGGAGGAGGAAGTTTGACGGGATTTCTGGGGTCGGTGGGAGCACTTTTACCACACGAGGCTCCACTGAGGGGTCCGACAGACCCAGCGCTCAGGACCCGCGCGGGCACCTCGTGGCACATCCCCCCCTCTCCATCCCGCTTTTAAAAACATCCCAGCGCTCCTTCTCGCTTCCTTTTTGCCGCCAGCTGAGCTGGGGAGGAGGCTGCCGGAGGAGGAATGTGGTGTTACCGCATTGCTGAGCAGGAGCTGGGGCGGGGCGGGCACGCCCAGGCTGGGCACACCTCAGCCAGGAGGAACCCGAGCCCGGCTTTCACACACCGTAGCCTGAGGGACAGCATTTTTTTTTTCCCCCAGCTCTGTGTATCCCCTTTCTCTGAGCTTCCAGTCCTCAGCTTGCACGTGCCTGTGTCGCTCAGCACGGGGATGGGGAGGTAGGTGGCACAAACGGCAGAGGAACTGGAGGAGGGATCTGGAGCGAGCTGCTGAGCCCCTGACCAGCACGGGAGAGGTCGTGATTTTGGGGTTATTTCAGTAAAGACAGTGGAAAAGTCTCCATGCCTCTTTTTGAGGCTGAAAACCCGCAGTTTAGGTGAAATGTAGTGTGTGAGTGGCGCAGGGGGCAATGGATGGGGGTGTTGAGATGTGGAGGCTGCTGAGTTGCCTTCGCAGAACACTTTTTAGTTTAAACATACTACTTAAAGGTTTATTACTCTGCTGCCACAGTAAAAGAAAATAAAGTTATGAAACTGTTTCCTTTAATAGTCATGTAAAGCATCAGAGACCACTGAAAGGTGGTGAATGTAAGATAACTGAATTAGGTCTGAAGCAGGGGAGAAGGGCTCCTCATCAGCTAGGCATGGGGCTGGAGCTCAGACAAGAACCTTGGTTCTTTAAAAATGACTCTTTTCACAGCCGGTGAGCCCACAGGATTGTGTTTAGCAGACAACCCTGGAGCTCCTCTTGGGTGATTTTGTGTCTTGAGGAATTCTGATGCTGCAGGCAGGAGGGGGGGCTCTGCCTGTGCAGCCCAGGTCGCCTTTGGGCTGGAAGTCTGATATGTGGACACACAGTGTGATTATAACTCACGTGGACGTGCCGAGTTGGGCTTTAAATGATCAAGTCGAGGTGCTGGTGGTGGCACTGCCCTGTCACTGTGAAGCAAAACACAATAAACCTGCCCGAGAGGGCGGGTGAACATTCCAGGGAATCCCCCGATGGGAGCCGAGCAGCAGCTCTGGAGGGAGCTGTTTTCAGGCTGATTTGGTCCACGCCAGCCCCGGGGGAGCTAAGGTGGGTTATGGATGGGCTCTCACTCGCTGCTTGCCCGCAGAGCAGCTGGTCCAGGCTGCCCTCACCCTCCCCAGGAGTGAGCTGTGCCCGTCCCGGGAGTTGTGCGGTAACAGGGTGGGGATGTCTGGGGATCCCTGAATCACTGCCTTTATCATCGCTGCACCCACGGGCACCTTCTGGCCCAGGTGAGGCAGCTGCCTGTTAAAAGCCAGGGAGGAGGGAGCCGGGGCTCAGAGGGCTCCTGTGGTTGCGGAGCGGCTGCCGGGCGAGGGAACCCTCCCTGCGAGCCGGGGACACCGCGGGGACAGGGACAGCGCTCCTGCTCCCCCAGGGAAGAGGGCAGGTGAGGTTTCTGGCTCTTGGGGGTGTGCTGGCAGCTCTTCCTTGCCCGGGCTCTGTGGGAGATACTTACTCTCGGTTGGTTTTTATGGGTTTCTTCGTTTCATAAAATGGGACTTTGAGCCGTCTCGTGATGAGTTTTGACCCGGAGTTGATTCTGGAAACGCAGGCAAAAGGTGGGGCTGAGGAACAGACAGTGCACCCTGGGATGGGGTGGCTGGGGGCTGTATGGGGGATGAGTGTGTGTGCACACTCCTTGGAGCATCCCTTCCAACTGTGCCTTCCCACCCGGCATCGGCACCGATCCCTGGTTATTGTGGATTGTGGTGCCGGGGGCTGGGGCTTCTCCCTGTCCCTGGGGAGCTGGGCAGTCAGGAATCACTGCTGAGAGCAAGGAGCCTGCTGGTACCTGTGGTTCACCTCAGCAGTAACATAAAGATCCAAAGATAGCTTCTGGGGAAGAGGGGAATCTCTGACAGACTTTGGGAGAATCCTGTGTGCTCTTCATGAGCTGGATGAGAAACTGTTGTTCTTTGTACCTTATAAACTAACACAATCTGACTTTCCTCTTCACGATTCTCGATTTTTCACCCACGTTATTCTGTGTGGATCAATTAAAATCATCTTCCTGTAAACCGAGCAGGAAGGTGAAGGATGTGGGCTGAGCTTTTGACTGGCATTTTCTGCTCATTTTCACTCACACTGTGAATTCTTCCCTAGGTGTGTCCGTGGCCCAATGGAGTCTCGCTGCCAGCCTTGGCCATGGGCATTATTTGTCCTGCTGGGTAAGGCTCACCATGCAGTGTTATTGAAAGGACATGGGGCAAGCTGACTAAATGGAAACACTGCTAATGTAAGCTTTGTATCAGTAGCAGTGTGGTGGCAGCAGCAGGAGACTGGGGTTTGATAACAGTGCTGGTTTTTGGCTAAAGGCTGAGCTGCCAGACTGGCTACATGAACAGGGGACACCAACCAGGGCTGGGCAGGATGATGGGCAGTGAGGGCACTGAGCAGCCCAAACTCTGGGTCAGGGCAAAGAAGAGTGTGAGAGAGAACTGCTGGTACAAAACACTTTGAAAATGCCTTTTTCAAATTAAAAATAAAGATAGTTCAGAGGCAAAATACCTTCATTCTCATCAGCAGATGCCTGGGGTAGGTTGTCCCAAGCACGACTTTGTTGCTCTGTTGTAGGAAACAGCAGATTGTTTTCTGTGTGCCACCCTGACACAGCCCCTAATCCTGTTTTCCTGCTGTCCCAGCTGCCCCACAGCTGCTGGATGCACAGCAAGCCTGTTCCCAGGGAGCCTGCTACCCCCCCTCTGGAGACCTGCTGCTGGGACGAGCCCACCACCTGAGAGCCTCCTCCACCTGCGGCCTCAGCAGGCCTGAGACCTACTGCACACCCCATGGAGAGGTACCCCCACCCCCTCACCTCCTCCCTGCACGGCCCCAAACCTCCTGCAGGGCTGCCAATGCCTTCACCCATCCCAGCCCTCCTGCAGGGCTGCCAATGCCTTCACCCCTCCCAGCCCTCCTGCCCCTTCGCAGGGATGGGTTTGACCCAGGATGGGGCTCTGAGAAACCTGGGCTAGGGGAAAGTGTCCCTGTGGCAGAGGGTTGGAATGAGATGAGCTTTGAGGTCTCTTCCAAGCCAGATTGTTCTGGGATTTTATGATTTGTCCCCTCCCCAACCATGCTGGGTCTTTGCACTGCAGTGTCCCCTCGAGCCCTTCTCTACCATCCCCATGGATGAGAAGAGAAGTTGGCCAGGAAGGACAAGTCAGGAAAAGGGCAGCAAAGCTCTGCCACAAAGCATTGGATTTAAAACAGAAGCTTTTGCATCCAAAATATCCCAAACTCTCCTATCTCTGGATGTTTTAGTTATAAGCTAAACTCGTATTTCACTTGTCAAAACCGGGAACGTTTCAGGTCTTTCCCAAAGACTTGGAAAAGCTGCTGGACTGAACAACTGTTTTCAATCATGCTGCTTGTGTGGGGGCAGGAGGTCGTGCTGGGGGGGGGATGAGGCTTCAGGCAGCTGCAGATTCCCCAAAGCTGCCACCAAATCAGAGGGGGAGTTTAAGGATAAATCTGCCCGAGCACAGAGCTGAAAACTGCAGGGGTGATGTGCCTGGTGTGAGCACTTCCTAAAGACTTTCTCTGCTGCTGTTAACTCCATAACTGCTGGGGGAGGAGCTCCAAAGGGAGGGAGTTCAGTGCAGGACAGGCAGAAAGGGTCTTGGAGGAGATGCTGCAGAGGAAAGCAAATGGTCCCCCTCCAGCGAGGCTGTTTTCGGCAGTGAAATCCAGCTCGAGTGAGTCAGCCTTCCTCTGGTTTTAATTCCCCTTCAAACTGAAGGCCAAGATGTGGCAGTAAGTGGATCTGTGGTGGAGCCAGTGGTGTTCTCTGGGCTGGAGAGCTTTCCACTCCTCTGTGAGCTCAGGGAGGAGGCAGCTCCCTGGCCCAGAGGGGTGTGAGCATCACATCCTGCGGGATGCTGGGCTGGCTGCAGCACCTCTCCTCTGGCAGGTCCTTTTCCAGGCTGACAGTCACAGTCAGGCATTTCCTCCAGCCAGGCTCCCACTCCAAGCTTTTTTTGGAGCTGTTTTGCTGCTCCCAGGGATCAGGGCTGTTTGTTCCCCTCCCAAGCAAACCCCTGCTGCTTCCCATGGCTGCTGTGGCCCGTGGAGGGGGAAAAGGAATCAACAGTTTCTGCTTTGACTTAATTGTCTTCTGCTTCCCAATCTCTATTTATAGATGAGGAAAACTCCATAAATGTGCCTCTGAAATCTCCACTTAACACTGACTTTTGACAGTGACTTTTACTTGAAGAGGGAGGGGACTTGGGGGGCTTGTACTGTGGGAAGCAAGTGTTGGAAACCCCTTGATTGCTCTGGTCATCCTAATACCAGCTGGAGTGGGCTGGTTGTTCCCTTTGCCTGACCTTGAGAGATCACTCTGAAGAGCATCAGTTGTGATCATCTGCATCATTTGTAATCTTTGAAGTGGAGATTGGACACCTCTCTGATGTCTCTGGTGTTCCTGGAGCAGAAATGATCCTTTGGGTGCAGAATTAGTGAGTGAGGGCTCACGGTGGGGCTGTGGAGGAGGGCAGGCAGCAAGTTTACTGCAGTCCCTTCTAGTCTACAAATCCCTAAACTATCCACTTTTCATATTTCTTGTCCCTTGCCTTACAAGAACCAGGGTTAAGAGGGACATGGAACAATTAACATTGATAAATTGAGTTGGATTCTCCAGTTCTGGCTTTGGGAATGAGGTCTTTGCTTCCTTACATACATGGGATCCTTTCCTTTACTGAAATGAAAGATGCAGAGTTACTCCTAGAAAATTCCCTGATTCCTGTTCTGCAACTGTAATGGCCAATGGAGTTTTGATTAGACCAGCACTTAACTCAGTGGCAGAAATCCCCATGGATTCAGCCTTTCCTAATTTTTCCCACCCTTCCTCTCCTTCCCTAATTTAAGCAAAACTTAATCCCCTGAACCCAATTTTCCTATTCCTGTCCCATAAAACATTTAATTTATAGACTCTTGTGACTCTTTTTTGGTCACAAGCCTTGTTCTTGGTTTTTTGGGGTTTTTTTTTTGCCAAATAGGTGCAAATCTGGAGGTGGTTTTGCAATCCTAGCAGAGGGCATGGGATGAGGGGTTGCTCTCCCTGGTGCCAGCTGGTCAGTGCTGCCTGTCTGCTGGCCCCAGGGTCCTCTTTTGCAACTCTGGTGGGTCATTTATCGACTTCAGCCTCTGCTCCATTGTCTGCTCCAGCTCCAGATCCCTCTAACCTTTATACTTTGCACTCCTGATTGCTCCACTCCTTGGCTGGAGGCTCAGTCTAGTGAAATCCAGGAGGGACACTCAGCATTGCCATTTATAGCACAGGGGACTGCACTGGGGGTCAGGGAAGTGGTGGGGGGTGGAAACCAGGCAGGCCAATGGCATGGCCTGGAAATCACTGAGTGCTTGGGAAATGGCTGGTGGAGCCAGCAGGGAAAGGGAAAGCAGGAGGGAAACTGAAAATAAAACAGGAAAAGAAGCAAGCCTGGATTTGGAGTCGGAGAGGAAAGACTCGATGGGAAAGACTGATGCAAAGATTTTCTGGAAACACTCTGGTGGACTGGGGTGTGGTTCAAGGCTCAATTAACACATCTCTTTCTTTGCAAAGATATAATATGTATGTAAATATTCATATTATAGAGATGTAAATACAAACATCTGCATAGCACTGTGATGGCAGTGCAGAGTAGCTCCCACTGGCTGCCTCCAGCCCAGGGAAGGCACACTGTGGCTCTCACATGGAATATCAAATCCCAAGTCCCCTTGCCTGGCCTGGCCATTCCAAGTGACAGCCTGAGGGCTGTGCCTGCCTGTGACTCCTTGCTCTGCTGCTGGAAGCAGTGGGACCTGTGCCATGCCATGTTCACACCCAGCAAAGATCAGCATTTCTCTGCAGGGAGAGTGTTTCTTTCCTCCAGGCTCATGCAACGCTTTTGCTTAGACATATTCACAGCTACAGATTTTTCTGGTTGTTTTATTAGTTTAGAAGAGCACCCCAAACCCCCTGCAGGTCCCTGTGAAATCTTTTCCCAGACAACAGGCAGGAGAGGAGCAGAGCTGGGTGTCCCTGTGCTTGTGTTGCATCCTACAGTGGAGAGGGGGGTGTGTGACAACTGTGTGGGTCCTCACACCCCAGCCCTGGGAGACTTTGGATGTTAAAAACTGTTGGCATAAAGACTAGGGTTTTCAGCCTTCTCTCACCTGCTCTTCATGGGCATTTGGTGGATGTGAAGGATGGGAAATCATCTTTATCACCCCTTGTGTCGTGGTGACATGGAGTCATCCAGGTGGGAATTGAGAGGTGCCAGAGGAGCCTGATCCTACACGAGTCAGGAGGAGGGAGATGTGAGCTTGCTGGAGCTCCTGGCACAGCAGAGGGGGTGTCTGTGCTGGTGGATGGTCACATCTGCCTGGCAGGGCTGGGCTGCAGCATCCCTGGTGCCTCAGCACCAGCTCCTGCTTGGCTGCTTCCAAAAATACTCCCTTCCAGTGTCTGTGAGGGAGAGTAAGTGCCAGACTGATGCTTCTGCCTGCTGTGCTGCTGCTGTCTGACGGTTCCATCTGCTTTGCCCACCTGCATGAGTCAGTCAGGGAGCTGGGTGCCCAGCCAAAGCTTCCTGGGTGCTCCAGCAGGCCCTTGGCATGTTGGAACCGGGCAGAAGGAGGCTGCAAAGCTGTGCCTCCCAGCTCACTTTCTTTCCAGACCCACATCATCAGTCAAGCTCAAGCTTTTTACATGGAAAAATGCATCCACAAAATCATGAAATAACTGTGAGAGGACGTGACCAAAGCAGGGCTTCTACTTTGGGGGTTTTTCCTCCTCAAGTCCAGGGTTTGCCCTGAATAATTTTTGTTCCTGACCAGTTGAAGGTGATACAGCAACCATGTGTTGCTGCTCAGTGCTTATCTCATTCAGGCATTCAGACACACCCTGCTTTTTGCTGCAGGGATATGTCCCTACCTGCAGTGGATGTGCAGAAGAAAAAGCCTATTTTCCATTGTTTTTTTCCCTCCTCCCTTCTCTGTCTCCTTTTTATTTTTACCACATGACTGCAAACCAACACACGTGCTGGGAGACAGCAGGACCCCAGCAAGGCCTGCAGGGTGTGGGATAAACTGGTGCACTTTGGGCTTTGCAGGCTGTCATCCTGGCAGATTTTCCATCAGGGTTTGCTGGTGAGAGAACAGACAGGGTGAGGAAAACAGGCTTGTTTTAAAAGCAAGAGGAATGAACTCCATTTCCTTCCACCCCACACCTGGGGTGTTGGGCCAGCTTGTGTCTTCTCCCCCATCTCTGCTGTTGCCTCTGAATTTGAGGTCACTGGTAAGACCAAACTGGGGGCAGAGCCCTCTGTTTGTCTTTTGAGCATAACCCTGGAGCTCATTTTCAGTGTCATTTCCAGCAGGCCAAGCAAGGGTGTGACATCAACGTCGTGGTTAAGAGAATCACAGGTACAGGGTGGGATTTTGGGCTGTCCTGTGTAGGACCAGGAGTTGGACTCGATGATCCTTTTGGGGCTCTTCCAACTCAGGGGGTTCTATGGCATACCTGTGTTTCAAAATGGAAGCCCAGTCCAGTTTACAAATCCCAGTTACTCACTGGGATGTTTAACCATGATGACACAACCGTGGGTAACTTCTACTGCCTTTTCCCATGGAAAATGTATAGATTACTTCACAGGCATGAGCCCTGCTCCACAATCCATGCCCTGCAGCTAACAGGGCATGAAAATGGGTTGGAATAGAGAATTACATAACTTGGCTTTGCAGGTGCCTCTGTTCCCCAGGTAACTTACTGTTGCTGCCCACCCTGGTTTTTAATAACCTTTAATCTCTCTGTAGATGTATAAATTCCCACCACTTTCCAGCTTGTCCCAAAATAGACTTGGCACAGGGTTTACTGTCCCTATAGAATATCAGTTGTGTAAGAGCACACAGGGCTCCCTTCTGGGAGGCTGTGCCAGGAGCACTGACACACTGCTCTCACTCCCTGACAAGCAGCTGGGTCAAATGTGGGACCACCGAGGTCTCCACAGCTATGAAAGGTCTCTGTTTCATGACTGGAGAGCAGCAGCTTCCTATTTTTGCTGATGAATAAGCTCGGTTTATTTTGGGTTGTGCTCCTCTGCCAGGAGGTTTTATTTCGAGGGCTCTCTACTCGTGTTAAAATGGCAGCTCCTTAAATTACTTTGGTCAGAGTCCATCAGCTTAAAATCGTTTGAGGTTTCAGTGCCTATGTGAGCAGGGGAGGCTGCTCAGGAGCTGATTCATAAGGTCAGAGCAGGAGGAGAGCAGCAAAACCCTGCAGAAGTGTGTCACACATGGGCATTTTTACAATAGCTGCTGGTTGCTCTATGTGGATTTTTTCCCCTTCTCTGTTATTTCTAAGACATGAGTCTGTTTATTCCCAACACTGTCGCTTTCCTTCTGAAATGACTGTGTTGTGAGTTGTCATTCAGGTCTGGAATGAATTTCCCTTCATCTCAGAACCTCCACTCCAGTGTCACCCTATTTTTGGTGACTCTTAAGAGCAGCTTGGGGGCACGGAGGGCTATCAGTGCTTTCCATGCAGAACTACAACCTCTTTTACCTTCCTAATGTCCTTTCCAGCCCCCATCCCACACCTCCTCACACACAGAGCAGTTCTCCTCTGCCTGGCAGGGAGGGGAGGATGTGCTGGAGAGCCAGGGATGCCCCAAGGGTTGGTGGCCCGGTTTAAATCCAGATCTCTTCTCTGTCTCTTGTCTCTTCCTGGCCCAGCTCCGAGGGTTCTGCTGAGCCCGGTAAAAAAAGGAGAGAGCTGGAGGAAGGTCTGTGCCTGGTAAATCTCCCCTCAGCCCGGCCCTGGACTGTCATTTTTGATAATTCCCTCTGTTCCGAGGAACTTTGAGACACATAGTCACAGCTGGGAAGAGCAAACCCTCCTGTTGTGCAATTCGGAGCTTTCACAATTTGCTCCCGGGACGTGAAGTGAATTTTGCTTCCAGTGTTAATTTTAGCCTGATTTAAAAAGCTGAGAAAAAGAAAAAAAAAAAGAAGATTTTTGCAGGCAGCCCAGCCCCAGGCTGCCCGGGGAGGGTCTGTCTAACACGGTTTAAGCTTCATTTTTACTTAGCACAGCATTTTAAGTGGGGTTGCAGCTGCAGAGTAGCTACTAGAGAGCATCGAGTCTGTGGCTGTGTGAACGATCCAATAAGTATGCACGAATCACTCCTAATGAATAATTTAGCCGAGATGAACCTTTCCCCTCGCAAAAAACCTTCCTTTCCCCTTTGCTAAGCACAGTCACAAACGGCTGGAAGTTTAATCACTGCTGGCAATTGTTCAGTGGATTATTTCTGTGGGTAATTCCTGCAGCTCCTGACAATTTGCTGCTGGTAGTCATTCTCTGAAATGAGTTCTTCTGCCTGGACCCGATTGAGTTATTTGTGATTCTCACTAGCAGAGCCAGGAGGAGTTGGTAGAGCCAGGAAAATCGCAAGATGATATATTTTGGTTTCTCTGTTTGCTTACTTTGCGATATTGTTATAAATATTGTGGTTTTACAGCTCCTGTTCTGCGACATTTATAAACAGAGAACGTAAAGATTGGGGAAAATAGCGTGGAAACAGATCAGTTTAAAGTGAGGATCTCTCCTCATAATCCACCCAGGTGAGGAAAGGTTCCCAGGTTTGGGACAGAGCAGAGTCAGGTCTGGGCTTTGTTAGGAATTAAAACCAGCCCAAGGTGTGAGCCCACATCTGTCCCTGCTGCCCAACCACCTCCCTGGGTGGCTTTGCAGCTGCTGTGGTGCCAGTCGGTGCCTTCTGGCCAAGGCCACCTTCCCCCTTGGCCAGTTTTGTGGGAGTGCAAGCAAAAACGTGATTCTGGACAAAATGTGTCATTAATGTTCCATAAGATTTAAAATGGCGGAAAAAAATTAAGTTCTTAAGAAGTCAAGTCCTTTTTTTGTCAAAATAAGAGACTGGCTTAGCTGAACCTGTTTCAGGAGTAAGGCAATAGGTGTAAACCATAAATCAATTTTTAGAGGGGAAATCAGTAATCCTGATGCTGCTGTGGCCCTCAGTGCCACCTCCAGCTGCCCTTGTGGGCACAGGCCCCTCCTTACCCTAGAACACGTTTTGTTTCATATTTTGGTTGGAATTGGCTCATTTGTTTCAAGCATCAGACGGGAGGTTTTAGCCCAGAGGTGGCTCTAAAGTGCTATTTGTCACTTGTCACCCCATGTCCCTGCTCAGTCGCTGAAAGCTGATCCCATCACTGGGGTCCCAGAGGTGCCTGTGCCTCTGGTGTCACCTTAGTGCCACTGCAGTGACTGCCAGCCCTTGCAGCAGGGTGTCTCATTGCCTCCCCTGTGCCAGCTGTGCCAGACACACTCTGCTCCTCTGCCCTGGACCCTCTTTCCTCCCAGGGTGACCTTTCTGAGCTGTCCCACCCTGTGCCATCAAGAGCAGCTCCTGCCATCACTGGCAAACCCTGTGCTCCACCTTCCCCAGTCCCTCAGGCTTTGGGATGTGTCAGTGTGACACGTGTGTCCCACTGCTCCATTTGGGAGTCTGCTTTGCTGCTCAGGCCACTGGTATTTTAGAACTATAGAATGGTTTGGGTTGGAAGGGACCCTAAAACTCATCTCATTCCACCCCCTGCCATGGGCAGGGACACCTTCCACTAGCCCAGGTTGCTCCAAGCCCTGTCCAACCTGGCCTTGGACACTTCCAGGGATGAGGCAGGCACAGCTTCTCTGGGTAACCTGTTTTTCACCAGGCTGTAGATGCTGAGCACCTCCTTCCATGCCTTGAGCAGGAGCTTTCCCCTCCCTGTGGCCTCTGCAGTCCCTGTGGTTTGTTCCACTCCCAGTGCTTTTGGATGTTCCCCATGGGATGCTGCTGCAGGCTCTGGCATCATCAGCTCATTCACCATCCCCCTGGGACCTGCCCTCCCCCACCTTGGCTTCACCTGGGTGTCTCCTTCCCATTTCAGGGTGGTCCTCACCCAACCTGCTCGCCCACCCCGTGCCTGCCTCTCCCCTTGGCCAGTGTCCAAACCTTCCCTGCTCCTCCTCTCTCGCTCAACCTCTTCCCTGCTGCTTTCTACTCTTCCCTGAGCCTGCTCATGAGCTGCAGGGACCCATCACCCTGTGGTGGTGGCTGCAGGACCCATCACCCCCGTGGTGGTGGCTGCAGGACCCATCACCCCCGTGGTGGTGGCTGCAAGGAGCGTTGCTTGGTTAGTCAAAACCGAAGGATTTGTTTGCTCCCAGGGGACCGTTTTCTCCCGGCCCCACGTGGCCTGTGCTACATCTCTGTTTGCTCCTTGAATTACTTGCTCAAGTGCAGGGCTGAACTTTGAGCCACTCGACTTCCCACCCCCTGACTCTTCACCCCCTGAGCTGTTTGCTCCCACTCTGCTCCCAGGGGAGAGCTCAGGGGGGGCCGAGCATCGCCTGGAGCTTTTGGAGCAGAGAGAAAAGGCCTTTCTGTTCAGCCAAACAGCTCCCTCGGCTGTGTGGAAAAGGCAAACTGGTCCTGAAAAGCTGAAAAGAACTTTCTATCAAGTGTTGGTATGGTGGAAAATGGGGGTAGGGAGTGCTTGGAAAAAAAAAGGCATTTTTGCTGGTTTGCCAAAAATCTGTTTTAGTCGAAAGCATTTTGGTTTTAGTTTTTAGCCCGTAAAAAACCAGAAGCTGTGGTTTTTAAGGAGGTGTGAAGGGGAGCATTTGATTCCTGTGTGTTGTCAGCCTTGCTGACTGCAGCCCTTCAGCTCTCCACAAACCACCTTCACTGGTGCCGTTTGCTCCTGGTCCGAGCTGCTCTTGGGCCCCTCATCTCCGAGGTCTTTCCCACTGGCCAAACTGGGATGGTCACTCTCACCTGTCCTTTGTCTTGCAGTGGAGCATGAAATGCTGCAGGTGTGACTCCCGTTTGTCACACACCTACAACGGCCACCGGGTGGACAATGTCCTGTCCTTGGCCGGACACGCGCGCTGGTGGCAGTCCCAGAACGGTGAGTGCCTGGGGCAACAACCAGCTTGAGGGGAAGAGGAGAAGGTGTTGGCTTCAGCAGATGGGAAGGAAAGAAGGAAATCACCGAGTTGGCTCAGGCAGCAAAGTGGTTTATCCCCCCCTGTGCCCCTCTGAAGCCGCCTCTCTGTGCCCGCAGGTGCCAACCGTGTGTCTCTGCAGCTGGACCTGGACCAGACCTTCCAGCTGAGCAGCGTCGTGCTGCTCTTCAGGGTGTGTGTTTGGGTCTGTGCATGGCAACTCTGCTCCCCAGGAGGTAGCAGATGGCACTGGATGGGCCCTGCTGGCTCCCTAGGACCGCGGGGATCTTGGAGCTTCCTTCAGGCTCCCGATAGCAAGCACCTCAAGGTCCCCATCCCTCCTTTTCCCCCTGTTTTTCACATGAGAACTGGGAATTCCATTCCTTTGGGAGGGGCAGAGCAGGGTGGTGGGCTCCCATCCCATGAAAGCCTCCTTGCAGGTGTGTGCTCTGTGGCTGCAGCAGGGCTGGCCGGGTGGTGGGGGGGACCCCAAAAATTGCTGGTAACCTGCAGGGAAGGGGATTAATCCAGCAGCCTGCAGAGACCTGAGCCTGGAGGGAGGACGAGGAGGGGCAGGCACTGCCAGGGCAGGAGCTGGCTGTGGTGTGCCTGTGACAGCTGTGCCCCTCTCCCTGCCCTGCAGTCTCCACTTCCCGCGGCGATGCTGATCGAGCGCTCCACCGACCTGGGCAGGACCTGGCAGGTGTACCAGTACCTGGCCTCTGACTGTGCCACCGCCTTCCCCCACGTGCCCCGGGGCTCCCCTGAGAGCTGGCAGGACACTCGGTGCCAGCCCCTGCAGGGGCACCCCATGCATGGGGGCAAGGTAGGGTGTGGGGGGTTCTGTGGCCCTGGGTTTGGGGTGGGAGGACTGGGCAACACTGCAGGGACACGTGCTGGCCTGGAAGTGTTTTACACCTGAGGGATGGAGCCCATGGCCATCCAGCACTGCTGAGGGGAGTCCTTGGGAAGATTCCTGCTTGTTTGGCAGGAAAGCCTTTGCTGCTTCGTGGCAGGAGAGGTGTTGTGTTGGTCTTCCTGCAAAAACCTCTGCAGCTCTGAAGTCTTTTCCCTGTTTTCAGTGATGCTGTGCAGAGGCAGGTCCAGAGCATACACTGCTTGGACCATGAGCAGAGAGCACCTCGAGTTTCCTGCTTTTTAACCTTTTTTTTTTTCCTTCCAAGGTGACATTCAGTGTCCAAGACCTTGCATCTACCATCAGCACCTCCTACAGCCAGGCTGTCGAGAGTGAGTGACCTTCCTCTTTCATATCTGGGAAAGGGAGAGGGGAATGAGGCACCTTGTGGTTCTCCCTGCAGCTGGTGGAAAGACTGAGCTGGGGTAACCCCAGGGCAGCAGGACCCTGAGCTGCTGTCTTGGTGCCTCTGGGGTACCACGGAGCAGCATTTGGCCTTTGCTGATGGCAAATGCCCCCTTGGCTTGCTCCAAGCCCTCCACACGAGTTGCAAAGTTCTTCTGCAGCTCCTGGGTGCCTGCAGGTACCCGGGTACCTGCTGCCCCCTCACCCCTGTCCCTGGTCCCCAACAGAGCTGGGGAGGTTCACCAACCTGCGGATCAACTTCACGGAGCTGCAGCACATCCCACGCCAGGGGTACCACTCCCCCAGCACCTTCTATGCTGTGACAGAGATGAGGGTGCTGGGGAGCTGCTTCTGCCATGGACATGCCAACCAGTGTGCCCCTTCTGGAGGCCAGCACCCCACGGTGAGCCTCGGGAAGAGCCAAGAGCCTGAACACAAGCTCCATGGCATCAGGCTCCACTACGTGCCCAGAATGCTCCTTGGGAGACCTTGGCTGGCACGACCAGAAATGGGGCATGGGAGGCTTTTCAATGCTCATAATTGAGGGAAACAGTGCCCAACATTGCCTTGAAGCAGAGGGGTGATGGCTGTGAGACAGCAGCCTGTGCTACCCTCGTGTAACCCCGTTTTGTGTCAGGGAGAAGGCAGAGGGGCTTTTTAAGGAGAGACAAAGCTCAGTGTCAGTGGGAAGTCTGGCTCTGGGGGGAATTGCTCCTGCCAGCACTCAGCAGGGTGGGGGACACACAGATGGTTTCAGCAGGCTCCTGCATGCCCAGGAGGATTTGCCAGTGCGAGGTTGTTGGCTGTTGTGGGATTTTCTTGTCCCCATATTACAGTTGGGTTGCCCTCAGGTGGGTGGCAGGGGTGGTGGGAGCAAGCGGGGAACAGCCTGTCCCGGGTGCTGGAGATTCATCCCTGCACAGGGAATGGGGGCAGGAGCAGGCCAGGAGGATGAGGGCTCTGAGCTGAGCCACTGCCAGCCAGGAGGGGTGACCCAGTGTCTCTGCAGCAGGTCCACGGGCACTGCGTGTGCCAGCACAACACGGCCGGTGCCCACTGCGAGCGCTGCGCCGACCTCTACAACGCCCGGCCCTGGGCACCCGCCGAGGACCACGACCCCCACGAGTGCCAGAGTATGTTCCCTGCCTTCCCCTCCTCTAAATCCTCCCCAGCCGTGAGCGGGAGTGAGCTCTGAGACCTTTTCCTGGGATGCTTGGTGTGGCTGGATGGTAACAGGGATGCCCCTGGCGCGTTGGCATAGCGGGCTTTGCTCCGGGCGATGCCACTCACGGGCTGCACCAGTGCTCGGCAGGGCTGTCTGACTGGTGCCACTGATGCTGGGGCGGTGGAACGGGTGTCACCGTGTCACACAGGAGCCTCGGGCACCCTCTAGTGCCGCAGCTGCCGCTGCCGGAGGGGTTTGCAGGGGGACAGCTCCAACTCCTTGGGGTTTTTTTAGGATGCAACTGCAATGGTCACTCGGCCTCGTGCCACTTCGACCCCGAGCTGTACCGGGCCACTGGAGGGGCCAGCGGGGGAGTGTGTGACGACTGCCAGCACAACACTGAGGGCATCAACTGTGAGCGCTGCAAAACCAACTATTTTCGCAACCAGCAGCAGGATCTCGCCCACCCTGAAGCCTGTCTGCGTGAGTGCACAGTTACACCCTCTAGCCCCCCACGGCCCCCTCCCCAGTCCCCTGCCACCCCTCAGCTGTGATGTTTCCTCCCCATTTCCAGCCTGTGAGTGTGACCCCGATGGCACCGTGCCAGGCTCTGCCTGTGACCCGGTGACAGGGCGCTGTGTCTGCAAGGAGAACGTGCAGGGGGATCGCTGCCACCTCTGCAAACCAGGGTTCACCCAGCTGGCCAACCCCAACCCCTTGGGGTGCCGCAGTGAGTACCCCCTGAGACACCTCCTGCTTCCCAGGGTGCTCCCACCCCACCTCTGTGCCCCCAGTGATTCTGAGAGGGACCTGAGTCCTGCCCAGCTTTGATTTGGGGGTTTTCAAGCCAAAGCCTCATTTTGCAAAGGTTTATAAAACCTCTGCTCAGGCTGTGACCTGTCTTAGGTGTAAGTGTGGCAAAAAGCACAGGGAAAGTGGAGTTTGGGGGATGTGTTGAGCTGTATCCCTGGGTGTGCAGGGCTCAGGGAGCCACAGGGGATACGGAAGGTGATGGCATGTGGGGCTGCACACAGAGGGAGGGAGCTGTGGGCCAGGTCAGTGCTGGGGGGATGCTGAGCCCACTCAGGGTCCAATTCCTGCTGCAGCACTTGAGGGGTGGTGTTAGGGCAGGGGTGGTGTTAGGGCAGGGGTGATGTTAGGGGTGGTGCTGGGCAGGGGTGCAGTTCTCTTGAGCTCAGGTATGAAGGGGGAGAGGGAAGAGCTCACCTTTAGTGGCCCTTCGTGGGAAGCCAGGCTAGTGCTCTGCCCCCATTTTTAACAAACCCCTCCTTGTTTCAGGATGCACCTGCAATGCCCTGGGGACACGGCAGGACATGCCCTGTGACGATGAGACAGGGAGGTGTTTCTGTTTGCCCAACGTGGTGGGCAACGACTGTGGCCAGTGCGCGGCCGAGCACTGGGACATGGGCGGCGGGCAGGGCTGCCGGCCCTGTGAGTGCCACCCCCGCGGCTCCCAGAGCCCCCACTGCAACCAGGTACCCCCCAGCCCACCCTGAGCACCCTCAGGGCTGGCTCCACTTCCTTCAGCAGTGTTTCTTTCTCGTTTCCCTGAGCTTGTTCTCTTTTTCCCCTTCCCAGCCCCAAAAACGCTGCTGTGAGGGGCTGCCACTGCGAAGGCTTCCAGTGCAGCACCACACTGGGGGTCTCTCAGAGCATCAAACCCACCTGTTGGGGGATCATTTGTCCCATCCTATCCATGGGAGCCTTCACAAAAAGCACTGTGCATCCCCCAGTGCATCCCACTCTTATTTTCCTTTTCCCCTTTCCTAGAAAACACATGACAGACTACTCAGGAGAATGAAAGAAGGTGGTAATTATCAAGGCAAAATTAAGTCATTTTAACAAGCCTGATATTTAGCAAGGAAGTCCTAATAAGACATCTTCATACCAGCAAGGGAAGTTAATTATCCTCATTTGTCAATGAAAAGCATTTGTGTGTCACTTCAGGCTTAAGAGGCAACTGGGAAAATTAAAGTCAAATGTAAAAAAACCCAAGCACATGACAAATTCTAAGAGCCAAAGATAGGTCCCAAACGAGCTCAGTGAGGGGAGGAGACCTGAAATGGCAAAGCAGCTGCTTGTGGGCGACTGCTTTGTTTTTGAAACAAAGCTTGACACCCTCCTTGCAGTGCTTGGGCTGTTTGCAGCCTGTTTGCAGCCTGTTTGCAGGCTGTGCCTGCAGCCTGGCACGAGCAGCAAGGGCACGTCCTGGGGCACAGGCTGAGTAGAGAAGATGGTCCATGGGCTGGTTTTAGCGGTGAAGAGCAGCTGAGGGAGAGCTTTTCCAGGAGAGTGCCCAGAGCTGGGTGTCCCTGATGTGCCTCTGTCCTCAGTTCTCAGGGCAGTGTCCGTGCAGAGAAGGGTTCACGGGACGGACGTGCTCGGCCATGCAGGAGCAGCTGTGCCCAGACGGGCACTACAGAGACACCCGGGGGGGGTGCACAGGTAGGGACCACCTGTTTTGGTTTGGCTCTGCGTTTCCTTGCACTGGGAAATCATGGATTGTCTGGGAAAAAGAGCCCCTGGCCCATGTCCTGACGTCCGTGTTCCCGCACTGTTTTGCAAGAGAGATTTTCCTCTCTGGAACAGCCTCCCAGTTCACCCCCATCTCCAGGTATCCACCAGTCCCCTGCCAGCAGCCCTGGGCGAGCTCCTGGGCCACTCTGCTCTGGTCCTGCAGGGTCAGGGGCTGGGGAAGCTCCTGGACTTGGGAGCTCTTTCCGTTCTTGTGCCACCTTTGTCCCAGACGCTGCAGGAGCTGACGGGAGGGAACGGATGCCAGGCTGGGTTGGCACCTCATTAACAGGGGCTGGTTTTGTACAGATATAGCTTTTTCACCACAACCACACGTTCAGTGGGCTTCACCTCTCTGCTTTTCCATCCCCCAGAGTGTGACTGCGACTTCCAGGGCACGGAGAGGGCGGGGTGTGACAAGACAACAGGGCAGTGCCTCTGCCGCCCGGGGGTCACCGGCCACCGCTGCGACCAGTGCCAGCGGGGCCACTGCAGCACCTACCCCGAGTGCCAGCTGTGCCACCCCTGCTTCCAAAGCTACGACGGGGACATCCAGAGCCTGCGCCTGCGCCAGGCCGGGCTCGGCAACTCCACGTCCCTCCTGCCCGTGGGGACCGGGGGGTCCCACCTCGGCCCCCGCCTGGCCCAGGCCGAGGGGAACGTGCAGCAGGCACAGGGCATCCTTGGCCACTCCTCTGTGACCGAGCAGAGCCTGGCCCAGGTGGGCAACACGCTGGCTGCCATCAGGTGAGGGGCAGTGGCTGCATCCCTTGTCCATCCTCCTCATCCAGGGGGAGATGCTGGCAGTTTTTCTGTGTGCTCTCACCACCCTGAGCTGCTTGCACGTGTCCTGCTTTGGTTTCCTGCCCCTGAAATATCCTGCTCCGCTCACGAGGTGGGTGGGGATGCAGGAGAACAGCCCTTCCACGTGTGCCTGTCCCGTGCAACGTGCCACCAAGGCAGGAGGCTGGTGGGCAGGCTGTGGGCGGTTGGCATTCCCAGGGCACATCCAGCATGCCTGATCCCTGCATGGGCATGACTCTGGTGTGGGGCAGCTGCAGCCCAGCCCTGCTCTCTGCCACCTTTGGCATGTCCTTGGCCATCTCTGGGCTCAGAAATGCCACTTGGCCGGGTGCTGGCAGTGCCCCAGCACAGATGGCCCTGCTCAGCCCTGCTCTCTCTCTGCTGGTCCTTTGCCCTCTACTTGAACTCACATTTTCTGCTTTTCCTCTCTCCCAGGGAGCAGGTCCGAGGCATAAATCCTGACTTTCGTTTCCTGGATGACACCACCTCCCTCTCCAGGGAGCTGGAAGCCCTCAACAGCAGCTTGTTGCTCACCAACTCCCAGTATCAGAGCAAGAAGACCCAGTTTGAAACCACCCTCAGCACAGACCTGTCAGGTACAGATCTGCAGCTTTAATACCTCTTAATTTGCAGCTATTAATTTGCCTCAATGTGACCATGCCTGGTGGTTTCCCACTGGCCACGTGAAAGAGTAATGGAGTTTTTAACCCACTCTCAGCTTTGGGGCAGCACATAGATCTCCCTCCACCCAGTCTCTGGTCCATGACCTGGGATTTCACACCACTGAGGTGTTTGCTCCACTCTTTTGGGGCTGGGTAGCTCACTCTGTGTCCCTGCTCCCCACCAGCACAAGCTCCACTGCTGGGGAGCAGTGGGAAGGGGGGAGACCCTGCTGGGAGAGCAACCCCAAACCCATGAGGCAGCTGATAATGAAGGTTGTGCACAGATGGAGGGGTTGGAGGGGTGGGGAGGAGAGCCAGGCTGCTGCCAGGCACCTGGGAGAAGAGCTAATTAAGCCCTGTGACGATGCTGAGTTTGGCTGCCATGAGATCCTGCTACAGCTCCTGCTCTCCACGGGTCTCATTCCTGTCCCCTCCATGCTCAGCTGGCTGGGGATGTGCCAGCTGTGGTGAGTGGCCACTGCTGGGACAGATTCACTCTGCACCTCCCCATCTGTGCAGACCTCAGAGCTCCATGTTCTGACCACCTTCCTTCCAGGAATGGTGGGGCTGCTCAGGAACCAGGGAGAAGGCTCTGAAAACTGTCCTGCCCTTGCCAAAGCCCAGGGTCAGCACGTGCACATCATGTTGCTTCAGTTTTCTTTGAATCTTTTAACCCCAGCTGGGAGTTCAGTCCTTCAGGAGACCTCTAGCTCACTGAAGGAATGGCTGAAAAGCATCTGGAAATAAAAGCAGCTTTTTGGTGGTGCCTTGGTGACTAATCACTCCGGCTGCATCCCGCTCCTCCCTGCACACATCCACCGGCAGGGCAGAGCCAGTGCCTTCCCCAAGGTAGCTGTGCTGCATTTATGAGTCATTTTGTGTCATTTTGGGGTTTGATTCCTGCAGGAGCCTTCAAGACCATCCAGTCTGCTTACCAGACATCCAGCAATGCCAGCAGAGTGGCCACCAGTGCCTCTGGGCTGCTGGCTGAGTCCCGGGAGAGCCGCAGGAGCGCCGCGGGGCTGGAGGGGGGGCTGGCAGGGACCAGCTCCAGGCTGCTCACCCTGCAGGGAGAGATGGCCTCATCCCCCAACCTGACCCCTGTCATAAACAAGGTAAAAGATGCAAGGTTGTTTTCTGACCTCCCAGTTGTGTTTACTTGGTTTTCAGAGGGCCTGGAATTGCTCAGGAGGCAAAAATCTCGTCCTGCAGTTGTGTGTCTTTCCTCAGACAGTTCAGCAGGGCAGGACAGACTCAGTAATGGCATCAAAGCAACCTGCTGCTGTGGGCATCAGTGGAGAATTGGCTGAGCATCCCCTGCCTGGGGATTATTGATACCAAAACGTTGCCCACCACCCCCTCCCAGCCACGTGTTTTTTCCTCCAGGGACTCTCTCATGTGTCAGTTCTTGTATCTCAAAAGACCCACTTAATTTCTGGATGAGGTTTCTCTTATTTCTCCTTCACTGCTTTGTTATTGCCATGGAGATCCATTTCGATGTCTCCTAATGCATGGTTGCTGTGGAGACCACCAGCCTCCCCTCTCTGCTTTTCAGGCCACCAACACATTCCTGAGCCACCAGCCTGGCTCTGGGTCTGCCCGTGCCTCTGCTGCAGTGTGTTTTTTGGGGGGTAACTCCAGAAGGTGCCATGCAATCAAAACTGTTGGTGTCCAGGCAGGAGGGCAGGGGCTTCTCATTCAATTCTCTCTCCCAAAGCAAACTATGCAGGTTGGACAGGGTGTTTTGCTGAGATGTTTGCTCCATGCAGACCTGCTCTGTTACTCCTTGTGAGCCACTGGGGTTTAACTCCTGCTTTGCTCCTACTCCTGCTCCAGTTTGGGGCAGGGAGGAGGTGCTGACCTGCTGTTGCTGGTTCAGGTGTGAGCATTCAGCACTGCTGTGTGTGTGTGTAGCTCTGGCTGCCCTTCTCCAGCACTGTCACAGCCTCCAGTCCCTTGGGCTGTGCCACATGTGCTGCCAACAGCCCCACTGGGGAGGGCAGGCTCCATCCCTGTGCCCACTGCCAGCTCCTGCAGCGCCAGCACAGCCAGTTCCCAGCTCCCTTGGCAAGGGGCTGTCAAACCTTTGGCCCCTCTGATGTGCTGGGTTCCCTCCCCGAGGGTACTGGGGTGTTTCCAGCCAGGTGAGCTCCCTCCTGCCCAGGTGAGCTCCCTCCTGCCCAGGTGAGCTCCCTCCTGCCCGGCTGTTCTCCTGTCCCCAGGTGTGTGGTGGGTTCCGAGTGGAGACGTGCACACCCGGCCACTGCGAGGGGCTGCTCTGCCCACGGGACAACAGCTCTGCCTGCAGGCCTGGCCAGCCCTGCCATGGCATCTTCCCTCTGGCCAGAGGAGCCCTGGCTGCAGCCGGGGAGGCATCCCGGGAATTTGGCAGCCTGAGCACCCGGCTCCGGGAGACGGTACAGCTGGTGAGTGTGGGCAGCACTGCCTGTCCCCCTGCTCGGACCCTTTGAGGGGGGCAGCTGTGGAGACAGTGATAAAAACCCCATATCAAACTCTGTTTGAGGCTTGATCCCTGGGGCAGCTTCAGAAATTCAGGAATTTTCGAGCAGGAGACTCTCTCCTGCACACCTGAGTCCTGCCTCCCCCAGCGCAGAAGCCACAGACCTGAAGGTGTGAGAGGCTCTGGAAATGTCACAAGGAAGCCTGTCTTCCTCCTGGTTTGGGATTAGCATGGAAAAAGGGGTGGGAATGTGGAAAACTCTAATTCTGCTCCAGCATTTGGTGCTTTCTGCTGGAGTTCACGTGTTAGTGCTCTCACAACTTCTTTCTGTGGCTTGCAAAGACAAAGTGAGTTTTCAAAGTCGTTCAAAATCCATTTCAAACGTGTTTTTTTAAAAGCTAAATCCTGCTGTTCCTCTTTGAGAGCTTCCTTTGCAAGTCCAACCCTCAGTCTTCAACATTTACAGTCCTTAAAAGCTCCGGCACATTAAGAACGTGGAACGGCACCGTTCCCAAGTGCCTTTCTCGGTTCACTCGGAGTTGAGGCAGGGCTGTGGGGTTCCAGAGCAAGAAGAAGTGGCTCCATCGGGCCGTTGTTGTCTGCAGATTAAAACAACAGAGATGTCTGCGAGTCAGATCCAGAGCAGCGCCCGGCGCCTGGCGGAGCAGCTGGGGGTGACCAGGACCCAGCTCGAAGGGGACGTGCGGCGTGTCCGGCAGCTCATCCAGAGGGTCCGAGACTTCTTGTCAGGTAGTTCTGCCACCTGTAAAGCCTAAGGGGGGAGGTGGAGGGGGGAGTGTTGGTTTGTGCATGGAAAAAAATAGTTTTTTGGAGTTATCGTGGAATCGTGGAGTTGTTAAGGTGGGAAAAGATGCCAAGAGCTGATCCCCACCTTGTCCCCCAGCCCAGGGCACTGAGGGCCACGGCCAGGCCTTCCTTGGACACCTCCAGGGGTGGGGACTCCACCACCTCCCTGGGCAGCCCCTACCAAGGCCTGACCACCCTTTCCATGGAGAAATTCCTCCTGATGTCCAACCTGACCCTCCCCTGGCACAGCTGGAGGCCGTTCCCTCTCCTCCTGTCCCTTGTTCCCTGGAGCAGAGCCCAACTCCCCCTGGCTCCCTCCTCCTGTCAGGGGGTTGCAGAGAGTGAGAAGGTCCCCCCTGAGCCTCCTTTTCTACAGGCAGAACCCCCCCACCTCCCTCAGCTGCTCCTCACAGGACTGACTATCCAGACCCTTCCCCTTCTCTGGACACACTCCAGCCCCTCCATGTCTTTCTTGCAGTGATGGGCCTGGAACAGGACACAGGATTTGAGGTGTGGCCTCACCAGTGCTGAGTACAGGGAGACAATCACTGCCCTGCTGATATTTATGTATGAGAGCACACAGGAGAGGGAAGCAGCTGGTTGGCTCAGCCCAGTTAAGCTCTTGGATATCCAGTTTATCTGGGTGTTTGTGTAGCAAAGGTAACACACGTCCTCTGAGGCAGCAAGGTTGGCTGGGATGGTGTTTTCTGAAAACAGAGAAATTGCAGCAGCACCCAAGGCTGTGACTTCACCAGCAGTTGTAGTTTGGCCCATTGGCTTGTTCAGATGAAGCTCAAATAATCCCAGCTCTTACCTGTGTCGATTTGCTGGGCTGTCACCCTGCCTGCTTCCTTTCAGAGGCATTTGGGGACCACTTGTGAGGTCCATGGGGCAGGAGACACCACACAGCCTTGACCTGCTGTGAGTAGGGCTTCGTGGAGAGGTTTCCAACATCCTCACAGGAACTGCTCTCACATATCACCTCTAGAAAGGTGAACTGTGAGTTGGCAGAAGTGGGAAGCTGTTGAGGAGGTGGCATTTTGTTTGTGGCATAGACAGCAGCTCCCTCTGAGTCCTGCTCTGTGCCATCCCTGGGGCTGGAAGACAAACCTGTCCCCATGGCTGGTGTTCTCTGAGGATTTGCAGCCAGCAGTGACCCGATGCAGAGATGTTTTCTGGCCACACTCACTGACCAGAGACAGACAGATGACCCTTCTCTGGAGGAGACTATTAATCAGATGAGAATTCCTTGTTGTCCTACAAACCGATGACTTATTGTTTGTAATAACATAATGAGCCTCATGAGCATTAGCTGAATGAGAAAATCAGGTCATTTGGTGCTGCCTGGGGTTAATGATGAGTGAAGATATTTCTGAGCTAATCGCTGGGCTAATGTCCCTTGGGCTCTGCCTGCTTCTTTTTATTTGTGAAGTAAAAAAGGGGCTTGTCTTGAAACACACCCTCATCTGCTCAGTGAGATCTGCCTGACTGTGCTCTGGGTTTAGCCATGGTGTTCTCATTGCAAATAAAAGGTATCACTGCAGCCCTTTCCTGAAAGGGAAATGAGGAGTACATTGGATTCAAGGAGATGAACTCAGGGTGGATCGTGGCAGGTGTCTGAAATGAGGAGACTGTGTGTGAGAACATGCAGGGCTGGCTGTCTGCCCTCCTCCTCCCTTGCATTTGCACTCCCACCTTCTCCTCTCCCCTTCCTGATGCTGGCTGTCTGTCTGCTCTGCAGACAAGGACACGGATCCTGCTGCCATCCAGGAAATCAGTGAGTCAGTCCTCTCCCTGCGTCTCCCCACGGATGCTGCTGCAGTCCTGAGAAAAATGACCGAGATCCAGAACTTGGCCACTCAGCTGCAGTGCCCCGAGGACATCCTTGCCCAGACAGCCGAGGACATTGCCAGGGCCAAGCAGCTTCAGCAGGAGGCAGAACAAGCCAGGTGGGTTGGGGTTCAAGGGCCTTTGGCAGCTGAGGGGCACTCAGCTGAGGGGGTGAACGTGGTGGTTCTCAGCTGGGTTGAAATCTCGCTCTGCCTGAGCTGTACTGACTTGCACAATCTGAAGTTCTAGGCCGTGGTATTCTGTGTCCATCCAGAACGAGTCTGCAATCTCTAGACACCTCCCCGGGGTCCCAGTGCAAACAAATCTGGCTGCCAAGAATAGATCCTGTTGTAGAGACCAGAACAAGAAGGGCTTTACCTGAATAATGGAGGCTTTTCTCTTATCTCTATGCTGGGAGATGACAGGGTTGCCCTGGTGTCACTTGATATTGGTGACCTACATCCCAATTGCACAAGAGAGCACGAGGAGATTAAATGGGCTATTTGTTTTCCGGGTGAAAGTTGGGAGGATTATTCCATGGTCCCTTAAAAAGTAATTACAGGGTGTCCTTGCAAATTTGGAGCATCTGCTTTGTCACGTGTTGACTTGCAGCAATATCCCAGTGAGAAGGTTAATGGGATGAGTCTGTAAACTCCTTGACAGTGTCTGACACCTGCTTAACCTGCTGGAAGTGATGAGACAGGGGAGTCTGGTTTTCTATGGAGAGCTCTGCAACCCAGGCTGAACAGTCCCACTGCAAGCAGAAAAGTATTCATTGAAGCTGGTTCAGTGGTTTTTACTTTCCCTTCGATACTTTTTCACACACCATTTACAAAATAAATGTTTCTGACCAGTCTGAAGGAAGGGGTTTCTCTCCCCTTCTCAGTTTGTCTCCTCTGCCTGGGGCTATGAAGTGGAACTAAGATTTCTCTAAGAGGAAACCTGCAGGAGTCCAGACGTGTGGCTTTGTGGGTTTGGGGGGAGGGAGATGACAAGCTTCTCAGCAGCAATCCTCTCTTGCTTCTCAAGCTTCCTCATTTCACCTCTGCAATCCTGACTTGCAGTTACCTACACTCACTCCTGCTTTCCCACATTTCCCCAGGAACCGGGCAAATGCTGTGGAGGGCAACATGGAGGAGGTGGTGGGGAACCTGCAGCGAGCAAACACGATGCTCCTGGAGGCCCAGGGAGCCATCAGGGGCTCGGGCTCTTCCCTTCGCTTCATCCGGGAGCGCGTTGATGAGGTGAGTGATGCTCCCAGCAATGCTCCTGCGCCCTGCTCACCACCCCTGTGGAAATGCAGAGTCCTTGTGGAGGCCACTTTTGGAGTCCTGAGCCAGAGCAGCAGGGAAGTGGGATCTGGGGAAGCTTTGGCTGTAAAAATGTGCCTCGCTGGTGTGCTTCTCCACACTCTAGTCATGGTCCCTGCTGGACTCTTGGCTGCACAGGGAGCAGAGCACAGATGGAACACACGGCCTGGTTTGTGTTTCTGCTGTCATCATTCCAAGACAGAGCCAGGCGAGGTGGTTAAGGTCACTGTAGGTGACCTAAAGTGGAACCAAATACACCAGAGACATCCAGCCCCAACCCTTGTGTGGACAGAAATCGCTGGTGCCACCCCAGCTTTGCCCGGGAATCCTGCAGTTTGAACCAGAGAACCGTCACAGCCGGTCCCTGCACCGAGGAAAAGCCCCGAGGAGCGGGGGCTGAACGTGCCTTCCTTGTCACCTTCCAGATCGAGGCCGTCCTTGGGCCAGCCCAGAAGAACGTGGCTGCCATCGGGGCCCAGCTGGACGGGCTGGGCGAGCGGCTGGAGCGGCTGCAGCGCGGGGCCGACCAGAACGCCTGCGGGCCACGGACACACGGCACACGGCCGAGACGGCGGCACAGCAGGCCGGGAGTGCCCAGCAGGTACCACCCCGGGGGGCTGCCACACCTGTGCCCCCTGCCCCGGCCAGCCCAGCCAGCTGTGGCTCTGGATGAGACGAGCGAGCTTTCTCGTTCGGGTCACAGCTCGTGTGCTCGTTAATCAGCCACGGTGTCTGTCCCATTGCTGAGTTTTTACAGGATCTGTCTCATCCTTGATGCCCTTTGCTGGAAACTTATTTCTGCTCTTTGTCCTGCCTGAGGCAGAGCAGCTTGTTGAGCTGTCAGTCGGTCTTTGAGTGCATCACAAATGGAGTTTTTTGGAGCCTGTAGTAGGTCTGACTTGCCTTTGTCTCTTCTGTGTCTGCTAATCCCAGTCCTGTTCATACAATCTCATCAGTAGAGACTGTGACACGTTTGCATGATATCAAGGACAAAGCTCCAGTGCAATATCCATTTAACATTTAAACAGGATTCAACACTGGAAAACCCCCTTCTCCACAGCCTATTTTATTTGCTGTTTATTTGCTTTTCCCCAGGCTTTTGAACAAGTGAAGCAAATGTACTCTGAGCTGAAGAGCAGGATGGAGCAGAGCCCGGCACTGGGAGAGCAGGGCAGC
The DNA here is from genome assembly GCF_001715985.3 of Manacus vitellinus. Lineage (NCBI taxonomy): Eukaryota > Metazoa > Chordata > Aves > Passeriformes > Pipridae > Manacus > Manacus vitellinus. The sequence continues at coordinate 3,048,623 of NW_021940585.1, forward strand.
AGAGTGCAGAGCATAGGCCAGGAGGCACGGGCTCTCTTTGAGGAAACCTTGGGCATCATGCTCAGGATGGAAAGTAAGATTTATGAACTCAATGTAACAATCTCATGCACTGGGGAAGAAGCTTTTGGACTCCCATGGTGTGAGGGAAAGAAATTATGAGGAAGACAACGTACTTTTGGCAGTGTGATGACAGTATCTGATGATGCTGTGCCTGTAAATTTGGAATTTTCCAGGGAGCCACCATGAAAGGGAATCCCTGCCTGCCATGCCAGTGTGGCCCCATTTTCCTCCACATACTTCCCTTCTTAAGCATTCCAAACTGATGGCTTTGTTGGGAGCAGTCCTGTTGTGGGGTTGTTTGGAGGGAGAGAAGAGGGAATGCAGGGTGTTGGTTTTTCTCACCCCACCTGAGCTGTGCAGGAGGGAGGCTCAGCCCAACCATCACATAACCCTTCCCTGCCCTCTCTCCTCAGCTTTAGAGGCAGAAATCCAGGAGAGCAACAAGGCTTTGATGTCCAAGTGGTCCAGGCTGTCGGGGCTGGAGGAGCAGGTGGGAAAGATCCGAGATGCCATCAAAAAGAAAGTCTCCTACTATGACAGCTGCTCCTGAGAGAGCCACCACACTCCAGAGGCACTGCCTGCCTCCTCTGCTGACACTGACTGCTGTATTTATTCCCATTTTCCGGCTCAGTATCTCTATTTTTAGCAAATTAAGTTTCTGTACCTCTGGAAAAGAGCTGCACTGAACCAAAGGAGCAACCCCATGGAGAAGGTTGGACTGGCCGAAGCTGCCCAGTGGTTGGAGGAAAAAAGGGGAGAGACATCAGCCTCCCATGACAAATAAAAACATCCCCAAGGTGTTATTTCCAGAGGGGTTTATAAACCAAGAAATGTTTTTTCTCGTTTTAGCCAATTCAAGCTCTTTAAGCTGAATTTCACTGTTCAAATTAAAACTGCCACGTGGGCTCTTTTTAAAGCGTTTTTTTTTTTTTAATCCTTCAAACTTGCCACGGCTTCAGTGCTTCCATCAGAGATCTTTCTTCAAATAACCAGATTGCAAAAATGGAGAATTTTATCTCCCCGTGCACAACTCAAATGCCTTGTTTCATTTTCTGTCACAATCTGCCCGTGTTGTAACACTTTGCCAGAAAACACCAGCGGGAGCAGGTCTGTGGATGCACAGGGAATGCTTTAGGAGGGGCTTGACAGACCATTTCCACATCAGGTTTCTATGAATAACCAAGAGGCACTTTACAAAACAAAACCCAGCTTTATTAAGCAAGTATTTATTGTGCAATTACAGGCTTGGAAGCAGGGGATTCAGACCTTGCTGTGTTCTCATCAGACACATGGAGGTTTCTAGCAGGTTCTCTCTCCTCTTATGGCTGTGGTGGGAGCTGAGCAGCCTGAGTGGGCAGCTGGGAAATGCTGAACTCCAGAGTGCCAAAGCCTGGGACTAACCAAACCCCAGGGAGTGGAGAGGGTGAAGATTGTAAAAATAACTGCCCTGCCACTGGGTAAAGCTCTGCATGGCTTTGGTTTGGAGGGTTGGTGTTGTGCAGTGCACTTATGCCTTGGACAACTAAACAGGAAAACAAAAGCCTGTAGCATGAGTGATGCCATATGGATAATATACACTGGATATGCCAGCAGGACCCTCAGCCTTTCCCTTGCCTTCTCCCAGCTCTAATGATCCAGAAACACCCCGAGGTCACTGCAGTGATGGATTCCTGGGACTTGTGCTGCTGTCCCCAGCTGGTCACTGCTCTGGGAGAGCTGCTGGTGGGACACAGCCTCCTTTCTTGCTTGCACTGGTGATGTCTGGCTTTGAAGTGCAGAAAAGAGTAAAACAGCCCTTCTGTTTCTGCAAGAGAGAGAAAGAATCTCAGTTGAGGATTGAACCTTGTTTCACTAGACTGCTGCCTGCAGAATGTGCTGTTAATGAGCAGTAGCACAGGGGTTAGGAGCAGCTTAGATCCCTTTGTGTGCTTAGTTATAAAGGGTTATTACATGACTGATCATTGGAATGAACCTTCTTGGAGCCTACAGTGGGTCTGACACGCATTTGTCTGTGCTGTTAATCCTTTGTGCCTTGCAGTCCTGTTCACACAGTCTCATCAGCAGAGACTGGCACGGGAGATGAGAGGGGGGAGCTCATTTGATGCAGCTTTTGAGGAGAGCTCTGCCAGCAGGTGCTCACCTTTGGGGAGCATTCTTTAGTGCAGGATCTAATAGCAGTGCTTCTTACTGCTCACATACAGTGTGATAACAGAATTTATCCAAGCTGTGGTCAAACAGGATGAAACTTTCATTATTTTACGCTACTTGCCTACAAACTGAGCATTTCCATGCTCTGCTCTCTGCTGACAAAGACACTCAGACCTGCCTGGACCAAATCTGGGAAAGGGAATGGTCCTTCAGGCCACAGAGACATCCTGCCTGTGCCCAGCCCTGAACCAGCAGCCTCTTGTCAGCCCTTTGCTCATGGTCACAGCTGAAAAACCCCAATCCCAGCTGCCAGAGCTGTTTGGATCAGTGTGTTTCCCAGTGAGTAGCTTGGAATAATTGCAGAGCTTGATATGACAAACCCATGCTTGGCTTCCTCTCCCATGTTCCTGGGCAACCCTATTGTAATGCAGAAGTTGGATTCAGAGTCACTGGACTGGCCTTAATGGAAGCTGAGAGATGATTCATTCCCTGAAAGGTGCTTTAGTTTAGAGGCTTTTTCCATTGCAAAAAAAGGGTGAGTTCATTTCTTTCATGCACAGTCACTTTGCTAGTTGTGCCTTTCCCTTTTTCATGCCCTAATGGGATTAATTAAAAGCAGCTGGTGATTGGATTGCAGAGCACTTACCACTGGTGATGTGGAGAGCCCAGCTGCTGCCTCCATCACATGATCAAACAAACTCCAGTTTGCCCAGTGCCACAGTGAGAGGAGTGTTTACTGGTCTTCATCGGAACAAGAACTTCTGTTTTGAAATGGCTGGTTGGGAACGGAACAGTTGGAACAGAAAGAAGAAAAGAGAGGAAAAGCAACATTTACAATCATTCTGGGGGGGAATCGAAATTGTGCAGTTAATATACAGAACATCAGTGCCAGGAGCAAAGAGTGCAGTCACTGCAGCAGAGGCAGGCTCTGGTCACTCTGCACCAGCAGCTTTGATCACTGGGCAGTTCAGTTGCTGGAGAACAAATGTGCTCCAGCCCCTGGTGGGAGGCAGCAGAGCCTGGGCTCAGAGCGAGCTGTGCCCGCAGCCCTGGCACCTGCCTCCCCCCGTGCTCACACACACACAGCAGGCACTTGGCTGGGCACAGCTTCCAGCCCACCAAAGCATTTGCTTATTGCTCCCTTCCTACCTCCACCTGGCAACCCACGTGCCAGGCGACCCCTTCCAAGGGGTGGTTATTCCCATATAACGTGCTGGAAGTTCTGTCTAACATCTTGGATACCTACTGGGACTTGGAAGGTTTTTTCAGCAGCACTGGCTCGGAGCAGAAGGATGTCTTTGTCTTCTCGTGGCCCACACAGGCCGGGCTGCAGCCACAGGAGGTCCTGCCTGGAGGGCTGTGGTTGTTGTCGGGCAGGACCAGGCTGCTGCCCACGGGCACCGCTCCGTTCTCCGGGTGCCTTCCCAGCTCCTCCTCTCCCATTCCCGTGTCTTGCTCCAGCTGAGGGTTTGCACAGCCCTGCGTGGGGACCTCGGGGAGTGGTGTGTCCTTGTCTTCGCTGGGAGCTGCTGGCGGGGTGGCCACCAAGGGCGTGCTGGGCGTGGAGGCCCCCGGGCCGGGCGTGGTGGGCGCGGGGCTCTCGGCCGCAGCGTGGCCGCTCATGTGCAGCTTCTTCATGTGGTGAACGACGGCTGCGGCGTTGAAGGCTTGCTGGGGAAGGAGACAAAACCACCCTGGTGGTGCCAGGCTGGGTGGGACAGATAGGCTGTCCCCCCCAAGGTGACGACTGCTTGGCACTGGGTGGGTCAGCACCATGTGGGAAGTGGGATGTGCATAAACATCACATTTTCCACAAATTGCTGATGCTTTTGGAGTTTACAACTGCTTCCACACGAGGAGGGTGTGGGAACAGCTGTAAATTACCCAGCAGTGTGAGATGGAGACTAGAGCTGAGCTGTGAATGTAGCTGTTTAAAACGCTGTCGTGCACGTGGTGCCCATGGCATCCCTCTCTCCAGCTAAACTGGCTAAAACTCCTGATGTAAACTGAAGTACCAATTTATCTTCAAGGCTGAAAGGAGGGAAAGCTGAATTAAGCTCCCCAAAAAATCTGCTGATGGAGCAACAATTTCACTCCCTTGGTATAAAGGCAATAAGTGAGGGGACAAGGAGTAATGGGTTCAAACTGAAAGAGGGGAAATTTAGGTTAGATATTGGGAAGAAATCCCTGTGAGGGTGGGGAGGCCCTGGCACAGGTTGCCCAGAGAAGCTGTGGCTGCCCCATGCCTGGAAGTGTCCAAGGCCAGGTTGGACGGGGCTTGGAGCAACCTGGGATAGAGGAAGGTGTCCCTGCCCGTGGCAGGGGGTGGGGTTGGATGAGCTCTAAGTTCCCTTCCAACCCAAACCATTCTGTGATTTTATGACCCTTTCCCCCTCCCCTTTGCTTTTGTGGTGAGGCCACTACAGCATGATGTTTGTGGTGAATTTACCAGTACTTTTTTGCAGCAGGAAATACTGCTCCAAAACACCCAATAAACAATAACTGCACTCAATTTAAAATTTGGAGGATACAGGTGTGGAGGATCCCAGTTTTTTGGTGCTTACCCACGCAGCTGAAGCCTCGCTTTTGCTGCACGACAGCAACTGGGGTTTGTTAGGGAAATGGCTCTGGGCTCCCAGCAGCAATGACTTACCCTCCATTTGCTCTTTGCAAAGTTTTTCTGAATCTGAGCACTGACAGATGGGTAGATGTCACGGTGAAGGGCTGTATTTCCATTAATCCTGCAGATGGGAAGAGAAGAAAAGGGGCTCGTAGGCAGATGGCATTTGTAAGGCATTCCACACTCTGGAAGCAACTCACTGCTTTCTACGTTCAATCAGCAATAATTAAACCCAAAGGAAAAACAGCAACAGGAATGCAGTGCAAACACACACTTCAAAGCCTGGGAGAGCTCAGGGTGGGATTTCGGCTTTGCCGCTGTTTACGGAGGCAGTTATGCACAAATGGCATCTTTAATTATTCATAATTTCCTTTCTTTGCACACACACCAAAAAAAAAGGAACACCCAGGGCCACGTGGAGGCAGATGGTGACGTTAATAATGGGGTGGGGAGACCCCCCTGTCCTCAGCTTCCATGGGGCACGTGGAGAGGGACACGGGGCTGGTGAACTGTCCACTCACCACGGGTGCCTCAGGGCTTCTTCACAGGTAAACCTCACAGCTGGGTTCTTCTCCAGCAAATGTCTGATGAAATCCTTGGCTGTTCAGGAGGGGGGGAAAAAAAAGCAGAGGGAAAAGGTTATTTTCTCCTTCTTCCAAGGCACAATCCTAATGGGGTGTGGAAAATACAGTGGATAAACGTCACAGAGGTCAGCCCTGAGGAGAAGGTGTTCGTTGCACCAGGTTGGATATAAGGAAAAAAATTCTTCACTGAAAGAGTGGACAAGCATTGGAAGAGGCTGTGCAGGGAAGTGGTGGAGTCACCATCCCTGGAAGTGTTCAGAAAATGAGTAGATGTGGCACTTTGCAATGTGGTTTAGTGGGCATGGAGGGATTCGGTCAAAGGTTGGACTTGATGATCTTGGAGGTCTTTTCCAACTTTAACAATTCTCTGATAACTCCATTAAAGGGACATGTTCGTAGTGAAGGGCTCCAGATGAAAAAATATTAACTGGAGATGTACCAAACACTCAGATTATGTGAACTGAGTTGAACTATTCAGCTAGAAAAAATAACTCTAAAAGCCATTAAAGAGTAAACTGAGGGGATTTAGGAGTTGCCCTAAAAAGCACTTACATCAGTCCCATTTCTTTTTCCTTTCTTTTTATTTTTTTTTTTTAGCAGGAAGGATTGCAGTGTTTGTTATTAAATCCTAACAACCCCCCTGCTAGTTTTGTTTGTATGTGTAAAAGATTGATGTTTAAAATATGCTGTGAAGATGCTGGATGTGGTGAGCTGTGTACAGGTGAGCTCCATGAGCAGGTTGGTCTGGTGGAAGGACCCAGTTGTGGCTGACACTTGATGGGAAGGAAAACAAGGGGGAAAAAAAGAAAAAAAAAACATAGAAAATAAAGGGGAAAGCCCTCTTGAATTCCCCTTCTTACAGAATGATAGAATGGTTTGGGTTGGAAAGGACCTTAAAGAAAATGTAATTCCATTCCCCTGCCACAAGCAGGGACACCTTCCACCAGCCCAGGTTGCTCCAAGCCCTGTCCAACCTGGCCTTGGACACTCCCAGGGATGGGGCAGCCACAGCTTCTCTGGGAAATCTGTGCCAGGGCCTCCCCACCCTCCCAGGGAAGGATTTCTCCTGGCCTTGAACACTTCCAAGGGAAATCTGAGCTCACTTGGAGCTCACTAATCCACTTGTGAAAATCAGGGTGACTCAGTTCATCACTTCATCCTTCCCCATCCCTCCCAAGTCAAGCACTGGGTGTTTTGGGGGTGCAGGCTCACGGTTACAGGGTTTGGGATTGAAGTTGCTGGGAGGGAACAAGGAGTTCCCCAGCACAAGAGCTTTACCTGACTCGGAGATATCGTCCCAAAATGGAGACTCAAACTCGTAGTAGCCTTCCTTAATCTTTTCAAACAGTTTGGATTCAGTCTCTTCATAGAAAGGGGGATACCCACAGAGCCTGGAACAGAGCAGAAAGCCAGAGGTCCTTCAGTGCCACCACCCCCATCAGCACAGGCTCCTCAAGCAACACAAGTGAGGAGTGACAGAGGTTTCTCTGCCCATCCACCTGTCCCTGACTGCTGAGTGGATCAGCAAAGCTGCAGGAAAGAGTTAAAAACTTCACTGCAGCAGCGAGAGGACAAAGCCACAGCTGGTACAGAGCTGAGTGGTGTGGGAGGAAACAAAAAGTACCAGGGAAGATTGAATGGTATTTGTAGGCAACGGGTAAAAAAAACAAAGCATAGGATGAGGCACATAATGGGGGAAAATGTGATTCTTTTCATCTCTTCTCCTGTACTTGATTACCCACATGCCTTTCATTTCTGTGCCTGCTGAACCTGTGCTCCACACGAGGCAGGTCCAGCATCGCCCCCACTCACGCTGCTGCTCCACCGGGGCGGGTGAGCAGCGAGGAGCTGGGAAAAACTCATGGAAAAACAAGTGGGATGCTGCTTGCTGCTACTCACAGGATGTAAGTGATGACTCCAATGGACCAGCAGTCCACGGCTTTGCTGTAGGGCTTCTGGGCAAGGACCTCGGGGGCTGCGGAACAGCAAAACCACGTGGGAATTCTGAGCAATAATGAGTTCTCCAGTACTGGGAAAAGCAGCAGTTCCTGGTACACTTGGCCTCTGAGGTGCCAGTGCAGAGATCAGCTGCTAACAGCAGCGTTTACCAGCTAAATTGGTCTGTGCTATCTGTATCTATTTTATGCCATTAGACAGAAAGAACCAGGACCTCTGCCTGTACCCTGAGGTTTGACCAGGGAGCTGTGGGTCCAGGCAGTGCATTCTGGTGGGCATTTAACACAACCCCATTGCATTTCAGTTGTTTTTATGACAATTCAATAAATATAGAGCTCCTAAAATGATCCTTTTCTTTGCATTTTTAAGCATGCTGAGATTTTTCAGTCTCCACACTCGCTTTTAATCCAGCCTGTACGTGGTCCATGCAGTGCATTTGTGAGCAGCACGTTGTTATTAACATAATTATGTATTTATTTTTTTTCCCTTTTTTCTAGGCAATGCATGGCCTTTTTTCCAGACAATCCACCAGCACAAGCCCATTCCTGATCCTTGGCTTACCCACATATCCTGGAGTCCCACAGGCCGTGGACATGATGCCGTTCTGCTCCATTTTAGACAAGCCGAAATCCGTGATCATGATTTTGGAGTTCTCTTCAGGAGTCAGGTAAAGAAGGTTTTCAGGCTGTGAAAGAGTGGTCAGAGGTTGAAATCTGTGGCAGAAAAATGGCAAAGGGAGAGCAGGAAGTCCTGGGGCAGAGCAGGTGGAGTTGGCAGCCAGGGCAGCTCCCTGAGGTGCTGCTGAGGGCCAGGTCTCACCTTCAGGTCTCGGTGAACTATCCCATTCTCATGCAGGTATTTCACTGCTGTCAGCACCTGGTGGATCACCAGACTTGCATCTTTCTCGGTGTAAACACCTCGCTCCAAAATCCGATCGAAGAGCTCTCCCCCAGACACCCTGTGGGAAAAGGCAATTCGGGAAAAAAAAAATTTAAACAAAATGAATCAGGCTTTTGTGTTAGGCAAGCCGACTTTCTGGTCCTTTCACAGCTCCACCTACAGCAGAACCATTCCTTGGGCAGCAGTTCTTGTGAGGCTGAGCTGATGGATGCTCCTGTAAGGAGTGCTGGTAAACCAGGGGAATTTGGGTAAAGTTGTGAGGAAAGTCCTGGTAGGACTGAGCCACAGCTATCCAGCCCTACTCCAGGCTCCACCACAGAATGGATATAGTTTTTTGCTTCCTTTAGCTAAATTTGCTCAGATTTGGGTGCTCACAGCACTTTCTCTGCCGCTGACACAGTGCCCATATTCATTTCTAGAAACCCTGCACAGCTTTAATTAGAAATACTTCTGTCTCTGCCCTGCTAAACTGTGATGAATTAATTTGCATAAATAGCTCCAAATCATGGTTTAGAAAACCTGCTGCTAAAACAAGGGGTGGGCCAAGGCAGCAGGAGAAGTGGCCAGGTTGGTTCCAACCGCGCAGCCCTCGCAGTGAGGGGGGTTTGAATGGTCCCTGTGAGGGGCTCCAGTGGGAAATATGAGGCATCACCCTGGTCCTGCCAGTCTTTGTGGTTCCTCTGTGACTCACAAAGAAGTGGCTCTGCTCATACTTACAGCTGCATGACCAGGTAGAAGTGGGTTGTGCTCTCATAAATATCTTCTAAGGTCACGATGTTTTCGTGCTTTATCCTGCAAAGATAAAGGTGGGTCAGAAACCAACCTGGCGAGGACAGAAGTGGCTTTTGAAGTGGAAAACCCAACAGTCATCCTGCTTCAATCACCAGTGGAAGTCCACTGGGGTGTTTTGTGGCTGATCTCCCTTCCCCTGAGTGGCAGAGGACCATTGATGCCCCTACCAATTCTTTTATGAGTACCAGGCACCAACAGCTGGGGACCAGAGCCTTTGTTTTTAAACACCTACAGCAGAAGATTTCCTTGGACTGCAAAAACATCTGCTCTGGTTCCCTTTTCCCTGTCTGCTGCTCTACTTCATTTATTTCTATTATGCCCCATCCCTGGAAGAGTCTAAGGCCAGGCTGGACGGAGCTTGGAGCAACCTGCTCTAATGGAAGTTGTCCCTGCCCATGGGAAGTTCCTCAAATGTTATTTTTAGCTTACCAGAAGATAGAGATTCTGAGCTTTAAGGTCCCTTCCCATCCCAAACCATTCCATGGTTTCCTTCCCCAGCTCTGGGTCAGTGTGGCTGTGTTGAGGTTACAAACCCAGCTGAGGAATGAGAGAAGAAACTTTACTAATTTCCCAATTCAAACTGATATTTATATATTCTTTAAAAATAAATACTAATTTCCTCATATTATTCTTCCTGTAGAGCCACACTTCTTTTTTTAGGGGTTGGACAAGATCATCTCCAGAGGTCCCTTCCAACCCTAAATATTCTGTGATCTTGGGAAAGGACATTTGTTCTACTTTGCACCACACCACCACTCACTTTTTCAGCACTGCTATTTCGTTCTCCAAGCTGCTGTCCCTGGTGAGGGGAGACTTCTTGATGCATTTCAGAGCAAAGAGCTTGCCAGTGCTTTTCTGCTTCACCAGGAAAACTTCTGAGAAGGCACCTCTGCAGAGAGGAGGAGAAGTTGTGTTTCAGTAGAAGCTGGGAACTGGGAGGGCACTTACAGAGAGAAGGAATGGCAAGAAAAAACAACATGGGAGTAATTTAAGTGGATGCTGATTATAAAGCTACAACTGTGTCTCCAGCAGCCCCAAACTCAGGATATCCAAGGTAGGATTATGCAATATGGAGATAAACCCCCAAGTTTTCTCTGTAGAGAAAAGGTTATTTTTGCATAGTTGGCCATGAAGCTGTTTTGAGGCAGTGGGCAAAAAAAGATGAAATTAAAGCAGCTTCTTCAGGACTGCCTGGGAAGACACTGAAGTGTTTTAGTCCTGCAGGGGCCTGGCTGTGGGTGAACTTGGGCTCCAGGGAGGCAGAGGGCAAACAGGGTTTTCAGCACATCCCTGGGCTCACAGCTCTCTGCCTTCAAGGAACCTTTGCACTGGAATCCCTTGGGACTGGGGGGATTTTCCTGGGCTAAGCACAAGCTCAGGGAGGGGCTGTATCCATAACCTTCCTGAGATGGAGCAATCTGGAGCTTGGGTGCTCACTGGGGTTAAACCCCTGTGGGAAGATCTCAATAGCCTCTGCTCTAATGGGGCCAAATTCCACTCTAAAATCATGTTCCTTCAAAACCCCCACAGTCTTTGGGTATTCCTGCCCTTTCCCTGCTCAGCACTGCCCTGAGGACTGAGAAAGCTGAGTGGAAGCAGCCCAGTGATGTTGCAGTTTGGGTGTTATCACCCAACCCTCTGTATGTCTAAAATGCAAAATACTAGGGTTATTTATCAGTTATATATGAGTTCATATTTTATTTCAGCATCTGCTGTGTTTTCCTACCTGAAGAGCCTGCAAATACCCGTGTACCCTTAGTGACAAAGTGACAGTGAGTGTCCTGTACCCCCCTGGGCAGGGGTCAGCCCAGGGCAGCCCTGAGCAGGTATTTATAACATGCCTAAAGCTCCCAATCCTGTTAAAGGTTTGTCTCAGGGAGCTGAGCACGTGGCTCAGGGCAGTGACAGTGCACATTTTGCCAGGTCAGTCCTCAATAATCCTCGTCAAATGAGCAACAGATTAATTGATGGTCATTAAATGGAACTTACCCCTGAGCCTGCAAAGCCCTACAAGGAGAGGGGGTTGAGTGATGTGAAAGCACCTCTTGGTGGGGATGCTGGTGTAGCAAACCAAATAAACCAGGGCACAAGTCCCGTGTCCCCTGTAATCCACTTACAAGGAATGCCTGTGCAAGACCCTGAGGACTTGCTGTGCCAGGACTGGTCCCTAGAAAGGGAAAAAAACCCCCAAATCACCCAAAAAAACATCCCCCAAACAAAAAAAAAACAACCCATAGATTTTTGGGAAGCCATCCCAACAAATAAACTCTTAATCTCGCTTAGTAAATTATATGTAACTGTCTTCTCTCTTCTGGCCCAAAAAGCAGGTGGTGTTGGGACTTTCCTCTCATTTTACACATTTTTGCCCCTTTAGCCACATAAACTGTGCAGGCTGTTTCGTGGATATGCCTTTCACATTCCTGAGAGCTCCTGGGGGATAGGCAGGCACATCCTTGCAGGGTCCCTAAGGCAGCTGGCCGTGCTGCTGGAAGGTGATAACAAGTTTTGAGCTGGTTTTAGGTCCCAGATCTTCATTTCAATTCTTCAGCGAGCTGAAGTAGTGCACGTGGAAAAAAAAAAAATCTCAATTTCTAATGCTAAATTTTCCTATTAATGTAATAGTAGGAAATGAACAACCTACAAATCAGCTGCTGGGGCATCTGTTCTATGTATCTGTCCCAAACAGTTTATAATAATTATGCCCCTTATTAAAAAATGATGAATCAACAAGTTGGCTAGGAGAGAACAAAGCTCTTTCTAACCTCATTCCTTCAGTGAAAGCTGCTGGATAATTTCACTAATTTCTGGGGCTGCTGAGGGACACAATCAAAACATCACCCAGCTCTGGTGTGGCTGTTTTTTTGGGAGCTTTGTTGTGGGCTCTGAAGTCACTGAACATTTTTCCATGACAGAACCCGCCGGTGGAGGTAATTCAATTCCTCCTCCACCACCTTGGAAATGTTTTCTTGTCTCATCCCCATGAATAGGCAAATGAAGCTGTGAACTCACAGGGAAGGATTGTAGGACTCCAACATCCTTGTTTTTGTTTCATCCCCCGGCTGAGTCAGGGTTTCTGAGCTAAATATACGACTTGTTGTGATATTCCTCAGCAGGAACAGACCTAGAACTTATTCAGCTGAGGTTCCATGCAATCTTAGAGGGGATGGAGGGAAGGGCAGAGAGGAACTGGAGCTGTGCCTGGGGCTGGGTGGGAAGGAGCTGTTTTTGGTGCTTCATGGCACACGAGTACCAGCAGCACCCCTGCAGCAGGATGGGCACCCACCCTCACCTGAGAGCAGGGACTGTCTCAGAGGGAGCCAGTGCCAGCAAGGGAGTCACTGCCCCGGGCTGGGAAGGTGGGATCTGGAGGATTCCCTGCCCTGGGAGCAGCTGTGGTACTCACGATCCCAGGGCCTCCATGAAAATGAAGGTTTTTCGGATGTTGCTCGTCTGCTTCTTCCAGGAGCTGCTGTCATCCTCTTCCTTGCGACCCATCTCCTCCAGAGTGGAAGCAGGGAACGCTGTGAGGAAGAGGAGGAGGAGGAGAGGTGACTGCCATGGCTTGTGCTACATGAAGAACAAGCTGGATTTAGGATGCTGGGCCAGAGGAGTCTGGCTTTTCAAGCAGGTGAAATTTTGTGCTGCTCTTGCTGCTCACAGCTTGCCCCACCCCTGGAAGTGTCCAAGGCCAGATTGGAGCAACCTGGTCTAGTAGAAGGTGTAGAAGGGATGGAACAAAATTATCTTTAGTGTCCCTTCCAACCTCAAACATCCTGTGATTCCATGAAGTGTTTGTGCTGCCCATGTCCCTGGTGTTATGTCCCACTGCAAGGGATGGAAGAGAGGATCAGCTGGGGAGGAGCTGGTGACCATATGGTAACTCTCTCTTGTCACTGTACTCATTTGGAGCATGTTGGCAAATACAAATGTTTACATTGTGCTTCACATTTAGTGGCTAAAAAAGCCCTGCTGAACAGTGGCTAATTTTAACTGAAACATCCCCAAACCTGATGGATTATGAGTTATGTACAACCAGCCATGGGGGTGGGTGATGGTGGAACGGTTTTACTGCTCAAATAATAAATAGTTCGAAGAGATCACGACAGCAGGGAGGGGATTTGATAGAAAACCTTTTGTTGACGTGTCTCACACAGTTTGTGCTGCTGACATCTCTGATTTTTTGTTCACTGACAGATTGCCTTTGCTCTGAGTCACAACCTTCCCCTCTCCTCTGTGGTGCCACGAAGGAGAGCCCAGCTCTGGGTGCCCTGAGAGCAGTGATGGGAGCAGCCCACCAAAAATGCAGCTTCCTGGAGCCTCCCCAGCTCTGCAAGAGGTGTTTGAGTGGGTGTCACCAGCGTTGGAGGGTGTAACTGCAGCAAACCTGTGTGAGTGCAGGCTCTGGGTGATCCCCACCCCTGAAACCCTGGCTGCTGCTGGTGGCAGTGTGACCTTGGGGATGTCCCAGTCCCCCCCCAGCTCTAATCTCTTCAGAGCCAGGCCAGGCAGCTCTGCTGGAACCCAGGGGAGCTGTGGGCATGGGGAGCACCGAGAGAATTAGAGCTTGAAGGAGGGCTGGGAGGTGTGAAAGGTTACACAAACCTCTAAGCACCCCTAATGAGATCAGGGCTAATGACTAGAAGGTGAGAAAGAAGCCCCTGAGACTAGAAAAAAAAATACATGTTAAAGTGGCTTGTCCTCACTATCAGGATGTTAAAGAAATGCACTGAAAATATCTCCAGGCAGCAGGGGTTTGGGGGGCTGCCAGCAGCACCCTGGGCATGGGGAGCATCCCCTGGGACATGGAGCATCCCTTGGGACATGGAACATCCCTTGGGACACGGAACATCCCAATTCCCAGAGCAGGAAGGGCTGCCCAAAAGCTGTGGGACACAGCTGAGCCTTCAGAAGACAAAGCAGGAGCTTTCACGGATAAATAAACGTTTGGGAAAGGCAGAAATATTAAAGCAGAGAAACAGCTGAAGGATCTTTTGTCATGACAGGCAGTTTAGGTATTGAATTCCTCCTGAACCTACTTTATCTCCTTAATTAGCACCTTTTTGGGGTTTTCAGCTCCTTGACACAATTTTTAAAGGTTAATTTAACATTACTGAAAACAAAATTGACTCCATTGTAAACAGTTGAAGGCTCCAGTCCATAAAATCACCAAAGGCCACTTGGCCTTTATTTACCTTCTAGTTTCTGATGCATGTGTAACTCCTAAAAATACAATTCCCCCAAAAAACCAAACTTATCTTGTTGTTTGGAATCAGTGAAGGTCAAAAGTCCTTGACAACAGTGCTGATCAATTAGTAGAAACCTTCCTGCCAATTATTTTGAGCCCCTAAACGATGTTTTCTTTGCAGTCACCCACCCATCCCTAATCTACAGATGTGGAATATCACGAAAAGAGGATTTTCTGGCAGAGACATTCAGCTGGTGGTGAAAGGTGAGTTTTATCCACTTGAAATAAATACCAAATGTGTGATGGCAGCGAGAGAAATGACCCCTCCATTTCTCTCCCAGCCTGCTGCCAAACAAAGATTATGAAGTGAAAAAAAGAAAAAAAAAACCAAGTAGGTCAGCCTGGCCCTGGGGACAAATGGCATTTTGGGCTCTGTTCCTGTGCATGGAAGCACATCCTGGTTGGCACAAGCTCTGTGGGGCAGCCCAGGAGGGGCACAGGGCAGAGAAGCCCCTCGTGGGGAGGTTGGGCTGGGCACAGGTGACTGTGTCCCCCCCATGGGAGGTGACAGGGGGGCCATGTACACTGGAACCTCTATAAATTCACACCCAAGTGTCAAACTTGCCCAATATTTGCTCATTTAAGCTCTGCTCCCTTATCAATCTGTTTAATTCCTCGGGAAATCCACAAGTTCCTTGTTTTCAAACGGATTTTGGTTCTGAAGGAAGGTGGTATCATGTTTTCTTTAATCTCCTGTGAATCATCTGCTCATCCCATAGTTCCTCCTGCTGTCACTCTGTGTGTGTGGCATTTGCTTTGCTGGGCTGGATGAGCAGCTCTGACTCCCAGCACGTGGAGCTGATTTCCTGCTCTCTCAGTTTTTCTGTGCCATCATCAGCAAGTCATTTCCTGCCTCCTCTCCCCTTTCTGCAGGAAAAGGGGAGTGAGTGGGGCTGTTTTGAGAGCAAAATAATGGAAGGTTTGAATTACCTCCAATGTAAAGCTGCAGATGGCAGGGGGAAGGGGGTGGAAGTGGAGGATGTTTAAGGTCCCTTGCAACCCAAACCACCCTGGGATTCCATATGGGCTCAGGTGATGAACACTTGCCCACCTTCCTCCTTGCGTTGGATCACATCCTTTTCAAGGTTTTTTGTTCCTCTTTTGATACAAGGGAAAGTATTTGCAAAGGGATTTGGGGCAGGACACAGCAACCTCTCAATCCAGCTGGGATTATGGGATTAAGAGACCTGTGACTTCCCTGGTGCTCCAAGAGCTTGTCTTTGTCTCTCAATCTGGTTAAGTCACCTGTTGCACTTCACAGAAGTTGGTGAGAATGCAATGTTTGATGTCTTTGTTGTCTGGGCTTTGTTATTTATTCAAGCTCTGGCCCAACAACCACAGAATCCCAGAATGGTTTGGGGTGGAAGGAAACTTAAAGCTCATCTCATTCCACCCTCTGCCATGGGCAGGGACACCTTCCACTAGCCCAGGTTGCTCCAAGCCCTGTCCAACCTGGCCTTGGACACTTCCAGGGGCAGCCACAGCTTCTCTGGGCAACCTGTGCCAGGGCCTCACCTTTCCAATCCCTTTCTTGCTGTTGGGACACAGCACGCAGGTAAATAGGATTTATTATCATATTTACTCACTTGCTTGAAGAAACTTTACTTCCCACAGGAATAGAAAACATAACAACAGTTGGGCAAACAGACTTTGTGCTGGCACTGGCAGGTTTTCCTGCCAGGTGATGTGCCCATCCTGCCCCTCCTTCACTTGTCAGCTCCATCCTGACACCCCCTCCATGTGCACCTCACCCCCAGCTCAGCGGGCATTCCAGCCCCAAAAGTGGGATGCACACACAAAGTGCACCCAAAATACACATTATTTTAAACACCTGCTCTAAACAAGTGTTTGTGTTGCCCCTTCACCCCTGGGCAGAGCAATCCCACCAGAGTGTTAAGGTTGCATAATAAGATTGCAAAGCTCATTAACGAAGGCAGGTGAAAACCTTTAGAGCTGAAAATGAAGTAGATAACATTGCTTTCATTTGTTCAGCTTCCCTCTTCCCCATCAGAACAAATTAAGCAGCATATGGGCTTCAATCTGATGAGTTTATATATATATATATAAAGTAATAAACAGTATTTACATTAATGTATAACCTTTGGGGCTCTTCTACAGCCTAAGTCAACAAACGTGGCTGCTGCTCTACTCTGATCCAGCACGACACATCAGAGTGTAATGAATGTTATTATGACCTTGCTTAAATATTTCCTGAGGAAATTTGTTCTGCTTCCACAGTAGCAAATCCATCTGCAGGCAGCCACTGCTTCTGAATGGATGTACTGCATTAGCAAAATTATTGTAAGGCATGATTAATAGTCTCGTGACAAAGTTACATGTGGAGGGGGGAAGAGACATGCAGCTTTCATGGGTTTGCCTTTGGAATTAGAAGTTTACAGGGAAAAAAAAAAAGGAGATTATAAACTCAAAGGGCTTTGATTTAAAAAAAAAAAAATACACGGAAGCAAGCAATCTGCATGTGAATGAATGAAGTGCCAGGGCAGCCTCTGTGTTCAGGGACAAAAGAACAAGAAATTGGACACAGGAGCTCGCCATGAAAAACAAACCCACCTCAAACACCTTCTGTTCCCCCCTCCACTCCACCGATTCGAAAGCAGTGCTTTAACTTAGTACTTAAAGATGGACACTTGCAAAAGATCGATTTTAATTAGAAATATTCCAGGTTCCATCAGATACTTGGGAAGTAAAATGCCAGAGGCAGCTTTCTATGAAATGCTAAATACAACCCGAGTGCTGGAGGATTCTGCCTGCACAGAGAACTCCCCTTACGAGATAAAATTCATCTTTAAAAAAAAAAAAAAAAAAGGCAGGTTAGCAGGAATCCCCACCCGCTTCAGCGCCCGGAGCAGGCTGAGAGGAAAAGCAAATGGCTCTCAAGGAAAGGAGATTTTTCGCTTACCCAAGTCAGCACCAACAAAGCAACTCCTGTCGGCCGCCGCTCCCGCCCGGCTCCGTGTGCGGGGATTAGAGCCCGCTCCGAGGAGGAGGAGGAGATGATGATGATGGAGCTGCTGGGATGGTAACCAGGCAGCACCTGACGGCGAGGAAATCACCACGAGCACCAGCCGGGAGGGGGGTGAGAGGAGGAGGAGGAGGAGGGGGGACCTGGGAACCCCAGAGCTTCCCACCGGGAATCGCCTCCGCCACCGGGAGAGGGGGAGCAGCAGCAGCTCCTCGGCAGCGCTGAAATATCCCCCGGGTGGGATGTGAATTTAATTTGCCTTAATCAAACAGGTCACTCCCGGTGTTTAGAAAACACCCCACTTTCCTTTGTGTGACACGGGGAGTTCTGTGGGGCTGGCAGGGCTGGACCAGGATAAGGTTTCCCACCAGGACAGAATTTCCCACCAGGACAAGGTTTCCCACCAGGACAAGGTTTCCCACCAGGACAGAATTTCCCACCAGGACAGGGTTTCTTTCCCACCAGGATGCTCCAGCACTGGCAAAGTGACGCTCCTCACCATTTTTAAATGGCACAAACCCACAGGGAAAAATCATCACAGCGAAGGGGAATCTCCATCCCCAGTTTTTGGGCTATTCTCACCCATACAATGGCTCTGTTTTGACTTTCAAGCCCTCCCTGTGAGTGCCTCCTCAAGCACAGCACACATGAATCTAGGAAATATTAATAATTCTTTGAATCTCTTCTATAGTGGAGGATTTTTAGAGCTGGCAATAATGACTTTACTGACTGCATTCTCAGTTGATTTACACTGCCACCTAGAATAATGCATGAAAAAAGTACATATCACTGCGAAGTTTAGTTTTATATCAGGAATAAATCAGCTCTGAGGCAATACTAGAAAATCACATTCTTTTTCTTAATATGTTTTTCTCAGTAGCTTCATTCCAGGGCAAAGGCTGTTTGATATTCTTCTTTTCTTTTTTCTGGCCAGGCTCCAGCTCTGTGAACTCCACTTTTGGTCAGAATTTCCGGGTGTGGGTTTGAACGTGCAGGTTGTCTTTAGTGTTACATTTTGGTGGGATTTGCATTGGTTTTACCTTGAAATCCATCTTGTGGCCTCAGCTGTACCTCTGGAGTGAGGAGGAACCAGTTCCACTGCTGGGACAAGCCCAGAGAGCCCTGAGGTGGTTTATTGGGGGTACATCTACCCCATACAGACAGAAATGTGCCCTATATGTGAGTAGGTAAAAACATGGACATGCAGGTCAAGCCTTTCTCTGATTTTGGAACAGGCTGCCCAGGGAAGTGGTGGATTCTCCATCCCTGGGAGTGTTCAAAAAACCAGCAGATGTGGCCCTTGGTGCTGTGGTTTAGTTGACAAGGTGATGTTTGGTTGAAGGTTGGACTTGATGATCTTGGAGGCCTTTCCTGAACTTAACGATTTTATGATTTTGGATTTCCTTATCAATTTATTTTGCTTTCCCACAAGCTGCCAGCCATTGTATCCTAACTGGAAATTTAACAGCCCCACTTTAATCTTGTGTTGTGAGATAACCCAGAAAGGACACCCTGGACCAGGGAGGGATTTTTAGGATGGATTCAGTGGAAGGAACCCACAGCAGAGCCAGGTGCTGCCCACAGGTCCTGGGGAGGTGGTGGGAGACGTGCTCAGGGAAGGCAGAGGAGGGGAGCAACAAGTGCTTTACTGAAGTGGGTTCATTATGATCTAATTCCAAACAGAATGCCAATAAGGAACACAAACTGGCAGGGATACAGGAGCATCCATCCTCCCTGTGACGCTGTGTCTGACCCTGGGGTCTGTCTGTTTGTCATGGGGCAGCACTGAGCCAGGCTGGGTTCATTGAGGGGAAATGAAATGAAAAAGTGACATGATTTGTGATCCTGTGGCTGCTTTGGAGAAGTTTAAGATGGAGATAATGAGAACAAAAGGGAACCATTGACTCCTCTGCAATCCGAGGAGGTGGCTGTGATAAACTGGAGCAGGTGCCCATGTCTTGTCTTGCTCTTGTAGAACTTGCTGTAAACATGTTATAAATCTCACAGGAAGAGCATGACTGCAGCAGGGCAGTGCTGGGGACAACTGGCAGTTAGAGCAGGAAGAAACTTGCCTGGAAAAAAAAAGGAAGGAGAGCAGACTCTTCAGCATGTGAGAGCTGCAACATCCCCAGTGTCCAGCGTGGCCTTCAGAGACACACAGAAAACACCAACAACCAGCAGGAGCAAGAGGAAAAGGCTCCTTTGTGTGCTCTGCTGTGGGAAGAATCCATGGAGATGGTGGCTCTCGACCTTGCCTGATGGAAATCTGGGACAGCAGCAATTCAGTTCAGGGACTTGTGCTGAGCTCTCTGTGGGCTCGAGCTAAAATAGCAGTTATTAACCAAAGGCACTCCGAGTGAGCAGCAATGCAGGTTTTAATGGCATGAATCAGAGTGAGGAGGTGGGATGGAAACAACAGCACAATGCACAGATCACAGCAGCCCCTTTGCAGAGGGGTTTGGAAGGAGCTGTTTTCCCCATCCTGGGGGAGAAGGAACCCGGAACAGTTCTGGGAGGTTTGGCAAAGAATGAGAGAAGAAAATGTCTCCTGAATGTTACCAAAAAATGGAGAGTGACTTTTGACCCAGGTAGATAATGATAGGACAGGGAGAAATGGTTTTAAACTAACTGAGTGGAGATTTAGATTAGATGTTGGGAGGAAATTTTTCCCTTTGAGGGTGGGGAGGCCCTGGAATGGGTTTCCCAGAGAAGCTGTGGCTGCCCCATCCCTGGAAGTGTCCAAGGCCTGGTTGGATGGGGCTTGGAGCAACCTGGGCTAGTGGAAGGTGTCCCTGCCCATGGCAGGGGGTGGAAATAGAGGATCTTTAATATCCCTTCCAACCCAAACCATTGAGGAATTCTGTGCTTATCAGTGAGAAGGCAAACGGCAGCAGGGCAGGAGGATTTTCAAGCACTGGGAATTTCCAAACAGAGAAGTTTTGAGACACAACACCCTCAATGTAAATACAAACTCAGAAGGCAAATAGAAAGCAGCAGTGTTGGTAATCCCTGGGTTTCCCAGGAGCCTCACTCAGGGATTGTAAACCTTTGGGCCTGGCAGCAGCAGAAGGACAGTCCCAGGTGGCACTTGGGGACATGGTTTGTTGGTGGGCTTGGC
The DNA here is from genome assembly GCF_001715985.3 of Manacus vitellinus. Classification (NCBI taxonomy): domain Eukaryota; kingdom Metazoa; phylum Chordata; class Aves; order Passeriformes; family Pipridae; genus Manacus; species Manacus vitellinus. The sequence continues at coordinate 3,069,029 of NW_021940585.1, forward strand.
AGCGCTGGGTTAATGGCTGGACTCGATGTTCCTAAAGGTCTTTTCCAACCCAAACGATCCGGTGATTCTCTGACCCTGTGACAGGGGGTGGGACAGCTTTGCCACTGCCTTTGCTCAGCTGGATTATCCCAGGAACTCCCAGGCTGGTGCCAGCAGAGAGCACTGCAGCACAGCCAATGGATCCACCTGGCCTTTGGAGCAAAGAGAAAGGAGTAAGGGAAAGTATTCAAAGAAAAGTCATAAAAGTATGAGCAGTGCAGCTGGGACTCTGAGTGCTTGGTCAGGGGAAGGTGTAATTCTAGATGAACTCCTTGAAATAATGTGCAATTCAATAACATGCTCCTCCCAAGGGGAATCTGGAAGCATTATTTGATTTTCTTTGTTGCCTCAAACCAGGGATGCTGTAAAGCAAAGAGGATCCTTCATTTATAGTGTGATTGGAGGAGCTGTGAGGATCTACATGCTGGTCCTTTCAGTCTATATTATCTCAATTGGAAAGAGCTGCTCTTCTCTTCAGGCTTTATTTTTGAAAATAAGTGGTTAAATTGGTTACTGAGTTATCCAAAGGACTGAGCCACAGGTTTTGTGCCTTCCTGGTCATGAATGTCCCGGGAACTCTGTTAACCATTCCTTTTAAAATGGTAAAGAATCAGGAAATTAACTCCTGTTGGGCATGTACTCCTAATTAAGCTGTCCAGTGGTATATTTACTGCACAGCTTGATTATCTGTCCCTAAATAATTCCAGCTTGCATGTCTCTTGTACTGACATTGTTTGCATGGAAACTGTCTTTCCAGGACATGTCCTGATCCACTGTACAAACAACCACCCCAAAATCCACAACCACCCCATGACCTAAAGATAAAACTTGGAGGGTTTGGGTTTGGGATTGAATTTCTTCCACTTGAATTAATCTGTATTTAATCTGTATTGCACAAACCCCCACGAGGTGTGTTTGATCCTGCACCCAGATCCTTGGCCATCCTGCATTCCAGCCCTGCATTCCCAGTTCCTGCCATGCAGAGCATTTCCCATGTTGATAGTTCATGCTCAGAGCTGACTAATAGGAAGTAGCAGCCAATTAAGGAACCTAAAGGGGCCTTTCATCAGCTTTTTTGAAAAAATAAGTAGTGATTATACAGGTTTGAATACATGTTTACTCAAGGGGTTAATTATGCATCTACAAAGAGCAAAACTTAATTTGGTGCATCTGGGGAGGCTCAGGAAATCCTGGGGAAGTGGGAGTGGTGAATCTGTGGTGCAGGGGAAGCCCTGGGAAGTTCATCCCCTCCAGCTGCTGCTGTGACTGCTCATCCCTTTGGAGAACCACGGGGGGAGTGACCATTCCCTGCTGGAAAGGTGGAGAGAACTGGTTGCAAAGCACAGGCAAGGACAGCCCAGGGCTGTGTGTCACTTTGTTTTCCACGTCCTTGCCACTGGAATGCTGTGGCTGCATCCAGGGCTGCTCCCACCACCATCCTTGGGCTTTGGGATGCCCTGGAATGTTCATGTGGCACAGGGATCACAGCCCATGGTGGAAACAGGGCTGCAGCATCCTCTAGAAGTCATCAGTGAAGTGCCTGTTCCAAATGGGAAACTGGACTCTTCCCTGCTCCATAATCCCAATGGGAAGAAGCTTAAATATATCAGTTATTACAGGGGAAAACAAAAAAAAGGTAACAGGAGCACTGGAATTCAGAATTTCCAGAACTGTTATTCTTACACGGTGTGATGGCTGTTAAAACCCAAACCTATTACAGTGTTTCCAGCAAAAGAAATCTTTCAGGATGCTGAAATCTGCCCTGGAAGACTTTACCAGGAGCAATTTCTCTTTGTCTGCTTATTACTTGTGTGCAGTAAATAATCAAAGAGATAATGGCATTGTAGAACTTAGCTTAAGAAAGAATCCAATTAGCTTCTTCTGAGCTTGTCTCATATGGAATTATTCGTGTTTCTGCTCAGATTTTTTTGCCTCTTGGGCCAGATAGCAGCTTTAAATCTCTTTTTGTGTTTTATCTGTGATTACAGGCTCAGGAACACGAGTTAAAAAAACCCCTCTGGTGAGTGATACACCAACATTATCTTCCTGATCTGGTAAGATTCCCTCTCCTCAGCCAGGGAGGTGGATGGAGACAGCCTTGCTTTGGCTTTTCATTCCCTCCCTTGCTGCTGCCAGTTGTACTCTGGCTTTATTCAAGTAAAACACTTGGAAGGGCAGCTAAGGATGGTTAAACACCAGGAAGGACAGATAAGGGTAAGGAGAAGATGCTGAAAAACCACATATGTGACTTCTGGAGAATCACAGAATCATTAAGGTTGAAAAAGAACTCCAAGATCAGCAAGTCCAACCTTGAATCAAATCCCACCAAACTGAGTGCAACACCTCCTGGGTTTTTTGACCATTTCCAGGGGTGGTGACTCCACCTGTTCCAGTGCCTGAGCACCCTTTCAGTGAAGAATTAGGTGGAAGTCCTGCCAAACCAGCCCCACATTCACACCTGAAAAATATCTTGGAAGCCTGAACACCAATAAATGGGTAATAAACTGGTATATCCTGGCTGCCTGGGTGTGATCTGCAGTTTGTAGGTGGTTTGGCTGTAAAATCCCCGTTGCGAGGCAGAGGAATTCACACAGCGAAAACATTGACAAGCACACTGGGCAGAAATCAGTGTTTAGGAGGTTGTTTTTCCTGGCACTCTCAGGTACAGGATGATGGCATTCTAGATATCTGTTGTATGAGTGATATCTTTTATAGGAGTGATATCTGCAGCGTGGTTGCCACACAGACTGATTTACACCATTCCCCGGGCTCGCCGTGGCTGCTTTTCTGGTGCTTCCCAGCAAGTTTTTGTGGAATGTGGGACAAGGACTCAAAGGAGCATCCCTGGGGAAGATGGAGTGAGCTCACAGAGCAGTGGGACACGAGGGCTAATTTTTGCAGGAGCAGGAGTGTTTGTTTTGCTTTCTGAGTGATGACAAGCGAGCAAACAAGAGCTGAATTTCACATCTGCTCCAAAGACTCCTCTTACTCTCTGCAAGTAGCCAAAACATATCAGGAGTTGGGAAGACAACATGTCTGATGGGTTTGTGCTTTTTTTTCATCAGCTTGCTGAAAAGTGGAAGTGAGATGACAAAACATTTCACGAGCAGTCACAGAGTCCATCTCCCGGCGTGTGGGAGTTCCCATAGGAGATGGATCTGCCTGACACTGTAAACTGCACTTCATTAGCCTGGATTGGAGCTCTGGGACATCACCCTCGTGTTTTCCACAAGACCTGGCTGCCCATCAGCACGTGGAAGTGTTCACTTTACTCACTTACACGTAAGAGGATCAGAGATTTGGAGAAGAGAAGGTCGCCTGGAGAACATGGAGAGCAGAATTCTGGTGCCTGAGGGGAGTGGAGAGGGACTGTTCATCAGGAACTGGAGTGGTATGACAAGGGGGAGTGGGTTCAAACTGAAAGAGGGGAAATTTAGGTTAGATATTGGGAAGAAATTCCTCCCTGTGAGGGTGGGGAGGCCCTGGCACAGGTTGCCCAGAGAAGGTGTGGCTGCCCCATCCCTGGAAGTGTCCAAGGACAGGGCTTGGAGCCACCTGGGCTAGTGGAAGGTGTCCCTGCCCATGGCAGGGTGTTAGAACAGGATGATCTTTAAGTTCCCTTCCCATCCAAATCATTCTCTGATTCCCTGTGTTCAAGATCAGGGGCTATTATTCATAACATTTACTCCAGTTTGGTGACACTGGGAGAAATTTTCATCTGCCTGGCTCCTGCTCGATGTAATTACTCAGAATATGTTCTCTGACCATCTGAAAAGCACTGTGGGATGGCTGCTGGCAGCTCACATGTCTGCTGTGACACAGGGAATACATCCAAACCTATTTAAATAACCTTTTCTCTGCTCTGTTTTGAAGAGATGGCAGTTCTCCTTACGGGGAAAGAGACTCCCTTCCAGGTACTCTGTCATCTCCAGACACACCATGCAGATCGTTACAGCAGCACTAAATCAAACCCACTTCTTGTCAGGCAGAGCCTTCTCACCTCCTTCCTGGGAAATGTGACAATGTACGTGGCAGATAATGTTTTTTTCCTGCTCAGGTGACCTGTTGGTCCCCCTCAGCTGCTCTGTCTATGTAGGTGACAGAGATGGTGTGATGACATAGGATCTCTTTTTATCTTTCCCCCTAAAAAAAAAAGAGTTTTCTAAGCCTGTTACAGCTTAAGGCCAGAACAGCTGAGTAAAGAAAGGGATTATTTATTATTAAGGTCTAAAAACAAGTCAAGCTGCCGAGGTGGTGAAGTGGAAGAAGGTGATTTTCAGGTGTATTTTTCCCACTCCCAAATATCCACTTTTTTAGTGAAATTAGCAGCAAAACAGTTGTTTCCTTATCAATGACAAGGTCAGGCTGGATGGGGATTGGAGCAACCAGGGCTCGTGGAAGGTGTCCCTGCCCATGGCAGGGGGTGGAAGGAGATGAGCTTTAAAAGGTCCCTTCCAACCCAAACCATCCTGGAATTCTGTGATCTAGTGATGAACAACCCCTAAAATCAGAGTGGTGCAGGTGTGTTCCTTAGCTCAGCCCTTTGCCAGGGATTTTTCATATAAAACCAGAATTATTACAACGCTTAAACCCAGCATGAAAGAGTGAGAAAGAGTTTCAAACATCTGAGCTTTGTATCAATGGGGTTTGTGCCAGAGCCACCTCCCTCCTCACAAAGCTGCACATCAGCTCTGAGATGCCAGACAAGAGACCACCTGCCTTTCTCTGATTTATTGGGAGCATCATCTGGTGCCATTTGATTCCTCCCACCACGAAACCATTCATTATTTATGTCATGGAGAACTAGAAATAGCTGTCAGGTGCCTGTCTGCAGGTTGGCACGGGCAGAGGGGAAAGCAGAGTGTTCTGAGCATCCCTACAAATGGGCAAGATGTGTGAGAGAGAGACACTAAGCTTGGGGGGGAGTGTTGATCAGCTGGAAGGCAGGAGGGCTCTGCAGAGGGACCTGGACAGGTTGGAGAGTTGGGCTGATTCCAAGGGGATGAGGTTCAAGCAGGCCAAGGGCCGGGTCCTGCCCTTTGGCCACAACAACCCCCGGCAGCTCCAGGCTGGGCCAGAGGGGCTGGAGAGCAGCCAGGCAGGAAGGGAGCTGGGAGTGGGGATGGACAGGGAGCTGAACAGGAGCCAGAGTGTGCCCAGGGGGACAAGAAGGCCAATGGATCCTGGCCTGGCTCAGGAACAGGGTGGCCAACAGGGCCAGGGAAGTGATTCTCGCCCCTGGACTCAGCATTTCACCCCTGGCGTGCTGTAGTCCAGTTCTGCCCGCAGGCTCAGGAAAACATGGAGGGGCTGGACAGGTCCAGAGGAGAGCAACGATGGCTGGGAAGGACTGAGCACAAGTTGTGTGAGAGAGCTGAGGGAGCTGGGGGCTCCCGCCTGGAAAGAGAGCTCAGGGAGACCTTCCTCACTCTCTGCAAACTCCCTGACAGGAGGGGGGAGCCAGGGGGGGGTTGGTCTCTTTTCCCAGGCAACCATCAGCAAGACAAGAGGGCTGGGTCTGCAGCTGTGCCAGGGGAGGTTTAGGTTGGAGATTAGGAAGAATTTCTTTGCAGAGAGGGTGCTCAGCCATTGGAATGGGCTGCCCAGGGAAGGGGTGGATTCTCCATCCCTGGAGGTTTTTAAGACAAGACTGGATGTGGCATCAGTGCCATGGGCTGGGAACCACAGTGGGGTTGGATCAAGGGTTGGACTTGATGATCTCAGAGGTCCCTTCCAACCCAGCTGATTCTGTGATTCTCTGATTCTGTGACTGCCCTGAGGCTGCCTTAGGAGGAGCAGAAGGAGGCCTGGAAGTGTTATTCCTACATGAGGTGCTGCTCAGGACTCCTGTGCTGGCATGCAGAGCACCAACAGGCTGGGGGAGATGCAGGTTGTGCTCCCAGGCAGCTCCAGACAGCACAGAGAGGACTTTGGGGCTTTTCTCCTCTCTGCTTAAACCAATCTGCGTGTTTTGAGCTCCATTTGGTCTTTGGGGTTCTCCTGAGTGCAAAAAGGTTTTGGTTCTCCTCAGTAAAGAGGTTTCTTGGCTTGTTTTGCATCTTAAAGGTTCATTTCATGCTTCTGGCTCCTGAGAAGGCTCAGATGGCAATTAAAGCTCTGAGCATCTCTCACAAGGATATGGGGAAAACCACAAGAATAATCTGAGGTGGTCACAGCACAACAGACAAGGAGAAGGTGGATTTAAAATGAAAACTTGGTGGTTAAAGCATCAGGTTTTTTATTTCCTGTGTGCACATGGGTGATTTGCTCAGTGCTGCCTTCTCTTGAGCTCCAGTGCAGAGGCAGATTTGGAAAGGAAGGAAGGTGAAAGGACAGGCAGGATGGGAGCTGGAAAGGAGGGATGGGATTCACAGCCAGGAAAATCAGGCAAAATCTCAGGAAGCAGTGGTCCTTCTGGAAGAGAGAGGCCTCTGTAGATGCAAAAGCAGACTTGAAATCATCCTCACGTGGTGTTTCACTGGGTTAAAATGTTCATATTTTCTGCAGATAATTAGCAGAGAAGCAGATGAACAGCTAAGACCAGTTTACCAGATTCTTCCTAGCACAGCATTTTCCTGATTATTTTCTGTTGCCTTCCTACTCCTCTTAAAAAAAAAAGTATCTCCAGTCACACATGATATATTAGTGCAGATCTCTGCCAGAGTGAGGAGCCAAACAATGAAGATCCTGGAGGATGTGGATGCCAACTCCTCAGGGGACAAGAGGAACACTGGCCAAAAAGAAGACAGTTTCCAGACCTTACTAATGAATTAGTGGAAGGTGTCCCTGGGGTTGGAATGAGCTGATCTTTAAGGTCCCTTCCAGCCCAAACCATTCTGTGATTCCATAAATCTGCAGAGATACCCCCACAAGGATTTTTAGGATTCCTGGGAACAGGCAGAGCTTCAGGAAGAGGCAGCCAAAGGGGAGGTTTTGTCCTGTGGTGAGAGATTGCAGAGACCTGGGGCCAGGAAAAGAAACGATCCCTGTTCTGCTCCTCACCAAAACCATTACAGAGTCCTCTGAAGAGTTTTTCCATGGATTTGGGGCATCCAGATGTGCACTCCCAGCCCGGAGAGCCAGGGAGCAATGCCTGGAGAGGCTTTGGTTGGGTTCCTCACTCAGATGGTTAATTAGGTATATCTAAATAAGTTCCAAATGGACTCATGTCCCAGCCCCCCGTGCATCCCATTTTGCCAATGAAATTGTGCTTATCAGCAGAAGTTCATTTGAACATTATTAATCTTTGAGGCTCAGTGTTTGTTTGCCTCCCTCCCCTGTGCTGCAGAAACCAAGCCTCACTCTTCTCCCTCAGGGAAAAATGAATTAAAAGAGAAGGAAGAGAAAATCAGTCCCTTTTCCTGAGGCCACAGAATTTCTCAGATATCCATTTCAAGGTGTTTATTCCAGCCTTTCATCCCCTCCCCTGACTGTTGAGACTGAATTCCCTGCCTGGCAACAGATGGGATGCCAATTTATTTTTAGCAATTTGTTTGCTTTGATTGAACCCTTAAACACCATCCTGCTTTTAAGCCCTTGAATTACCTTGGGGGCTGACAAAGGAGGCTGAACTCTGCACAAGGAAATTCAGAATGTGATGAAGAACTATCCCAGCTCCATGAAAACAATGTTTAACTCCTCACCTAAAGGACTTGAAGTATGTTATAACTATTCACTGGTGTGGTGAGCACGGAGTTATTAATTTTATTTTATAGGAGAGGTTAATGCCACCTCAGTAAGGGCTGGAGGAGTGTGTAAGGTGATCTTTGGTCTCAGTTCTCCACAAATCTGATAATAGACATGAAAATGCCTCGAATGGCCTCAGGTCAGGCACATCCTCCCTGTTTGCACAAGTCCCCTCACACAGTTTTTTCTGGGAGAGCAGCAGTTATATAGGAACTGTCTCATCTTTCTTTGGGTGAGGAGAGGTGCAGACACCAATAGGGACACCTTCCACTAGCCCAGGTTATTCCAACCTGGCCTTGGCCACTTCCAGGGATGGGGCAGCCACAGCTTCTCTGGGCAGCCTGTGCCAGGGCCTGCCCACCCTCCCAGGGAAGGATTTCTTCCTCATATCCAAACTAAACCTTCCCTCCTTCAGCTTGAACCCTTTCCCCCCTGTCCTATCTCCAGTTGCCCTTGTGAAAATTAAAATTAAACGTATTATTACATTATTTTATCGCAGTATTGCCCCCTGCCTTAGGAATTTTTGAGGGTAGAGGGAACCAGGCTCTGCCCAGCTGGGGGGAAATCCAGCTCCTCTGAGCTGCTTCCCTGCCTTGGGCTCTGTGGAAAGGTTCATCCCCAAGCTCCAGGTGTCCAGTGCTCAGCTTTGGGCTCAGCAGAGCCCCATCCCATTGTCAGTCAGTTTGGATAAAGGAAAAGGAATTGAGTCCAAAGGAATACAGTTTGTAACTATTTAGATATACCTAATTAACCATCTGAGTGAGGAACCCAACCAAAGCCTCTCCAGGCATTGCTCCCTGGCTCTCCGGGCTGGGAGTGCACATCTGGATGCCCCAAATCCATGGAAAAACTCTTCAGAGGACTTTGTAATGGTTTTGGTGAGGAGCAGAACAGGGATCATTTCTTTTCGTGGCCCCAGGTCTCTGCAATCTCTCACCACAGGACAAAACCTCCCCCTTGGCTGCCTCTGGAAAGGTCTCCATGAAGCTCTGCCTGTTCCCAGGAATCCTAAAAATCCTTGTGCTCATTCCAGCCAGGAGCAGCATCCAAAATACCAGAGTTCCCACCTCACCCTCTTCTGGCCTGGCTAGAAAATTAATAGATTTTCTTCAAAACCTTTTAATTCTGATTTCCTTTCACCAATTTGTTCATTTCTTTGCTAAAATTATCCTTGGAGTCACAGACAGCTGGTTTAGACCCCTCCTTTTGGTTTGTTTTTTTCCCCTAAATGGCTTTTAATAATTAAGTGTAATGGAGAAGCTTTGATTGGATTCCTCACTCAGATGGTTAATTAGGTATATCTAAATAAGTTACAAACTGTATTCCTTTGGACTCAATTCCTTTTCCTTTATCCAAACTAAAATACACTGTTCTCCAGAGACTTCTTGTTTGAGAACTGACTGAAGATAATTATTTGAGATAATTAAGATCACTAAGCAAAGTAATTTAATTTTCTTCCCTGCGTCTCCCTCCCTCCAAGAAATGTAAATGTCTGTGGAAGGCTGGATCAATAAAAAAAACCTCTTCAAAGGTTAATTTGGGAGAGACCAGCATGAAGTGAAATCCTGTAGAGAGGCTTTGGAAAAGTAATGAAATTTCTGGGTTTGTTTTTGGGTTGGGTTTGTTTTTTGGTGGTGGTTTGGGGTTGGGGTTTTTTTGGGGTTTGGTTTGGGGTTTTTTTTTTCTTTATTTTATTTGAGTTTTTTGGTTTGTTTTTTTTGGTTTGGTTTTGATTTTTTTGTTCTTTTTAAGTTTTCTGTTTGATTTTTTGGTTTTTTTTGGTTTGGTTTGGTTTGGTTTTTTTGTTTGGTTGGGTTTTTTTGTTTGTTTGGTTGGTTTTTGCCTTGGGTTTAGTTTGGTTTTGGTTGGGGTTTTTTTTGTTGTTAGTTTGGGTTTTGGGGGTTTTTCTTTGCGGTTTTTTTGTTTGTTTCCTTGTTTGGTTTTTTTTTAATTCTTCATCTTTGCCAAGGGCAGAGCAGGGACAGAAAAGACAAAGACATGAACCTCTCTGGCCAAATGATTTTATTGCAATCAGCTGCTCTGGGCAGGTGAAGGAGGTGCAGAATCATGGGAGAAAGGGGAATTCTGGTACAATCATGAGGTTCATCAGTGACACCTGCAGCAAAGCCAATTTAGGGGCTGGGGGGGAACAGCAACAGAGGAATGGAAGTTCAGGACCAGGCAGGACTGGAAAAGCTGAGCAAGGAAAGGTAGGGGAGGTTTTTATTTTCACTTTCTTGTTTTCTTGCTTTTTCATTTCTCTGGACTCCTGATAGAACGTGTGGTTGGGGAAGTCTGGGAGAGATTTGCTCCAACCTTTTTGCTGGGGTGAATAATCAGAGGAAAAGAGAATTGTGTTGGTTTTTTTCTCTGCATCACAACATTTTCCATGTTTACTGACTTTTCTGTTTGAAGCTGGAGCTGGGCTGGAGTTGGGATTTTTTTCCTTTTGATCTTGATCTTAGGGCTGTGGGATGGGGACTTATTTCCCCAAATTGCTTTCTGTGACCAAAGAAACTGCAGAGCAATGAGCTTTATCTTTGTTCAGTGAGATCCTGAGTCATTCCACTTGCTGCCAGTTCAACTCATTACTCATTTCTCTTGTCTCTGTAAATGTTCTTTCTTGTCTTTGCTGGATCCTGTCAGTCCCCCAAGGTGCTTGTGCAGGGAGTTGGTGATTTTTATACAGAAAAAAAAGCATCTTTTATAGTTCCTTTTCCCTCTAAATGTGGCTCTCCAACTTCAAGAGGAGAGAGTGCTTAGTCTCTCAGCAGTGCAGGGTGTCTGGGTACAGACAAGCAAAAAATAGCAATACTAAGTCTTAAGCAGCTTTCAGGATTTCAACTTGACTCAATCCTGTAGCCCAGGCTGTGCCTTAAGCTCAAACCTCATCTCCAGCTGGGTCAGACCTTCCTGACCTGGTTAGTGCTGCCTGAATCCAAAAGCTGGGGCTGTTTTGGGGGAGTTGAGCTGCTGCTGGTGCAGCTTTGCTCAGGTGGGTGGGTGAGCAGGGGTCACTGGGGGAGGAGATGGAGCTGCTTGGAGGGGAGAAATGTCTCCCTGTTGCAAAAGTCTGCAAGAAATGAGCTTAGTATTAAAACACTGGGGCTGTGAAATCCTCCAAAAACCCCCTTCAGCTCTGGAAAAGCAGACTCCCTGCTCCTGTGTTTATCTCAAACTGCTTTGGCTTCTCTTCTCGGGCTCTGCTGGAAGCCACTGCTGCTTTTAAGGTTGTTTGTAATATGAGGCACACCTGGGAGAAGGCAAAGGCCCGGGGCATTGAAATGTGGCTTTGTAGAAAGGACAAATCCTGCACAGAGTGTCCCAAGGGCTGCTTCCCATAGCACAACCCTTCCCACCTGGGAATTCCCCAAAGCTGAACTCAGGTTTTTTTTTTAGCCCAAATCACTTCATAATGGCTGATTGCTTTTATTCAAGCCTCCTGTGGTGTGTTCATTATAATTTCTGTGTTACTGGGGCCACTCACTGAAAAGCACAACCCCTTCAGTGACCTGGCAGTGCAGAGGTGAACACCAAAGATGTGGTGTCTTAATTAGTACCAGAGGTTACAGGGATGTTAATACCTGCTCTTGCAGGGCTGACAGAAAGGATGAAAGGTTGTGGAATCAGAGGCCTGTGAAACAGAGGGTTCTGGGTGCTGGGTTGTTTGTTTTCTCCAGAGCTCACGTTGGGAGATTGTGGCTTCACTCCTTTGGATGAAGGTGTTTGTTGGAGCACACAGAGAGCTGTGGCTGTGCTTGGGAGCTGCCAGGAAGGTCTTAATTCCATCAGGCTTTGATGGGATCAAATTCTCTCAGAAATACTTGTGGCTGTGCAATAGGATCTCTCAGTTCCTGTGGTTTCCAAGCAGCCTTGGGAAGCTTTACAGGGTGCAGGCACACGACCTGGATCTTACCAGCACCTCTTCCTGCAAACTCCTGGGGCCAGGAGGTGCCTGGAGGTGTGAATTCTGCCCCCAGCACCTGGACAAGGGCCACCAGACAGCAGCCAGGAACGTGTTTTCCCATCCCTTGCAAGCTGGAAGGCTTGTTTTTGTCAGGTTGGGATGCTGAACAGCTCACATGGGAGGGCCAGCAAGAAGGAAAGAGGCACTTTGGGAATTCTGGGCAGTGTGCAGGGAGGTTACACCAGGGAAAGGGTCACTCCAGCAGGTATTTGTGGCAATGAATATGCTGTGGTTTAACCAGTTTAACCACCCTCCTGCACAGCCACTCCTGTGTCCAACCTTGGACACTCCAGCACTCTGGAGTCCTGGAATATCCCGAGCTGGAAGGGACCCACAAGGATCCCAAGGAATCTGTGTTTCAGTGGGCTGTTGGAGCTCTTTGCCCATGTTGCTTCCACAGTCCTTACCCCAAAACATTTCTAGCTTGACCCCAGCTCTGCAGCCAGGTGGTTTAGGCTGAGCCTTCCAGGATATCTGTGTGTGACAAGTCGAACTCAACCTGTCTAAAGGTGCTAAAAATCGCGCTGCAATTAATTAACTTATTGTGTTTTATGATGTTTGCTGTGCCTCCTTGGCACCCAGAGGATCTCAGATCTTTGATCCAGAGGGGGTGATTTATTGGGCAATTATACATCTCCACACCATCACTCATGCTGGAAAGAGCCTCTGTGATCTCATCAGTCTGGGGGAACGTGACATGGAAGGACTTTTATCAAATGAAGGGGGACTGATGGATGGAGGAGTCAGGGAAATATTGATTCAAGCCAATATATTATTTTCTGCATTAATATTGTGCAGACAGTAGCAAATAGAGACCCTGCACTAGTTTTAGTGTTTTGTTGGTTTTTTTTTTTTCTCCATGGTGAAGAATTGCCCTTCTGTAAAGTTTCATTGGGATGAGGAATGATGGTTTGGGACAGGAAATGATTTCTTAGGAAAACTTTAGTTCTCCCATTATGCAAAGAAACAGGCAAAATGCACACAACTGGTTTCCTTGTGCCATCAGGAAGGAACAATGTGAGATGAATCCTCTTGGGAATGTGGTGTGGGAGAGAAGAGTTTTTTCTATCTGTGCTGCTCTGCTTTGGGGGACAACTTAGAACCTGTGTTGAGGTGTTTTTGTAACGTGGGTGTGGAACTCCTGGAGTCTGAGTGAGCACAGTTTTCTTTCCAGGAACACCAAGCTTTGGGATTTGCCATGTTTTCCTAAAAGGTACAGTGGCTCAGGCCTTCCACATGGAGATAAAACATTCCTGCAGGTCTCAGATGGATGGTGGCTTTGGAAAGGGGAGATCAGGAGAAGATTTTAAATCTGGATTTAGTTTAGTCCTGTTGCCTTTCCTAAATCAGGGCCAGAATATGCATTACATGACGTGGGTTTTCACCCCTCTATCACAGTTTCTTTTTTAATTTGAAGGTCATCCCTTGGAGTTTAGCAGAGGCTTTTCTGTTGATGACTGATGTGTTTCCCTGCTATCTGTTCTACCGTGTAATACTGGATTTATTAATGTATCAACAGAGTTCTTCCCATATTCATCAGGGCCAGATGGTGATTAGAAGGACTTGTGCTTTAAAAATTACCTTCCTCCTTTTCTCTCCCAACAAAGGGAAGGGAGGGGATTAATCTTAGCCTAAAAGTCTGTGGGTTCTTGGCTGCTCAGAAGTCATTAGTGACACAAGCAGGTGATGAGATGGAGGGAAAGGCCTTGGGCTTGTGCTGACAGGAGAGAGGGTGACCCCTCTGCAGCATTTTGGGGTTTGTTGGGATCAGGCATTACAACATCAGCTGCTGGGGGGGTTGAGCTCTGCTTGGAGACCCCCTAACTCTGGCACAGAGAACCCATCCCCACTGCAGAGAGTTGACAACTTGGGGTGTCTGTGTGGACTTGTATTTCTGGAGATACCAAAATGAAGGCTAAACCAATGGAAGCTGCTGTATCAGCCTGGAAAGTTGAAGAATTCTGAATTTGGACCATAATTGTGGACCTCTGACAAAGTGTCCCTGTTTCCAGCAGATTAATGCCCTGGAGCTGGAAGGAGTTTCTGCTCCTTTGCTCCTGCCATCAAGCTCCTGTTGTCTCAGGAGCTTTCCATGTGTGGGGGGTTCCTGGTGATTCCTTGTGGGTTTTTTGTGTCCCACAAAGACCTGACCCCAGGCTTGGAGGGCAGCAAAGTCTCCCTGGGATGATTATTTGATCCTCTTTTATTTTGATGTCTGAGCAGTGACAGCTCTCACCTGAGTTCTCTGTGTTAGAGGGATGTCAAGGTTGATTTGAGCTTATTTGGCTAAAAAAGCTGAGAGGAGTGTCTCAGACCCCTGTTTGTCCATCTGGGAATAGGATGGAGCAGCCTCTGCAGGCACATCCCAGCCCAATCTCCTTCCTCCAGGTTTTGCAGCCCAAATCCTGCTACGCGGAGCAGAGGGTTGGGTGTAGGATGGTTGTATTTTCCCTGGTCCCCACTGGAGGTCACTGGAACATTGTCTACCCTTGTCCCTTAGAACAAAGGAATCGCTCAACTGACGCTTCGTGAAATTAATGTTTTTAAATTTTCGGAGATTTTTATCAGTTTCGCGGCTGAAAATAAATCTCCAAATTGCTCATAATCCCCGTGTGCAATAGGTATTTTATAAACACTTCTTATGCCCTGAGGAGACATCAACAGAGGCTTTATTTTACAAAAGTGTGACTCAACTGCCTGGAATTTTGAGAAAGAGCTCCTCTAATGGGTTCTCTGCGCCCCAGCTTTTTGTCACACGCTGATGGATGTGTCAGAAGTGCAAAAAAAAATCACACCTTAAACCATCCCATGTTTACCAGAAGGAAACCTAAATGTTGCCTCTGCCAATCACGTCATTGCATCTGTGTTGTTACACAAGCTGGAAGGAAGATGAGCAGTTTGGTGCCTGCAAAGGCCATTTTAGTGTAATTAGTTCAGATCACGGAGGCAAAAAATGTCTTTTTCTGCCCCTCTGTCCTTTTCCCTGCCCACTCAGATTTTTGGGAAGTCTGCTCAGATCCCCTCCCGTGCTCCACGGAGCCCTCAGCACTCGCTGCTGGAGCAGGAGCAGATGATGAACTAACAGGATCTAATTATCAGCAATCAGAAAAGTTTGGCAACTCGTCACAGGCTCATCAATGGAAACCAAAGCTGCTCCTCAACCCGTCTATCAAAGCCTGTTGCAGTTGCTGTTAATGACAGACTGAATAATAATTAGCATTAACTAAAAGGATCCTTTTCTATTTCCCAGTGATATTTCAAACCAAGCAGCAGACTCCTGGCTTTGGGTGGTATCCAGTTCCCAGACAGCACTGGGATTTATATTTTAGGCTTTATATATGAAGTGCATTCGTGAGATGTATCAGCTTATGGCAAATTTGGTGCCATTTGCTGTCGGTGTTTGAGTGTGAGAGTGCAAGCAGCTGATGAGATAGAGCAGTGCCTGCTCTCCTTGGAAAACGTGTGGGAGGAGCTGGGGAATTCCGTTTCAGATGGAGGTGCTTCCTTGAAATGTGTTCCCACACGCAGCTGATGGATCCAGAAGCCCTGCTGGAGTATTTCCCCAATAGATTGACATGGATACAGGAAAAATCCCAGAAGGCAGCATTTTGCACTGATATCTTTGCTAGAGAAACACAATTTCATCCAACCAAAGTCACAGAATGGTTGGGGTTGAAAGGGACATTAAAGATCATCTCGTTCCACCCCCTGCCACGGGCAGGGACACCTTCCACTAGCCCAGGTTGCTCCAAGCCCTGTCCAACCTGGCCTTGGACACTTCCAGGGATGGGGCAGCCACAGCTTCTCTGGGCACCCTGTGCCAGGGCCTGCCCACCCACAAAGTAAAGATTTATTTTTTTTTTAATATCCAATATAATTGCTTTTGAATATCCAATCTATACCCTCTGTCTGTCAGTGTGAAGACATTCCCCCTTGTCCTGTCATTCCATGCTCTTGTAAAGAGCTTTTCTTCATCCTGTGGGCTCCCCTCAGGCACAGGAATTCAAACTGTTTGGACTTGTGGGGAGGGAGCAAGGTCACTCTGAGCAGAGTCTCTGGGCAGGTGCCCTGTAGGTCTTTTGCTGCTGCCTTTTTCTGCTGCCAGCACCAAATGCATGAGGTGAAAATTAAGGCAATGGGTCTTTTTGGCTTCTGCAGGGGAAAAAAAAGATGGGAAAGCAAAACTCCTCTTGCGGTCGTGCTGAGGGTTGGAGAGGAAAACTGGGCTCCAGGTGCCATCCCAGCTGCCCTGTGGGAGGGTCACCACGGCCTGGGGGGGTTTTGAAGGGGCTCCTGGCAGACAGAAAATGCTGGAATTGCTCCAATGGCCTGGCTGGAATGTCTGTGCCCTCCAAGGGAAGAGTCAAGCTGGAGTGAGATCGAGTCTCCCTGGAGGCTCTGAGATGCTCACCCTGCCCCTGGGTGCTGCTCCAGGGGCTCTTCCCCACCAAAACACTCCTGTTATAAAGACTTCAGGAGAGTAATGCTTGATTGAGTTTGGTGAGCAATTTTCTGAACCTAAATAATAGGTTCATCTCAAATTGATGATGAGTGCAGGGAACTTCAAGCCTGAACCACAGAGATTTGATTAACACATTGAAATGAGGAGGTACTCGGTTGGAATAAGAATGTGCTTGCCTGTGAGCTCCTTGGAGTATCCTGGGCTTGAGAAATCCCTGCTGGATTTCTGTGAACATGGGGTTTTTTTGTAGATTCCAACAGGGCAGGAGATGTTACTGCTGAGTGTTAAATTCTAGGATGAAGGTGCTGCCCTTCTTTGAAGCTGTTGGCAAACATGGGGGACAAAAAAGCTGGTTTGATGTAACCTGCCAAGGGCATGTTATCCAAAACCATGCCTAAAAATCATCCCTTTATTTCTTCAAGAGGTTTAAAATGGCCTGGTGGGATGTGCAAGTGTCTGAGCAAGTCTGGAGGGGAGGCTCCATCCCCAAACCTGAGCCTGGATTGGGGCTGGAGCAGAACTTCTGCTTTTGCTTCATTTCAAAGCTCATCCTTAAATGTTTGTGCTGAAGCCCTGGAGCCCTAAGAAAGAAGATGCAAATAACTCGACTCTTTTCCCATGGAAGCAATTAAGGAACTGTGTTAATAAGAAATGAAGTTGTTTGTAAATTTTAATGGTTTAAAAGATGCCCCGGGGAAATCACAGACAAAAAAGGAGCTGTTTGGTGCAGACCCTTTCTAGCCAAGCTCCACCTCCCTGGTAGATGTGATCAATTCAAAGTTATCAGGAGAAAATGACACAATCCTTTAATTTAATGCCTTTAGCCAGAAGGAGTTGTCTAATGGAATGATGCAGGCTGGGAGGGGAGCGACATCTTGCTTTATTTCCTCTCTATTTAAGGAAAGGGAAACCCAAAAGATTAAAAAAAACCCAAACCAAAGAAAGAAAGAAAGAAAAAAAATCCCAAACAAAAAAGAAAGGACAAAAATCTACCTCAAAGACAAAGAAAACAAAACAAGTACAGAACTTCCCAAACAAACTAAAAAAAAACAACAAACTGCCCCAAGCCAAACAAAAACCCAAAAACCCAAGCAAAAAGGCAAACCAAAAAACCAAGGAAAACTCTGCCCAAAATGTCAGAATTTGTTTCTTCTTTCAGTTTTGTTCTCTAAAGGCAGTTTTGGGGGCCCAGCTCCTGATTTCTGCACGGGGAGGGTTGGCAGCATCATTTCTGCCGTGCCTTGGAATGACCCTGCTGAGGATCCTCGTGGATCCCGAGGTGCTGATCCCAACAGGAGCTGTGGGTTCTCTCCTGAGGGGAATCCTGCTGGGACAGGAGCAGAGCTGATGGCACAGAGCTGGTATTTGAGGCAGGGGAGAAATGGGGAGTGTGGCACCAGCAGGTCTCTGTGGGGCTGAACTGTGATTTATGAGGAATTCCTGGACCCGGTTTATTCCATGTAATGTGGTGCCTTCCACGTACAGGAAAATCAGGAGCCAATTCCAGCGTTGCCCTGACAGGTCCCTCCTGTTCCCTCCTGTGATTGTGGCAATTTGTTTCCCCTGGAATTCCTGTAAGGCATGACAAGACACCAAAGTTCTGGGGAGTTACACAAAAAGGGCTCCTTTGCATATTAAAGACTTTCTGTTGTCACTTGACTAAATTTGGGAGAAACATCCACCACCGAGAGTGTCATTAGAGCCGAGATGAATTCCAGTGCTCATTATGGGGTGCTGTGACAAATAGGGGGAGGAAGGACTATAAAGTGCCAGTGTGCTTTATTCCCCAAGCCTTGTCGAGGCTCATTTTCCCTCTTTCCATCTCCAGCACTCTCAATCCCTTGATAATAAATGCAGCTTGCATAGGAACAACCCCCCGGACTGATTTCTTTCCACTGCAAGGAGTGATTTAAAAGAAGACTAAAAAAGACATTGAATGTGTTCATTATTGATAATCTTAAAGATTTACTGCAGGCTTTCAGAAAAGCTGCTGCCTTAAAGCAAACTGCTTTTATCTCCTTTTTGTTTGCTTAGTTGGCTTTTGTGGGTTTTGTGTCTTTTCCTTCAGCAGCTCATGTAGGTAAAAGCTTGAGTTCTTTATTTTTTTTTTCATTTTTTTCCTGAGGGGGAATTTGCCAGCCCCTGCTGGCACTGGGAAAGCTCAGTGGGAACTGCAGGAGGATGTGTCCTGCTGGAGAGTGGTCTGTGGGCTACATTAGACCTGTTTTTAGGTGCCTGTGGCCACTGAAAGCAGCAGGTTTGGCCCATATTTGGGAGTATCACTGTTACCAGCACAGGTAACAGCCCCTCCCCTTAGGCACAGGGGGTTGTTAAAGCATTTTGAAATAGAAATTAATTGCAAATATATATAAAAAAAATAATAAAAAGAACTCCCCACCTTGACAAAATAATGGGGGGGAAAAAAAATCTGCTCAGCAACTGAACTGTTTCCAGTCTCTCCCTGCTGAGCCTGGTCCCTGCTCTTGCTTTGTGTTTCAGAGCACCTGTCTTGGGGTGAAAATGTTCCTCATAGGGAACATAATTCCTTTGGAGTGCAAGGAAAGGAGGTGGGAAGAGCAAGGGGGGGGTTGAATTCGGCTGAATCCCCACCTGCTCCTCGGGGCCAGCTCGAGGGGAGGTGTGGACAAAGTGATTATCTGATTATCTGTGCCGGGAGGGAATGAGGGGCTGGAGGTGGGATGGCAGAGGGGAGGCAGGTGAGAGCAAAGCAGGAGCCTGGGGATCCATCCAGAAAAGCCCAAGAACAGCGGATTTCTCCACTGGGTTCTGCCCTTTCTCAGGGCACAGCAAAGGGCACAGCAGCTACCAGGGGGGGTCAAAGCACAAAGCATCGAGGGGGAGGCAAGGACCAGGTGATCTCCTTCACCTCTTTGCCCCCTTCGGCCTCCAGAAGTTCCCGAATCTCTAATTAAAGGCAGAAATAGGTTGAGGGAGGAGCAGATGGCATCAGGAACCAGGAGGTGTGAATGACTTGCCGCAGGGATGTGATCTTGGTGGGCCCTGTGAGAGCTCCTGGAGCTGCATCTTTAAAGGAATTTGCTGCCAGAGCCAGGCAAGGAGGTGGTACAGAGACTGTCACAGGGACACGGGTGGGTCACAGGCTCCACCTTGGTTCTGTTATTTCAGGGTGATTTGATTTATCAGGGAATCACAGAACGGTTTGGGTTGGAAGGGACATTAAAGCTCATCCAGTTCCAACCCCCTGCCATGGCAGGGACACCTTCCACTAGCCCAGGTTGCTCCAAGCCCTGTCCAACCTGGCCTTGGACACTTCTAGGGATGGGGCAGCCACAGCTTCTCTGGGCAACCTGTGCCAGGGTCCCACCACCTGCACAGGGAAGGATTTATTCCTAATATCTAAGCTAAATTTGCCCTCTTCCAGTTTGAACCCGTTACTCCTTACCCTGTCATTCCAGTCCCTCTCCCATTTTTCCTGTGTGGAAGACTTTAGGTTTGTGCTCTCACTTTCCAAAAAAATCCATGACATTGAGAGGAGCAGCAGGTGTCCTACACCTTAGAAACTCAGCAGCTTGTTCACCTTTTTGCCCCTCTCTCTGCAGATGAGCAGCTCTGACCTTGAGTGTTTGCAGTCAAACACAAACTCTCTGGGATTCAAATCCCAAAATAAAAGGGGAAAAACTGCCCAAAAAACAGTTTGGGGGGAAAAAATGCCCAAAGTGTTGTGTGCAGCTGGGAAGGAACAAAATCCACCTGGGAATATCTTAGTTCAGGGGAGGTGGACAAGTGGACACTCTGAAAGCAGAGCAGGGAGAACTTCACCCTGATGTTGGGGCAAGGAAATCACTTTGCTTGTCTGGGGACTCCAACCATGTCATATTTTCCCTGTTTATGCTTTCCTTGGTAATTCAGTGCAGGATCTTGGGAGGAAAGCACCCAGGTAACAGCTTTTTGGCTCAGAAGGCTGTTTGAACACCTGAACATTTAGAGGCCTGATGGCTAAAAGGGCTTTTCAAACAGGAAAAAAAGAGTTGTATAACCTTTATCATAATCTAAGAGGAAATACAGAGAATTTGCTGTGTTTATACTGCATGATCTGAGAAGGATCTTTGCTACAAGTCCCTCTGGTTTAGGATTTTCCTGTATATATAAATAGGAATTTATCAAATGTGTGTAAATTCAGTAAATTGGAGTAAAAGCGGAACTGGCTGAACTGGGGTTTTTTTCCAAAGCTGCTGGAAGGATCCAGCCCCTTTTCCCTGTGCAGGAACTGGTCAGTGTGTGCTCACATTCCCTGTTACCTCGAGTGCCTCTGCCTTCACATCGTGGCATTTGCTTCTGAAGCAAGAGATATTTCCCCAAGGTCCTGAGCATGTGTAGCTTGTATTTCATCCTCGTAGTTAATTCAACAAAGAACAGCAGAACACAGAGTATCAGGAAACATTTTCTCTGTGTTCAGAAAGCAAAACCATATGTTCAAACCCTGTCATCAGTTCAGAGGCGTTTAATAACCTCATACTTCACCAATCAGAATAATTAAACAGTCTCATTATTTTAAATATTCATCCAGTCCAGATTCCGTGTTTGGCTTTCCTGGTCAATTTGGTTCTCGCTAATCTGGGGGAAGGAAAGAATGTTCTCTAGCGCTTAATTTGCATTAAAAACACTATAATTTGTAAGTAAATTGGAAAGCTTTTAAGTGAAGAGGGAACATCAGTGACTTGACAGTCAAAGCTCTCCTTTGTTTTTCGAGCACAATGTTCCAGAATGATGCTCTTCCTTTCTTGGAATTACACGGCGGGAAGAATGAAGCCTTGTAATTGTTCCTTAATCCCCGGTCATTGGGAGGCACCAGCAAAGAAAAACAAACCCAGAGCGGGCAGCGTGTTACTAGAAAAGGGATTTTTTTAACTTTCCCAAGTTATTTAAGGGGGGGTAAATTGTCCCAATTGTTGTTGGTCTGCGAGGTGGAGGAATGGTGGAAAGGGCAGGAAAACCTCTCCCTGCCTGTTCCTGTGCTCGTTTCTTTGGATCTGAGTCCTTCCCACTCCCAGTTGTGGCAGATTTCCTCTTACTGGGGAGCTGGGAAGAGTGGCCCACGAGGAGTAATAACTGAAACTTGCCCAAAGGATTAAAAGATGTAAAGGTAATGGAGATACGGGCAAAGATAATGGAGATACGGGCAAAGACAATGGAGATACGGGCAAAGACAATGGAGATATGGGCAAAGATAATGGAGATATGGGCAAAGATAATGGAGATATGGGCAAAGACAATGGAGATATGGGCAAAGACAATGGAGATATGGGCAAAGACAATGGAGATATGGGCAAAGACAATGGAGATATGGGCAAAGACAATGGAGATATGGGCAAAGACAATGGAGATATGGGCAAAGACAATGGAGATATGGGCAAAGACAATGGAGATATGGGCAAAGACAATGGAGATATGGGCAAAGACAATGGAGATATGGGCAAAGACAATGGAGATATGGGCAAAGACAATGGAGATATGGGCAAAGACAATGGAGATATGGGCAACAGAGGTGAAGATAATGTGGCTTAATAGTGGGGACAAAAAAGGTTTTTCCTCCTGATTTGACCAACCTGACATTTTCTTTGTCTTAATTGGTTTGATTTTTAAAAAGTGCCCAAACTTCTTAAAAAGCTCTACTTTTCTTCCCCCCCCTTTTTTTTTTTGGTCTATCTGATTGCATGGATATTTCTTAAAAAAACCCATCTTTTTATTGTATTAAAGGTGTTGCTTCCTTTGTTGCTTCCACCTCTTTATTTAAGAGGAGGAGGAGGGAGAAATGCAGCAGAGGAGCTGATTTCCATGCAAACCTATTGTTGATAATTGCAGTTTTAAACTCTTCTCAACCTTCAGCTGAACAATGATAAAGGAATAATGGCTGTGAATTATTAGCTGTTCCTCTTACCTTCAAAATAGTTCTTACACTGTTGTGATACTTGACTATATTTATTTTTGTACATCTTTATTTCCTTTTTTAATGAGTACGTGGTTCCTGTGGTCTTAAATAAAATGAAGACCTCTAATAATTGGGCATCTGTATTTTTATTATGGAAATATAGGGCTAAAATCAATTAAAAATCTCTACTCTCTTCCATGCTTCCAAAGTAATTAGATCCATTTTTCCATTATTCTGTTTCTAGGCCTGTCTGGATAATACACCAAATATTAATATGGAAATGAAGGAATGGGGGGAAGTCAAGTTGGGATAGTTTTGTATTGCTTTGAGTCACTGAAAGCCAAATTTCTGCCATTTCTCAGCGAGTACAGAAATAATTGCAGTTGGGGCAGAGTTTTACACCCACTATGTGGTTTTTTTTCTGCATAGAAATGCCCTCCAGTTTTGGGGTGTAGAGGATCCAACCCCAGGGATTCTCACCTTATGTCTGAGAATCTGGATAAACTCACAGAGCAGAGGGTAATTCCTCATTTCCATTTGATTTTATTTTTGTTTCTTGGTTGCTTTTTTTTTTCTGAAGCATTTAGAGATTTAAAGGCAGCCGCGAAAAATTCCCGGAAGAAAAGGGAGGGAAGATTTTGAAGAGCAGCAAGTAAAGGCTGAGGCTCCTAAACATGATTAAAAGCTCAAAGCTGCAGGCTTTGCTTTCTTGCAGGCTTAGTGTTGAACACCTTTCCCTCCCAGTCCTGGAGTGAGAGCAGGCAGGGGCTGGAAGTGATGGTTGTATTTCTGTATTTCTGTGGCAAAAGGCTGGCAAATCGAGATGGATCCCCTCTGAACTGCCAATTCATCACCCTTGTTCCTGATGGATGGAGAGTTTGCTAAAAGAGGGTAAATGTTTTAATGTGAAACTTGGCTCTGTGATGGGAGGGATTCACCACGTGTCAGGTTGTGGATGCAAAGTGTGACATCTTGTGCTGGTTTAAAGGGAAACCAGCAGGGGAAATGAACCCAACTCAAAAGAGAGATTGTAAGTCAGAATAACAATTTAATAAAATAATACAATAAATACAATTACACGGACAAACAGTTGGTTTTAACCCACAAAACCCAAATGCATAACCCAGCACCCTGGGGCATGAACAGAGTGCTGTGAGTTGGGCCCCCTGAGTCCAAAGGAAAAGGAGAGGGAAAAACCTGTTGGTGAGAGTGCTGGGGCAGTCTGGGCAAGGGTGGTGGTTGCAGTCTGGTTGAGAGTGGTGGTCACAGTCCTTCTCTGGATCCCACAAGTGGTAAAAAAAGTCCCAAGACTCCAAGATTACATATCCTCTGGTTCAGGCAGGAATGCCCAGTACCTCCCTCAGGGGTTCCACAATGACTGTGAGGACAGGAGCACCCTCCTGTCTCACAGGCCTCTTAACACCCAGTTTACAGCCTGAGGGGTCAGGCTCTGTGGGCAGAGGGTGTAAATGGTTCATTGATTACAGTTTCTGGGCAATGGCATGGAAGGCTCCAGAATACCCAGTTTTGGGTTACACCCATCCAGGGATGAACTGGTCCCAGCTGTTCTAACCAGGACACATCTTATTATTTTAATTCTTGTGGTTATTCACATCCTGTGAGATCATGAGATAATGGGACTTTCTGAGTTGTAAAAGCAGTGTCTCTGAAATTAGGGAATGGCCACTGCTAATTCAGAGGATGAGTCACACAGAGACATGTTCCTGAAGTAGAACCACCATATTAAGGGAATTAATTAACTGAGGTGGAGCCCTTGGTAATTTTACATATGGTTCTTGGTGTGGTAAAGCCATGGAGTAACTTAGGCAGGCATAAGGTGAGAATCCCTGGGGTTGGATTCCCTACACCTCAAAACTGGAGGGCATTTCTATGCAGAAAAAAACCCACATAATGGGTGTAAAACTCTGCCCCAACTCCAGTTATTACTCACTGAGCCAGTGCCACAACTGGTAGAAATTACTCCATGTTAGCCCTGGAGTTCTTGCAGAGGATATTTGGTGCTGTCTGGTTCATGTGTGGAAATCCCCAAAAAACAAAGTGACTGTGGATTTTTTCTGGAAGTACAACATGAGAGGAAGGTGGTGCTCTCCTTAGCGAGGGGCATTTGTGAGAGAAACACCGAAGGTCTTGAGAATGGCATTAAGGACAGAGACATGGCATTAATGAGTTGCTAATGACATTAACGATTTGAGAATGACATTAGGGACAGAGCTAATAACAGATGAAGGGAGTTCTGCCTTGCCAAGGTGGCTTTCAGCGCTTGTTAAACCAGCAAAGAAATGAGTGATGGAGGAGGAGGGAGGTGAACTACCACTGTGTGGGGCAGAATCATCTTCTGAAAGCCCGTGGTTCAGGTTCTTCTCCTCACTAAGACTTCTAATCATCCATCTGGATGGGTTAGACTGGGCTGGGAGGGTGAGGAAAGCCTGGCTTAGCCTGGAGAGAGGACACTACACCCCTAAAATCCAGGCAGCTTTGACTGGAAGCTGCTGCTGGCACGTGTTATCCATGGCTGTTGAACACATTTGATTCCAAGGACAAACACGGAGCTGTCAAGGATTTGATTGCTTTTCCTCAGCTGCCTGAGCACTGTTGTTGGACCCTATTGTTTCTGACAATGCACCTCAATTAGGTCTTAAAAAGAAAACTGGTGCTACATGCTCTGTGCAAGTGGAGGAGCTGTGGTGGATTCCTCAGAGAACTGAGACACTTGATTTAGGCTTAAGGATGATGTTTCTCCACAAGGGAGTCACCAGTCACAATAATTACATTGCTGTCTTCTCATA
Organism: Manacus vitellinus; assembly: GCF_001715985.3. Lineage (NCBI taxonomy): Eukaryota > Metazoa > Chordata > Aves > Passeriformes > Pipridae > Manacus > Manacus vitellinus. Next base: position 3,093,901 of record NW_021940585.1, read on the forward strand.
ATATGATTTATTTAGATGTTGCCGTGTGAATTAATTCTCTCTAATTGCTGCTCTTCTCACTGTAAATCAAGGTTTCTTGCTTTCTGGAGAGTAGTGAACATGATCCTACACCGAAGTAATTAGTCCAATTAGAAAGGAAAGCAGATGTGGAAAACCAATTACTTTCAGGAATATGTCTGCTCCTATGTAGTCCAAATGCTATTCAATCAAAATGTAATAGTAGTTTAATAAAACATTGTTTTATTTGTAAACTCTATCTGGTGTTAAGACTACACCTGCTCTTTCAGGCTGGGTAGTTTTCTTCAGACTTCTACTTTACACAGCTCCAGTGAGAGAACAAACTGGTCAGCAAGAGCCCATCTGCACCCAGCTGGTGTCCTGACCCAGATAATTTGAGATTCTGTTAAAAAGGGAACACAAAAGAACAATAGTTGTCATGCTGGTGATGTGAGATCCCACAATCCCTGGGAGATCCTTCTGGAAAGCTCTCAGTGGAACCTTTGGTGCTGTGGTGCAACTCAGACGTGCTTGACTCTCAGTGGGGCTGAAGTGGTTGATGTTGGGGGAGAATTTAAACCTCTGAAGCTGGAGACAGCTCACAAAGAGAAATAAATCTGGAGGAGGAGAAATGCAGGTGCCCAAGGGAGAGGCAGCTGTTCAGCAGAGGCTTGGAAGGGAATCGAGGGCTGCCAGCAGCAATGCAGGAGTTTGAAGGTGAATTGTGTTGGTCTGGTGAGAGAACTTGAGCTTGGAAAGGTGAGAGGAAAAGGGAAAGCACAGAAAATCCTAATGCACGTTGCAGAACTGGAAATGTGAGCAAAACCTACTGATCTTTACACACCCAGTGTCTTCATTTGCCGCCGCTGCTGCTGGAGCAGGAGGGGCCCAGAAATGAGTTTGCACTCAGCAGCAGTGCTGCATGTGGGGCTGGAAATCTGAGTTCTGCTGTCTATCAGCAGGGATTTTTCTAATTTACAAGCAGCAACAGCAGCAGCATCGAGGTTCCCTCAGTCTCTTCTGCTCCACGTGGTTGTGAAATCAGCACTTGTGCCCAGCCTGAAGGAGCACAAGAACTTTCCTGCTTATCTCTGGGAGAGATTGGCCTCCAGACTGCAGCCACCACTTGTAATCACATTTAATCCCAGCAATTCTGCAAAGTTTTCATCCTAACCAGCATTTCCACTAGACAGGCAGGAGCTGGTGTGGTTGGAAGAAGTGGTTCTCTGTTTCCTCCCCCCTTCCTCCCCCGGTTTGGAAAGGGGGTTTGGTTTACAAAGGGCTCGCTTTGTTCAGCACACAGAAGGGATCGATAAAACATCGAGTGCGAGGCGTGGAGGGAAGGGAAGTGCTCAGCACTTTTCCCTGTAATTAATTTTGCAGTGCTGTTCTCAGCGTGGCTGTCACAGCCCCGTGCCAGGAGGGGCACGGCCAGAGCCAGCACAGCTCCTCTGTCACCCCGGGAGCCAAAAATAAAAATCACAACCAGCCTCCTTGGGGTCTGTTCTTTAAGCTCTTCTTTAAAACACCGGCCCAAGAGTTCTGCATTGGAGATCCACCCATCTATTTTCTCCTATCTGCCGCTCTGGAAGACAAGTGTTCTCATAATTGGGCCATTAAAGGAGGTGTTGAAATGTTACTAATTGTCAAAGGCAATTAAGTGTAGCAACATGTCACAGGTAAATTAACGAGGCTCCAGGTGTTTTGAGCAAATTGCATTTCTGTGGGTGTAAAACAATTCCAGTCTTCTCTGCTGGTTTTCTGTAGAGTTTTGGTGTGTACTCTGTTTTATGGGTTGTTTTTTTAGAGGAATGTAGCTGTGCCTCAACACCTGAGCTGGCTGGACTTATAGGGACTCTGATCTACTGCGTGTTGTATAGCCCTGATTTTGGAGGTGCTGACAATCCATAGCTCCCATTTCTGGAAGATGTTCCCTTTTCAAGCCAGGCCTGTGTATTTGGACTGTTTCAAACTTGCTCTGACCCAACAGAAGCAGAGGTTGTGCCACTTGTTGTTACTCTTTCAGAGGAAGAGGCAGAGCTATTGAGGCAGGAACTCATAACCAGCGTTGCAACAAGTTCAATTTTCTCTCTGTCTCCCTCTCCACATCTTATGAAGTTGGCAATTCTTAATTCCTGGAGAGTTTTGGTTCCTCTGTCATGGCCTTGAATGAGATGTGAGAGCTGGAAACCAGATTTCAACACTCCTGCAGCCTCTGCCCTGTGCTTTGCCGTGGACATTGTTGCCTTTTCATCCCACTTGCCATCAGTGAGCTCCCCTCTGATTGTCCCATCTCAGTGCTTTATTGCCTTCCTCTGATACCCTGCAGCCTGCTGGCACTTGGGGACATGGTTTAGTGGTGAACATGGTTGTGCTGGATTAGTGGTTGAACTTGATTATTTCAGAGTTCTTTTGCAACCTTAGCAACTCCAGGATTGACTTTTTTTTTTTAATTGACTGATACACCTATGAGAAATAAAAATACATTTTTTATATAAATAGGTGAATCGTGAAGTTGTAAGATATCCAAGTTCCAAGACCTGAACTTGGGGATCAGGGTCTCTTTTTGCAGGATAAGGGAAATGAGAAAATTCTTAAAAATTAAATCTTTTAGGGCCATTTTGTACACGAGGTTCCTTTTCTTTTTAGGCTAAGAACAAAGGAAGTCCATCACCTTTGACAGGGGATGGCTTGCAGGCAATCGGGAAAAAGGGGAAAAGCCCCTTTTCAGAGAAATGAAGCCTTTTTAGGTAAAAATGAATACATGAAAACTAACCTGAAAAGGGTGGGATTTTGTAAAACTGTAAAATGGATGGAATTTAAACTGAAGGTGTCTTTTTCCCTGGAAACTCGGTGAGAGAAAGACCCAACACATTGAATAAATTCTTCCTTGTTTCTTTGTTCCCTAAGTTTATGCCATCTTTCTAAATTTAAAGAGAGGGATATTTTCCACACATCTACTTAATAAGAAGATTTTTGTAATTGTGGCTTTATTGGTAAAAATACCGTAAGGAAAAACTGTACATATCCAGATTAGGCTCTGCTTATTTGTACATCTTCTGTGACACACAGACGAGCCATCACAGCTTGGGTTTAAGTTTTGTGTTCACCAAAATATTCATAGAATCACAGAAT
>NW_021940585.1:3098242-3099315 GCF_001715985.3 Manacus vitellinus
TTATTAAAATATTATGATTTTTTGCCCCCCTCCTTTTCCCAAGCTGTGGCAATGTGTGCAGCACCTCCTCGTGCAGCTGGCTGGGACTGGCACTTGCAAGGTTGGTCCTCCAGGTGCTGCATCAGAAATCTTTTGACACAGTGTCAGTAATTAAGTGTACAATTAAAGAGAATGTCTGCAATTAAGTTCAATCAGCCAGTCAATCAAATCCACATTTGTGAAGGGTTTCTAAAGGGCCTCTCATCCAAACCTCCCCTCTGCTTCCAGAGCAAAGTTAACACCACACGAGGCAACATTTATTTGGAGCATCTCAAAGGGGGCTGCAAGGCTTGTGCTCAAATGGTATCTGAGGCCTAGCTGGCTACTGAATAAAACCTGACCTTAGGTGAGGAATTTAGGCACAACACTGAACTAGAACTATTAAAAAGCTTGAAAACTTCTGGTTTTTCTAGCTGTCTGTCTCCCTGGCCATTCAGCTCAGTAGTATTATTCCTCATCTTCTTTCCTAAGGAAAATAATCAAAAGGAAAGATTTATTTATTTATTTTCTTCTGATAGAAGCTTGCCTGGTTTTGTGCCATTTCAGGGACTTTGAAGCTCATGCCAGTCTAATTTTTGCCAGGGAAGTCGGGGTGGGTGTGCACTCACTGCTTCTGTGCTGCCCAGCAAGTGAAATTTTGAGGGCTTTGTAATCATTTTCCTCCAGTCTACCAGTTAGAACCTGAACTGTTCCTGAGGGTTTTGATGCACCTCAACACAGCAAATGACCTGCACAGGCAACATTTCAAATAAATATGCCCCGAATTGACCCATTCCAAGGGGATTTTCCACCTCCCCTTCACCCTATTTAGGACTTGGGGTTCCCAAATAACAACAGGAGAGGGCACTGGGCTTTAAGTTTTATGCATGTCAACTTTGTGTTGCTGTGAGGGAGCCTGCAAAGAATTGAGTGGAAGTAGAGAAGGGCTGTTGTTTTTTTTTTTCTATATGGATGTTCCCTGTGCCAATAAGGACAAGAAGTCAAGTTTGAACACAACCTGCTCCAGTGGAAGGTGTCCTTGCTCTCAGGAGGGG
>NW_021940585.1:3099832-3146118 GCF_001715985.3 Manacus vitellinus
AAGAACAAATGGCTTAAGTGATGTGTTACTCAGTGCTGTAAATATTCCTTAGCTTGTCATTAATACCCAGCTGGATTTCTGTCTTCAGCCTCAGACCTCTCAGTGCCCAGCCTGGGTGGCTGATGCCAGGCAGGGAGGGAAGGTGGAAAAGGCAGAATTGGGCTTTCCAGCAGAACCAGGTGGTTTCCCAGCACAGGGTTCTGCTCTCTGGACCTGTGGCAAGGCAGCTCCCCTTGGTTTATTACCTTTAATTGGTAAATACTCCAACTTGTGTGGCTTTCACCCACTTACATGTGACAGATGATACTCACCCCTGTGCACTTTGACTCTTTGTTTTGCTAGAAAAGCTGTTAGCCAAAATATCCTTCGTATGGGGGAGGGAAAGACAAAAAAAGAACGAATGGCTTAAGTGATGTGTTCCTCAGTGCTGTAAATATTCCTTAGCCTGTCATTAATACCCAGCTGGATTTCTGTCTTCAGCCTCAGACCTCTCAGTGCCCAGCCTGGGTGGCTGATGCCAGGCAAGGAGGGAAGGGGGGAAAGGCAGAATTGGGCTTCAGTGGGTCTTCAGCAGAACCAGGGTTCTGCCCTCTGGACCTGTGGCAAGGCAGGTCCCCTTGGTTTATCATCTTTAATTGGTAAATTAAACTTGTGTGGCTTTTACCCACTTACATGTGATAGATGATACTCACCCCTGTGCACTTTGACTCTTTGTTTTGCTACAAAAGCAAAACAGAGGAAAAATAAAACAATTTATTGCCAGTGTTCTTGTTCCCCTTCACCAGCAGAACTGTTGCTAAGGACTCAGAGGTTCTGAGATACCCTGAGGAAAAGGATTTCAGGAAAAGGAAGTGTCCAAGGCCAGGTTGGACAGGTCTCTGAACAACCTGCTCTAGTGGAAGGTGTCTCTGCCCGTGGAGATGGGTTGGAATTAAATGAACTTTAAGGTCTCTTCCAACCCAAACCACTCAATGAAAAGCTACCCAAGAGTTCTTTTTGGTGGTGATGTATTTCAAGATACTTACAGAGATAAGAAAGCACAGAAAACTGAAACAGTGGCCAGATCCTCATTTGAAAATGTGTTCTTGTAATGATTTGATTTGAACTGGAGTGTAGCTTTTAGCCAGGAAATCAGTTTTTTGTGAGATCTCCAGCCCAGAGCATGTGTCAGGCTTAAGAGGGAGCCTGGAAATAAATATCAGAAGCTTTGACAACTTGCAGTGCTGCCTGGAAAAGCTCAGAGCACCACTGGGTGTGGAAGCTGGCTGTTGGTTTTCCACCTTCACTGGCCTGGGTTTGTAGGAAAAGCCTTCAGCAAGTGGTTTGGGAATGCTTTTAAAATCACTCAAAGAGAAGGGGCAGGGGGAAGAAGGATTAGGCAGCAGCTGAGAAATAATACAGGACAATAAATTCTTGAGATCTGGTACTAAATCTATCAGAGCAAACAATACATCCTGATGGTAGGAAGACATTATTTGTTTTTTGTTTTTGTTTTAAATTTGCCAGACCTCATTTTTTTGGGCATTTGTCTCAGGGAGGTGAGGCCTTTGAAAAGGCAATTACAATTGGTGACTGATTAGTGTTGGATGTGACACTTTTATGCATCAAATATGTTTAACTGCACCAACCTTCAAGGAATTGACACTGACACCTTGAAAGATCTATCCTGTGCTCAGCTTGAAAAATCTGAATTCTCCCTCGACCTCCATCTTATTTACATTTCATTTTATTACAAAATAAACGGGTCTCAAGTATGGATGGAGTTTTTCCAGGTTCTGAAGGCAGTGTGGCAGGAGGGTTGGAAGGAAGGAGGCATGGCTGGGGTGATTCCTTAGAGAAAGATCTTTAAGGGAAAGCAGAGTGGTGCATGTGCACTGAAACAGAGCTCCATTCTGGTTCCTTCCCTGGATTTACCATCCTAGAGGGAAGATGACTGAAAGGGATGAGGTTACACATCTAATTTATCCACATTAGGGTTTAATTTCCTGCTAATAAGGTATTTAAACCTTCCAGAAAGCAGCTTGTGGTCTTTGTAGGCTTTTAATCTTTACATATTATGCAGCAAGTAAGTACATTCTCAGAAAAGGGTTCTTACTGGAGATTTTCAAGGAATATTCACGTTATTAAAACGCTCTGGGTGCTGCTCCTCTCCACTTCCCAGCATCTTGAGCTCTGCCTGGTGTATCCAAATTAATTCCCACGTGGTTTCCCTTCTCTGTCAGTGGGAAGCAGCTCCTCTGGTTGCTGATTGATCTCCATGTCTCTTGTGCTTCACTCCACTGAAATCTGGTTTAGGTATGAGACAGACTCCGGTGGAATGAAGGACAACAGAACCCATGGATGGTTCTCATTTCACTGGGAAAATGCAGGAGAGTTTACTGTGTGTTTTCAGGGAAGCAGGGCTGGGATGTTTGGATGGTGTGTAGGAGGTGTGAAACTCTGCAGTCGGTGCTTAAAGGGATTCTGTGGCCTGAAATTTTGCCTTTTTTTTTTTATTTTCCCGCCCCCAAATTCCCGTTTTTCGTGCTTTGTAATTTTAGCCTGCACCAAAGCAGCCAGGTACACTCTGTCCTGTTAAGTGTGGGAACAACTTACCAAAGGTTGTGGCAGTTCTCCACCTTTTGAAGGTCTTAAACTACCAGGAGTTTCTCCAAATTAAACCCTGAAGGCATTTCTGGGGGGAGGGTTTTATGGCTTTTACAATGGCCACAGTCCCTTTTGGCCTTAAACCCCTGAATTTACAAATCCAAAGAAGGCCTGGAGGCAACTTTCTGTTCCTTTTTAAGGACCTCTGGCCATAAGGGGAATGTGTTAAGGTACAGCTTCCCTTTAGCCTGGAGAGGGGAGGAATAATCTCATTTAGTCACAGCCTTACATGATGTGGTAATTGTTGTCTGCTCCCTCCAGGGGCCTTGTGGGCAGAGCAGGGAACTCATCCCTTGTCCCAGCATGGCACTGCCAGGCTGCCACTGCTCTTGAGCACACCTTGGAATGGGTCATGGATATCATGGGTTTGCCCTATGGCATTATAAAGGTTTCAATAGTTAAGCAAAGCACTGTCCAAACCCTCTAAAAGGTGTGGAGCCACTTCCAGAGAGCTTCCAACCTGTGAAGGAGACAAAAAGAATGAAAATTAAGACTGTTAGGAGTATTCCTCCCTCATAAACCAACCCAACCCATCCCTGCATCTACGCAGGAAAGATGTTTCTGAGATTATTATAGGTTGAAGCATATTATTTTTTTAGATACATCCTGGTTTTACCTGCAAAAGTAATATTGAAATCTGACTATAATGCCTGCACTTGGCATTGCATGTTGCTCCTCATCTAAAGAACTGAAGATATTAATGAAAAAATCTACCCTGAAATACGTAAATCCCACGATTTATGTGTTCACCACATCCAGCAAGGAATGGCAAATGTCATTTCTAATTTAGGTGGCTTTGCTTCACAGGGACAGGAAGCCAAATTAGGGGACCCAGGTCCCAGCTTCTCCCTCTGTGATGCCTGGGAAAACTGGGGCTTTCCAGGTGAAATGAAGGGTCCAGTTCTGAGCAGTAACAAGTCTGGATGCACTTGGATAACTGAAGATTTGAGGGTTTTAAATTCGCTCGTGCTCTGCAGCTTGGGAAAAGAGAGTTCAGGATGCAAAATTTGCCTTGAGGGTGAACTCTAATGCTTGCTTGAATTCAAAAAAAACCCAATCCTAAACCCAACCCCCCCCCCACCGCGGAGGTGCCGATGGGGGATTTAACAGAACAAACAGCTCAGGGTGTTCCTCTCTCACTTTTGCTTTTAAATATAAACCTGCTCCTGCCTTGAAGCCTCTCCCTTCATTTCTGTCAAGACATGTTAAAAGCTTTCCGGTAAGCCCTGAGAAAGGGTGGCCTAGGCAGGAACCCATCCAGCCAAATTCCTGTGTGCAATCCTGGCTTATTTGAGGTGCCTTTTATCAGGCAAGTTCCGACGGGCTCGAGCCCCGGCGGTGCCTAATGCACGGCCCCCGGCTATTAACCCCTTCCTGCCTGCAACCCAGCGAGCCCAGGAGAGGGGGGAAAAACACCTGCAGGCTGGGGTTTGGCTCCAGCTTCCTTTAGGAGCAGCTCAGATAATTAAATCGAGGCGCTTATCAACGAAATCTCACCGTAAAATCTCGAAATACGAGCTCCCCTCAATCTCAGCGCCCAATTTCAAGTGTAAATTTGGGTGGTTTTTTTTTTTCAACGTTTTAATGAGATTCCACTCGGTTTTTGCTTCTCCCTGGGGAGAAGTGTTGAGAGTCTGGTTGCAGCCTTCGGCATCCAAAGAGCTGCTGCATCCTCAGAAGTGGCAAACCTTTAACTAAAGGTCAGAGAAAATTGTGCTGGACTTCCCTGAACTTTAAGGCGAGCAAATGTTGCTCCCTTTCTTTGTCTGCAGGGGAACTGAGAGATAAAGGCTCTGAGCCAGAGCTCGTTGCATTTGTTACATTAAAAAGGCTTTGCTTCAGTCCCAGGGATTCCAAACCCTTGGAATCCAGTGCCCCTGTGTGCTCTCCAAAGTGCCAGGAACTCACTGTCCTGCTTGGAAAATAGAGAGTAATTTTCTTTCACTGTGACATAGGCTTGCATCTAAATGAAGTCTAAGTAAAAACTGCTTTCCAAAGCTCAGCTTGGATGCTCTGTGGCTTCCAAAGGCAAATCCAGCCTGATCCAGGCATGATGTCCAAAAAGAACCTTGGCTTGGGCCTTTCCTAGGAAGGTTCCTGCTCAAAGCACATTCTGCTGCTCCTTCAGGGGGTTCCAGTTTTGTGCCTTACTCAGAATACTCATATTTTCCCCTCACAGTTTTCCAAAGACTTTGCATGAAATTGGCTGTTCTTGGTTTTAAAGGGGGAAATGGCTCTCGGGTTTGGGTGAGTTTTACAACACACTAATATTAAAGTTACATTTGAAATTGGCTTTACCCCTGGAGAGGATCCTGACTGAAGTGGTTCACAAAGCTGGTGATTTTCTTGTTTAAAAGTGAATGAGAAAAGCCCTTTGGACACTTTTGGTGGGACACAACAGCCAGCACAGACAAGACCCTACAGAAAGGGGGGAAAAAAAAAGCAACCTGAGCCCACTGGCTCCTCTAATCCCAGAGATAAACTCTGTCTCATCAGGAGAGACCTCACCCAAGCTAAGCTTAAGCATCCATAACACCACATAGCAATGACTTTTGGGCTTCACAGACCTTGGCAAACTCGACCTAAAGCAAGTTAAAACTTCCTCTATAAGGAAAGAAAACTAATATGACTGTTTTCTTAATAATGTCACATTTTATGATACCACTGGATAGGTAAGAAAACGTTTTCCAAGTGATTTGCAAAGAAAATCAAGAGAAGAATAAATCAAGTTAAATTCCTACACGTGGTGGCCTCAAATCTGGTATTTGTTGCACCAAGTCCAGAGCAACTTCTTGGGTTCTGATGGAATTTAAGCAGCAATAACCTCCTAATTCTTGCCAGTTTAGGAAATCTCTCTCCATGTGCCACCAGCAGCTGCTTTGAAGAAATTTGCTGTTATTTATGACTTAAAACACCCTAGGAATTGCTTGAGGAGTTTGCATTTTTCCTTTTAAAAGCTGTTTGGAAGCTGAGGGTGGGAAACAGCGAAGGGCAGCCGTGCTGGTGTTTGGAGGGAATGAGCTGCACTTCTGCCACGTGAATTAATGATTAATTAATACCCCTCGTTAGAGCATCCAAATTCCCCTTCCAGAGCACCAGTGACCCCCCCAGCCACGACCCTCCCTTGGTTTTACCCAGCACACAAGAACATGTGGTCGCATCATTCACTCACCCAGTTGAGTTCAGCTGGTCCCAATCCCGTCCCGCAGCACTTTCCCGAGCTTTAAACCAAAATAATAAAAAAAAAAAAATAAATAATAAAAAAATAAAAGAACTAGAGACGGGAAATTTAAAATAAAGAAACTCGGGGGTCATTTCTTTTGCTGTTTTGGAGCAGAATCCCAGAGGCGGTGGCCCAGGAGCGGCGCGGCCCCGGCCCCTCCCGGCCGCAGGTGGGTCTTTATCCCCGCGCTCACCTGCGGGAGCAGCCAATGGAGAGGGAATCGCATCCCGGCTCCTCCCTGCACGGCCCGACCCGCACCGGCCCCGCCGCCTCTCCCCGGGAACGTCAAAAGCACTCAAATAAACCCCCCAAAAGTTCATTTGGCTCTGCTGTCGCATCCCCCCCCAAACGAGCGTTTCTTCTTTGTGTTGTTAATATCGGGTTTATAAACTATCTCAAAGAGTGCATTTGAGTTTTTGCCCAATTTTTTTTTTTTTTTTTACTGGCTTTTTTCACTTTAGAAATATTTCGTTTTGCTCCTCCAGAGCTGCTAAAGAAATGGAAAATGCACGTGAGAGCTGCCTCTTGGGTACACCAGGAGCTGGGAGACAGGGACTGTAATGTAAAAGTGGCGATTCAGGGGGTAAGAATTTGCTGTGGAGGTGTCTCCTTGCAAAGAATTTGGAGGGAAGAACTTTGGGAAGTGTCAGGATGCTCTGCCAAAGGGCCTTCACACAGTGGTTTTAACTGCAGCTCCAAAGGAATTCCATTTACAGCTGCACTCGTGGAGCTGCATTATGTGAATCTCTTGAGCCCTTTGTGTTTTTCTTACACCTTTATTTTTTCCCTCCTTTTCCATGAGGTGCAGGGCTGGAAGGTGCCCACCCCCTGCCTGGCACTGGTGGTGCCATGAGGGAGTGGGCACAGCAGGGTTTGTCCTCCATCCTCCCAAACCATTGCTGTGGAAGAGCTTGGCAGGCCAGGCTGGATGTGCTTCTGTTTGCATTCAGCACAAATATCCTGGAAGTCAGATTTGCTTCTGGATATTTTAAGTCCACTCATCTGCGCAAATCAAAATGTTTCAATTGCTTTGCCTTTCCACTGGAGTAGGGTGTACATAACTAAACAAACAAAAAAATATTAAATTAACTTGACTTTTTTTCTTCTAGCTGTACTAACAACTTACAACCATTCTTCCACAGTGTAAGGACTTGCACACAAAATCTGCTTTTCCTTCCCTTCATTGGGTGAACCAGAGGTTCTAAATCCAGGCTGCTTTGGTTGTGACACAGGTCACAAGGTTTGCTGTTTTAATTTTGGCTGGGCTGAATTGCACTGAGCAACAGTTTCCATCCCAACTGCCCACGATTAGGAATTAAAATCTCTGATTTTTTGGTTTTTTTGGCCACACAGTTTTAACATGGAGGGTGAACACATCAATCTGTAAATGCATCTCCTGGAATACCTTTAGAGAAAAGGCAGTTTTTCAGCTGAGAAATACGTGCTGAAGGTTATCACTATTCATTGCTTGCTTTTATTTTCTTAGGGAAGAAATAAGCCAAACTCTCCCCAATTTGCACAGTTTGAAGCCAGAGCTGCTGTTCCTTTAGATACAAATCTGTTCTTTTATTTGTTTTGTTTGCTCCTGCAGACTAACAAAATACCTTTAAAGTTTACAACAGCTCCTGTCAAGGGCAGGTAGGGTGGGACTGGCTGTGACTGGAGAACTGGGAGGAATGTCATGTTGTTCCCTAATATCCAATCATGTCAACTATCCCTTCCCTTCAACTTTCAACACGTCCCCGTTAGGTGGAAAAAGCTGCCAACACACCCTAAAATTGCTGCTGCAAACTCAACCCCTGCTGATGGAAACGTGTCAGGGGATGGAGGCTCTTCCCTGCCGGGGCTGAAAGGCACATTCCACCCCTTGGCTCCCGAGGAGGAGGAGAAATCTGTGTGGTCTTGAAGCCTTGTCAGCTTTGACCTCGAAATTTGTCCAATAAATGGGATCAAATTATCCAGCTGGTCTGCAGGTTTGAGACATCAAACATGGCCCAGGAAAGCTCAGGGCCACGTCTCCCCAAGCTGCCCACTCTAAATTCAGGCCACAAGCAGGTGGAGAATAATTACTTGGGGTTTTTGGTGGGTTTTTTTTCACTGTTTGCCTCCAAATTTATGATTGGGAAAAAATGTATTTATAAAGCAACTGCTTCTATAGGAGTGAGGATTAAATGGAGCCCTCAGACTACACATTCCTGATGTTTCCCCATCCCAGCAGGATGAGCCACAGGGTAATGCTGTGTTTCAGGGTTATTTTGCCTGGTTTCTCTGACTGTGCTGCAGCACAACCAACCTTCCTGCACCCTCTCCCTGTGCAGCTCTTACTCTCTCCCACGAGCATAAAAGGAAAACCATCTTGTAACCTTTCTGAAGTGAAGCCAAAAAACCCTTGTTTGATCCTGGGGAGTCATCCTGCCCTCTCAGTTCTCCTGCAATCTCCTCACACCAGAGCTGTGGTGAGACCTGCAGGGTTTCAGGTCGTCTGTGGGAGCACAGTTGGGTTTAGCTCAGCACTGGGGCATCATCCACTCAGTCCCTTCCCTCAGCTGCTCTTATTTCTCTGAGGTTTATTGCTGTGAATGGCCACAAGCAGTTGGCAAAATTCAGACTTAAGGGTCCTAAGAAAGTCTTTGTGTTCCAGAACAATGGAGAAAAGGAGAAAGGTTGAGACTTGCTTAGGTTTCTTTGAGATTTATCCCCGTTTGGGACCTGCAGGTTTATCACTGGATTACCAATTCCTGTCAGTGCTCTTTAAATCCTGCTTACAGGGCATTCTGCTTTTCTGATAGCAGCTTGTTTGCATCTCAGCAATGCAGGAATCACATGGAGTGTCACCAGTCAGATGAGTCCTGCTCATCCCTGACAAGCAGCTGATGGCACAGGGCACCTCATGACAGCTTTAAGACTGCAACTACTGGGAGTTGCAAGGCAGGAGAACAGGCCAAAATGTTTCCAGGGCACTTGTCCTGATGAATTCTCATCTGCACTAAATGGTGTTTAGATCCTTAATGGCTCGAGAGAGTCAAGACTCTAATCCTACTTGTCATTCAACAAGACGTCTGCACAGAGGTCACTCAACTGATGGCAGGTTCCAGTAATTTTATTTCAAATATCCTCAGCCATAATTGCTCATTTGCAGCTGGAAAGAAAACCAATTATGCCAACCTCTGCTGTTGTCTGCCCCAGCTCCCCAGGCTCCAGCCAGCTTTACTTTCTCCCTCTCCCTTCCAGATGGAAAAGCAAACCGTGCCCGTGTTCCGCTCCCGTTCCCCCCGTGGCAGTGGGAGCTGGCAGGAGCCAGCACACCTGGCTCCTCAGCCTGCTTTGCTACCTGGCTCTTCCACATTCATGCTTTTGGCTCTTCCTTCAGAGGCTGCTGCCTGGATCCTTGGCAGCCTCTGGCATCTTTCCTGGGAGCTCGGTGTGGATGAGCCCGGAGCGGGGCAGGAAGGCTCCCAGCTCCTCCCTGCTGGGATATCCGAGCAGCAGGAAGAATTCCATGCTCAAACTTGCAACCTCTGCTTGGGGGGAGTGTGGCCAAGCAAGACAGAGCCAGGAGGGTCAGAACTTTGAGGGAAGTTCAAGGGTTTAACACTTCCAGGGATGGTGGCTCCAATGCTTTGACAATTCTTTCCATGAAACAACTTTCCCTGATATCTAATCTGAACCTCCCCTGGTGATTCTCAATAGCTGGGAGAGAGTGTGAATCTGAAATGTGAGGCAAACAGGTCATGCTTCCAAAGCAAAGTTATAAAAAAGGTGCCTGTGGGCACTAGGGCAGGAAGACTCCTGGAATCTGTGCTCCCTGCACAGAGATTCAGCTCCTGCCCTGGTGTTTTCAGCAGAGCTCCTCTCAAACTGAACCACTCCATGATAACACAGCAGAACACTGGATTTTTCATTTGGTAAAGACCCCTGAGAAAAAAGAAAAAAAGGCAAAAAAACCCCTAGAGACTTCAGAATCTTTTTGTCCAAGTTTAGTTTTGCTACTTTCCATTTGTTAGAGAGATAAATTATAGACTGGTTTGGTTGGAAGGGACCTTAGAGATCTTCTAGTTCCAATCCCCCCTGCCACGGACAGGGAACCACTTGTTCTTTTTCATCACTAATAAAAAACAAACAAAAAAAAAAAAGCAGTAAAACTATGAGAAATATTGAAAAACAGAGGAAGACAAGAGTTTTTCAGGAGATTTAAATCTGCCTTTGCAGCAGGGGAGCGTGTGCACAAAAATATTCCTTTCAGAGAAGGAAGTTCTTGAAATAAAATTCTTTGTACGTGTTTTTTTTGCTCGGCTTCACTCGATTGCTCCAGAAGGTCCCTTAAGACACCTCTGAAAAGAGCCAACAAGCTGCAACCTGCTCTCCTGCTCTGTTATTTTTGAGGTGCCATGTCCACGTTTCAACACAGTGCTCAGGGCTTATAAAAGGACACTGGTGACACATCCCATCAGCTCTGTTATTTCCCATCAGTGTTTCTGGGGTGGCAAATTAAGGTCGGGTTTAAGAACCTGCCTGTGGGTGCTGGGACACCAGGAAGGAGGTTTTTTGCTTTTCCAGTGAAGTAGAAAATTGGAAGCTTCACCATTTGTTTCATTTTGTTGTTTTGGATTTGGAATCACCAAATTGGAGAATCACCAGGGGAGGTTTAGATCAGAACTCAGGGGAAATGGTTTAGTGTGAATGTGGTGCTGGGATAACAGTTGGACTTGTTGATCTTAAAGGGCTTTTCCAACCTTAACAATTCTGTGGATTCACCAGCTAAATCCTGATGTGATAAACCAGGGAAAAGAACAAAGCACAGCCTTTAACTGTGGATAAAATGGGTTCTTCTGCTGCTTCAGTGACTAGAAAAATAACAGCCCCCAAACCGAGTTTATGTGATGCAGGTTGGAGTCGGGGGAAAAAACTTTTATTTTATTTAAACAACTGAAAAAGTGCTTAAATTGGAGCATTGAGGAACTGCCAAGGCTGAGGCTGGTGCAGGTGGCAGGATGCAGTTGTGCTGCTCGAGTGAGAGAATTATGGATACTCTTCTCCTTGAGGAGACAGTGAGGCCCCTCTGTGCCAACTTCTCTCCCTGGGTGATGTGCTGCTGTTTATTAATTTCTGTGGAAGAACTGAACCTTCTGCTCTGAGCAGGGCCCCTGCACAGCTCCTGCTGCCTCTGCAGAGCACCTTTGTGGGGAGGAGGAGGCTCAGCAGCTGCTGCCCCATCCCTGCTAAAGCTTTCCAAGGCAAGGTCTTAAATAACCTTCAAACGAAATAATTAGAGATTGATTTATACCTTAATTGTACCGGAGTATCCCAAGGCTCTAAAGGTAACGAGGCCTTTTCTACTCTGCCTTTGAAGAGCAGACAGAGGGGCTGTGTTTTAATTACTTGCATTTTCCGTGTCTGCAACAGGTCAAGAACTGAAATTTATTGTAATTTCTGCTTTAGAAAACAACTTCCACCCAGCGTTGATCAGCCCAGCAATCTGAAGGGTTTTGGGGTAGCTCAGGCTCATTCTGTCAGTGAGTTCCACCTGTAAACTCTGCCTGTCTAAACCTTATTAACAAAGATATCTGTGCTGAGATGCCTGTTGCAGACCCAGGCAAAATAAACCCTGCAGTCACCAGTCACTTCAGAATTAAAACTCTCTGTGCACACACCGGGGTTGAGAGTGAGGAGGCAGAATGAATCATCCTGCTGCCAAAACTAATGCAACAGTAATTTAAAAATAAACCTTTTAAGCTGATGTATGTGGTCTAAAGCCCGCCAGAGCATTGCTAAGGGAGTGTATTTTTCAGTTTAATGTTTGCAAAGAGAAAAACTAAATAAAAAGCAAGAGAAAAGTGGCTGGCATCTACGCTCCCAGGGAATGAACTTTTAAGCAGAAAAGATGAAAATTCTGACTTCTCTGTGAATTTTAATGCCCTGAAAGAAACATTTAGCATTGCTTTAGCTGGCAGGTCAGGGGAGGTCTCTGCCTCTGTGCACAGCTGTGTTTTAGGAGCCCTCTTTGCCTATTTCCAGGCTGGAATTTTGCTCCCTGTGTGCTCCCAACCAAAGGAAGTAACTGATGGCAGAAGTTCAGGGCTGAGGAGGGAACGTGTGAGGAAGGTGATATAAGTGAATCCCATTCACAGATCCATGTCTGGAGAGATCTGTGTTGTTTCTGCTGTAAAAATGCACAGGGTGGAAAATTAAATGACACAAAAACCTGTTTCCTGGAAAATATGGAGGTAACATTCCTCCCTCTGTTCTGCAGTTCAGAGCAATGCTAAAAAATCACATTCTGCAGTAACAGGCTTTATAAAGAACTTGATAACTCCTGTGGGTGGGAAGGACAGAGGAGAGAGTGTTTTCCAAGGAATCTGTGGACCCCTTAAACTTGGATTTGGGGGGAATCATAAACTGGGATCTGCCCACTGTGCAAAGGGCTGTGCCAGCCTTTGGTGAAGAATTCCCTGCACTGGTGACAAATATTTCTCCTCCTGTTTGCAGGGAACAATCATTAGATAAAGCATCAGATTTAGTATTTGGGCCACCTTGGTTGTTTTTGGGAAACTCGAGGTTTCTTGTGAAATGGTGTGTGCTGGGATTATGCAATCCCTGTGTATGAGCACAGGTGTGTTCACAGGGCAAAACCACCAGCAGTGGTTCTGGCTCAGGCCTTATAAAACTGCAAGTGTTGACAAAGCTGAGTTTCAAAATGTGGTAGTGAAAAACCTGAGTTTAGTTAGGATAAGTATCCTTGGCTTCTGGAGGCTTTTCCACAATGTTCTGCCTTTTCTGATGTTTCTTTCTGAATATGTTACTGATAATGTGAAGAAATTGGGATGGGTTTTTTTTTCTGGTGTTGTTATTTTTTTTTTTTTATGATGAGTGAAGCTGAAAATATTGAGAAATTTGTTTTCTGGTTTGGGTTCTTTTTGCATTTTTACTGACTAGAAGAGGAAAAAAGAAAACCAGTTCAAAGTTTCTGCAGCCACTGCCTGCACATCTTGTGCCTGTGTGCTGGGGAAAGGCTCTCCCTGAGCATCTGGTGTGAGATCCTGGGGGAAGTGACTGTGGCAAGGAGAGGCGTAGCCATGAGGAAGGAATTCTTTCCTGTAAGGATGGCGAGGCCCTGGCACAGGTTGCCCGGAGAGGTTGTGGACTCCTCATCCCTGGAAGTGCCCAAGGCCAGGTTGGATGAGACTTGGAGCAACCTGGTCCAGTGGAAGGCGTCGCTGCCCGTGGCAGGGATGATGGAGGATGGAACGAGATGAGCTTTGAGGTCCCTTCCAACCCAAACCATTCCGTAAAACAGGTTCAGCCCACTCCCCCTTTGACCCCTTCCCCGTGATCTTTGTGCCCATCCCAGCACCAGCTCCCTGCCAAGCTCCTTTGGGGATGCTCAGCTCCTGTCCTGGCTCCCCGGTGGGTCAGACAGACCTTCCTGGAAGCGGCTCCCGGGAGCTGTTCCAGCACGTCGGGGCTGCCAGGCTTTGTCAACTCATTCCCGGCCTTTTGTCTGCAGCTCCGAGTGCAGCTTGGCAGTAACCCGAGCCCTTCCCTTCCCCCGACATGAAGGTACTTGCTGGCTTATCTGAGCGGCAATTCCAGCCCGGGCCAGGGACACGCCTTTGGGAACGCTCCTTTCTTTAGTCTTATTCAGCTCTGCCTTGTCTCGACTTGCTCTGCGATGCTCTCTAGGCTGACAGCGCCTCTGGGAGCTGTTCCCGCTCAAATCCAAAGAAAACAACTTAATATCTGAGTGGAGCCACGCTTGGGTCAGTTGGTGCCATGTCTGGTGGCTTCTGAAAAGCTGGCAGATGCTGCCGTGGGTAACACCGTGTGCCTGCACCCTGGATCTGACGGGGTGCGTTAAAGTAACACCCCCGTGCTTTTAAGACGTTTAGATTTGGGTGTTTAAATAAATAATTTCGAATTTGGAGGTTTTGTTCTTCCGGCCGGGTGAGCCCTGGCAGAGTTCAGGGATGTGGCAGTGCACGTGGCAGCTCGTTTAACACAGGCTGAAATGTGAAGCTCGTAGTGTTGAAGGGGAAAAAAAAAAACCACCTGTAGGTTCTATTTCTGTGTCTGTGAGCGACATCTCCAAAGGCAAAATCGCCTTCTCTGGGGGGGTGTCTTTGAAGCTCCAGTCAAAGAGAGGCCTCATGCAAAGCCTGTGCTGTGTCCCACCTGGAACATCCCACCTGGAGATGCGGGGAGGAGGTGAAGCACAGCCCGGGGCTGCTCCTCAGGGTCAGAGGCAGCGGTTCAGGAGGGGCTGGGGCTGAACCCGCAGGTTGGGGCTGTCAAAGGGAGCCCCTTCAGCTCCCTCCCCCCTTCCTGCTGTGGGAACCATTGCACCTTTCCCTTCAGAGCCCTCTATTCAAATAAGAGATGGATAATTTTAGTCATTCTGCATAATAGCTGCTGTTCTGATCTTTATGCAGATCGGGGGGAGCAGAGGAGTATTCGTGGATGTGTGGCTTTAGTGGAGCAGGAGATGAAAGGGTTCAGAGAAGTATTTAAAGTACATGCTCCAGTTCGCTGGAAGTCCCAGGGACTGGGGCCTGGCCAAAACTAATCACACTAATTGAATTATTTTGGTTAGAATTATTTTTGGTCAGAATTTTTACCAGGGCAGTTATTTAGATGCACCCCCAGGGGTGGCGAGTTCCGAGCCTGCCCCGCTCCCGAGGAGCTCCGGGGTGACAAAAACCCATCAGAAACCACATCAGTGTCACACCAAACCCACCCAGGCTTCGCTGGTGTCAAACTGGGGTGACTGGGGCAGTAAAAAACCCTCCGTTGGCAAGGTGGTTTGAGCTGGATGTGCTTTGCTGGGGTGGCTGTGTGTCAGCACCAAGGTGTGCAGAGGTGCTGCCTCTGCGGGCTTGGGGCTCCTGTTTTAGCCTTTCCCCTCTGTCCTCGCTCTCCCAGGGTGGAATACATGACTTCAGCTCTCCCAGTGTGGAATACATGAATACATGACTTCGGGGCATGTTCACTCGACCTCAGTAACTTTAACCACACCTCGGGGAAAAAAAAATTGAAGGACTGCAAGGTCCTGTGCTTGCAAACGATGGGCTGTGATTTTACCTCCCAGCCAAAGACATAAACCAGCTGCTGTGCACTAATATTCTTCTCCTGCATTATTTACTGTTGCAATGTGTATTCCCCTGCTCTCCCGTCTGAGGTGCCGTCTCAGCTCCGGGTTTTTGATGATGACAATTAAAATGAGATGAAGGAAGAAGAAGAGAGGCAGCTCGATTCTGATTTGGATCCCTTTGCCTTTTTAAAAATTGAAGATTTCTAACTCTCAGCAAAATCCCTGACACAGGAGACCTTGTTTTACATTCTGTCTTTTTCTGCAGCTCTGATATATGGGGGCTTTATGCAGAATCCCAGTCTGGCATTGTTGTGGTAATGACTGAGTGAGGAGGCGTTAACTTGCCTTTCCTGATGTTATCTTGTATTTTCTTGTTCTGAGAGGGCATTTTTGGATGTGTAAGAAACCAGTGTTAAATATAAACACCGATGCTACTTTGGGGAATCTGTCTCATTCAGCCAAGACTGAAAGTTGCTTCACAGTTAGAAAGTAATTTTTTTTTGTTGACTTCAATTCAAAAACACTGCACTAACTGCTATAAAGATACAAGTGATTTATCTTGACTTGGGGTGGACAAAAAGTGATTTTGCAGACATTGTAGATGTTCCCAGAAAAAAAAAAAAAAGAACAACAAAATAAGTCTTGTTTATGATCCATTGAGAAAAATGCAGAATTCTTTCTTTGCCCCTGAAAAGTCAAACCAGAGCACTCGGGGGCTCAATTTGCCCGGCCCTATCCCGCTTTTCAGGGTGTCTGTCCTCAAGGCACTTCCTGGAAAATACAGTTCAGAGAAAATCTCTGTGTTGTGACTCGGAGGGGGGTTGGAATGAGACGATCTTTAGGGTCCCTTTCAGCCCAAACCATCCTGCGATTCTATTTTATAATTCCACGAGGGGCTCTTGTGACAGGACAAGCACAAGTTCTCTCTTTGTCTGTGTGTGCTGGGACCAGAACATCTGCTGAGCTTTATCTGACACCACTCTGCCCTATCTGAGCTCCTTGATCTGAGTCCATTTGGAGGGAGTTATTCCAGATTTCTACCACGACAAGGAAGTACAGAAAGTCAAGGTGAAACTCTGTAGGTATTTCCATGCCCGACCCCTGCCCGAGGCTTCTCCCGCTGTCAGGTGGAGTGTGTCAAGTGGCATCTTTGCCTGACACTGGAGAGGCTGGATCAGGGTGGGGTGTGGTCCCTGCTGGGAAAGGGCTGAGACCTGACCAAGGAGGTGTTGGCAGCAGGACCAGGCTGTGCCCCCTCCCCGGGTCACCCACGAGCTCTTGGGTGGAGCAGTGACTCTGTTACTGCTCCTCTCACCTGACCTGAACAAACGATGCTCTTGCCTTGGGAGGTGTCTGCCTGTCTGTCTGTCTGTCTGCCTGCCTGCCTGGGCTCAGATCAAAAGCCTCCTCAGTGCCTCCTGCCCTGGCACCAGGCAGTCTGTCACCCGCCCCCGAGCCAGGCCGGTGACTCCAGCCCTGCTGCACCCTCCTATTCCAAAGTGACATCACGGGCTGGTCCCTCACTTCATTACAGTTACAGAGCACAGATTTCACGAGTCTAACCCTTTTCAAACAAACCTGAACACACCTGCAGCACTTTGAGGCAGCTGCCTTACACTGGGCACCAGCAACACTCAATAAATACCAGAGCTCCATTCTCATCTGCTGGGAATTAACTTCTTTTTTATCTAGGCAGCAAACATGAAGCAACTTGCTTCATCGGTGTGTTGCTCTGGAATTACTGTAGCAGGGGCATCAAGCAGCCAGGGCAGTCTGACATCAGTCACTGTCTTACAGGTATATTCACTTTCTCAATCACATGCAAACCGTTCTTTGTCTGTACTTGCAAAACCTTGCCAAGCTCCTGCCTTTGAGAAGCTGGTATTCCCTCCTGCTGCAAAGCTCAAACGAACTAGATTTGCTGGATGCCACATTTGTTATTTACAGGGAGGTTTTTTTCATGCTTTGTGTGGCTGTATCTGTTTGTTTTTTTTTTTCCTACTTTGCTGCATCTGCCCACATTGAGCAGGGAGCTGGTCTGAGTGAGGAGCCCTGCTCTGGGATGGCAGAGACCCAGGGAGGGTGGAGAGGAGTTTGCCAGCACTACCTGGGCTCAGGTGACTGTTGTGACAGAGCAGAGCCTTGCAGAGCGTTGCAGGAGGGGGGGTAGGTGATGTGGAGGTGACACTTTGGAGATAAACAACTTCTCCTGTGGGGAGGACTCTGCCCACGACTGGCCTTGTTCACTCTCTGGTGACTCTCTGAGGAGCATCACGTGAGTTATGGAGGAGCAGAGGTTCCACCTTTGCTCTGTGTCTGTTCTGAGGAGTCTGGTGAGGGAATGAGAGAGATTTGTGAGGGAATGAGAGCTATTTGTGAGGGAATGAGAGATATTTGTGTCTCAGCTGCTTGTTTGTTCCCGTTGCTGGAGTGCAGAGTGTGGGACCAACCTACAGAACATTCTGAGTGTGAATCCCTCTTTGGAGGCAGCAGGTTCCTGAGACTAAGAGCAGGCACACAGACCTGAGGGAAACAGAGTTTTGCACATCACAGAGTGATTTGGGTTGGAAAGGACCTTAAAGATCACCTGGTTCCAACCCCCTGCCGTGGGCAGTGACACCTTCCACTAGAAATAAAACATCGGTTCAATACATGCAATGAAGGAACAAAAATCAATGCTCAACCAAAAAAAAAAAAAACCCACCAGTATTTTCAGGTTTAAATATCCACCTAAAAAACCCCCAATGGATACCATCATCCATTAGCTCAAAGACAGCACAAGCTGTGGGATGATTGGAGGGAGTCAGGGAAGTCTGTTTTTCCTCCTGACTTCTGGGAGCAGAGAATATTTTAAGGGGTTCGTGCTCATTTGTATTTTTGAAGCTTCTTACTCTGAAGTGCAAGACCAGGGGCTACATCTTCAGCTGGCATAAATCTGCCTGGCAGCACGGAGATAAACTGATTTACGCTGGCTGAAGATCTGGCTGTGGATGTAAAGCAATGGAAGCAGGTGGATGTAATTTCTCTGAATTTCCACTCAAGCTGCACACGCCTGGAGCACCAGGAATTGAACAGCACTTTCCCTAAGAGTGAAAAAGTTATTAGCTTCATATTTGTGTTAGTGCTTCACTGCCCTCCCTCTTGACTTGATCATCACACGTAGCCATGGGCTGTCTCTGCCACTGACTCTGTCTCCCCAATAAAATTAAAACTCACTTTTGTTTCATATCTTTTTAATAAGACGTGTCCTTTTTAATAAAGGGCTCTGCTCTTTAACGGGCGACGAGCTGATGAACAGCAGGCTGGGAGATTATTGCATTCCCCCTGATTTGAATCTCTCCTCCTGCATTTCAGCTGTAGCAATGAAGCTAAATAAAAAAATCCCCAAAGCCTCTGCACGTGCAGCACAAGCCCAGTTTTGGTAGCTACCCCCTCTGGGTTGGTATTGATGCCCAGTGTAACTGGATGTGCAGTAAAGTGTAAGGAATAGATTTTATTCTTGAATGTCCAATATAGGAAAGAAGAGAGGCACAGTAAAGAAGGCAAAGGTGAAATTCCAGGGATTTGCTGAGCATTAATTTTATTCAAATAATCCATGCACATTTCCTGCCTCTGAATTGCTCCAAGTTTGAAGAATCAAACAAATCCAAACTCCTCTCCATGTTTAGCTTCTTGTATCCATTCATTTATTCCTGGGATCGTTTCAAACACAGACCTGAAGTAACTTCATGAGCCAGAGTGTGTTTTTTTCAAAAGTGAACAGGCAAGATAATGAAACCCGAGGAATTCAGGAGGCTTTGGAAACAGCACGTTTCTAATCCTCTCCCACAGTGTGTGTAATCTGGATTTCTGGAGGGTGACACTTCCAGGGGGTGGACATCCACCTCCCTGGAGTTGAATATTCACAGAGACCCAAGGTCTGTGTCAGGTTGGGGTGTTGTGAGGAGCTCAGCAAACATGAACAGTGTTCCTGCTCCTGAGAGCAAAGCTGAATTGATAGGAAGTATCTGGAAATAACCATCCTGTTCCTAGTAGGAATTAGGGCTGAAGGGGGCCTTGGCAGATCACAAAGTAGAAGATAAAGTGGCTCTTTCCTTTCCCAAGCCATGCCCTTGGTGTCAGAGCAGGTTTCAGAGCATCCCCAGGGTGGGGATTCTCCATCTCCAACAGGAGGTTCTGCACGTGAGGGATGGATTTATTCACCTCTTGAGGCAAACAAGGACAAATGACAGCACTGGCAGATGCTGTCTGGGTGCAGGGCACTCCAGAGCCTGGTTCCTTTTCCTCTCATGCTGGTGTAAATGGAGATAATTCAGATAACACAGTGCCAGGCTGGGACACTGTTGAGTTTCTCCTGTGTTTGGGTGGATGTTCCAATTGCTCCAGTCTGTCAGGATAAGTGGGACACAGTGGAAGGATTTGTGTGGATTTTTGATTTCTTAATCCTGTAAATTCCACAAATTTTTGTTAAAACTATAGTGAGAAAACTGTGTCTGATGCCTAGATGAGGCAAAGACTCATCACTTCCCACACAGGGCATCCCCCTTTGCAGGTCAGATGATGTAGCTGGGATGATATAGCCTGACCCCCTGGACAACCTCCCTCAGGCTTTGGGTCTGGAGGTGCCTGAACCCTTCCAAAAGTGAGCTCTGTGCCTCCCCTGCTCCTCCAGCCCAGGGAAGTCTGCAAGTGATAAAACCTCCCTTTAATTAAAGCCGAACCTGCAGCTCCGCCGCTCCTCGTGTGCTGTGGTTTCTGGGGTTTTCCAGCAGGGAAAGTGTGACTGTGGGCTATGTTTTCAGGGATGGCAGAGCAAAGGCAACACAGTTGCAGCATTTTTGCATGTTTCTAATCCTGAGGCCTTTCTGTGCAGGGTGGTTGCTGCACAAGTCAGGACAGAGCCGGGCTCTGCTCTGCCCAAATCCACCCCTGGGCTGCTGAGGGTTGAGGGAAGGTGCTGCTGGTTCTGGGGCTCCTTCTGCCTTCCTGGTGCTTTACAAAAGTCTCAAAACCCAGGGGTGCAACAAGTTCAGAACAGAAAATAACCAAAAAAATAACTATCAGTGACTTCAACCTGTTTTAATTTGTTCATGGCAAGTTCAGCAGTGCCACGAGACTGGTCCTGGCAGCACTTTCCCAGTTAACTCCAACAAAGTGTGGTACAGGTAGTGTTGACCTGTCAGACATTTAAATGCCCACCCTGCAACCAAATCTTAGCTCTGAAAAGTTCTTGACAGTCAGACCAGCCCAGGCTTTGCAGCTCTCACTCCCCCTTTGTTCCAGGCACAAAGTTGTCCATTAATAGATGAAGCACCCGAATGCTGCTGGGTTGAAAATGCAGCACAGAAAGGTGGGAAATGCTGCCTGTGTGGCTTTAACATTTACACTCGATGTGTAAATGATCCTAAACTAACCCCTGCAATTGCAAAGCTCTGAACCAAAACGTGCTGGTGTTTTAAAAGGATTGTAGTGGCAGGCTTCCCGGGGCACTGGGAGCAGGGGAAGGGTCACTGAACGTGTTCTCTCGTCCAGGTAAAGCTGTGTGGTCTTTATTAAGCCTCATGGACTCAGATGACCTGGGCTGTGGGCAGAACTTGCTGCCCAAATGAGCTGTACCCCTGGGGTGTTCAGCAGCTCTCCCTCAGCTGCACGTGATGGGAGAGCTGGGCAGTAAATGCTCATTTAGCCCTGGGTGCCAAATCATCTTTCCAGCCAAGCTCCAGCACCTCTGGAGTGTCCCTGGAGCCTCTTTTGTGGAAATAATTTATCTTTATCGTGGACTCAGGCAACTGAGCAGGAAGACAAGTTAACAACAAATTCCTGTGCAAGTTTAAAATATTATGGGCATTTGTCTTCTGGATTAGCTTATGGTCTTTCTGTTGTGGCTTTTCATGTTCTTCCTCCCCCAGTTTTTCGGGGCTGGAGCAGTGATGGAGGGCAGTGGAGTCCAGGTGTGTGAGCCCTGAGATGTTCACTGGTTGAGGTTCAGAAATTCCTACCCCGAGGTGGAGGGGGAAGTTAGAGGGAGGAGAAGAAAAAAAAGAAGAGAAATGAGAAAATAAAGTAGGCTCCACCACCTGCCATGTAATGATGGGTTCTGGAGATAAGGCTGTTTTAAGGTGCATTCCAGACATCTGGGTCCTGCCCAGACACAGCACAAAAGAAAAGGGAGACTTAAAACAACAGCCAGCTCCTCCTCCCCCCCTCCATCAGGTGTGCACACACATAAGAGAGCAACTAATGCTAATAAAACCTCTCTCCTCGCTGATGGGTTCTCATGGTTTTAATTGAAAGCCCCCTTTAAGCACACGTGCACACACAGCCCCTGGAATCAAGTCGATGCCTGTCCCTGGGGGTTAAACACAGGGGATCCAGAGCCAATCCCAACAGAATTCACCCTGGAGAAGATGCTGCCCGAGGCCTGGAAAATGCCCCATCCCCTTCAGTGACCCATTGTCTTTGTTAGAAAAGGGAAATTAAAAACAGTTGACCATTTCTCCCTTAAATTAGAAAGATTCCCTACAAATCTGGGGCTGTGTGTGTCTCTCAAAATTAAACCGGGTTAGGCTTTAATGTTCCAGCAATTGTGACAACACAATTATTGTATTATTGTGATCCTGTCCTGGGCTGAAGTTGTGGGAGATTCCAGTTGTCTCCCAGGGCACGATAAGAACACCAAGATGTATTTTCAACCTCCCTCCAATTGTTCTTCCAGTGTTGTCTTGGTGCTCCTGTGGTTGTGAGCCCTCCACAAAGGAGACAAGAGTAAAGCCTTTATATTTTCTCGAGCTTTTTTTGGCGCTGTAAATACCTACTTTGGGGGGTGTACACGTCTCTCTCTCCGGTGATGGTGGTGACAGAATCTTGTTAACTCACCGGGATTTGCCCCGGTGAAAACTGCAGGAAGAACAATGGGTAATTGTAGCGGCATCTTAGGAGAATGCCAGAGTGATAACAGTGGAATCACTCAACAAAAACGTGTCATAAAGCTCCTAAATTCCAGCCCTATTTCTGCACAAATTTGCTCTCCCTTGGACTGTAAAAATCAAGTGTTAGACACTGGGTTTTGATGCAAATAGGAACATAACTCTGCAAGACAGAACTTCTATCTTGAATCTTGGATTTTTTTTTTGAGGGGTTGGTTTCTTTTGGAAAGGCAGTTATTTTTAGGAAGAAAGAAATGGATGCTCCTGTCTGAAGGGCCCAAAATTTCCTTCCAAACTTCAGCATTTTTGTCTCAGTATTCCTTCCCTTTCTCCCATGCCAATATTTCAGTAGATTTTGCCAATAACCGAGTTGTTGAAATTTTATTAGAAATAAATGTGAAATTTAAATTAAGGTCAAACTGGAAAATAGGTCTATAAATATTTGAAAATACCTGAGCTGAGACAGTTTTTTCCTCCCTTTGGGTCAAAGGCAGTGTTGATGTACAAAGGTATTTTGGCACTTTTGAGCAGTTTTAAGCAGCCTTTAAAATATATATTCAAATCAATTCAAAATGGGCTGAAGCCCACAGAAAGGTTAGACTATCTTTTTTGGTCACTTCCCAAATTTTAGTTTCCTTCTCTTAATGCACTGCAGAGCTTTCTGCTCCTTTAGTCCATTTGTATTCAAATCCAGGAAGTTTCCTCATAATTACTTATCCCCATCTAATTCCCCAAGGTCCCAAAATGCAAAACAATTCTTCACATGACAGAGATTACTTCTCACAATAACAGGACTTAAAAAAACCCACAAAAAACCCCCAAAAAGGCATTAAAATGATGTGATCTAAGGCAGAGTTTCAGTGCTGAAGCATTTAGCAGAGATCAGGTACTATGGGATTGTGTGAAGACACCAACAGGGCAAAGTCCTGGAGGATGCAAATGGACATTATTTCTCTAAATTCAACATAACCCATCAAACTGGGCCTGCTTTTAGAGCCATATCCTAGAAGCAAGTCAAGCCTTCTGAATCTTTAGGTGTGAGGAAGAGGCTTTAGTGTTTTATCTGCTGAACATTTGCTCACCTGACATAACTTTTCCCCTCACTTGTTTGTCATCAGGGCCAGGAATTGCCCCCTGTTTTCACCTCTCAGATGCTCAATTCTTGTACAATTCCCTCCCCAATCAATAAAAAACTGGTTTTGCAAGTGCAAAACTCCTCAGTGAAAAGCAAGAACAGGCAGAGAAAGCCGATGTGATGTCCCCAGGTCTGTGCTGGAGACACAATCGATGTGTTTATCTCCCACTCTGCAGAGCAGCAGGATGGCTGAAGGAAAAATTCCAATTTCTGACCTTCCACTGGGTTCACAGGGGCAAAGAAGGGCTGGGCAGAGGTGCCAGACTGGGAGCCTGGAGCATCTGCAGCAAAGGGAAGGGCTGGAGGGGCTTTGCCTGGAGGGTTATTTACATTTTACTTGTGCTGACAAGCTCCCTGCCAGGCCAGGGCTGAAACCAGAGATCACTGCTACCGTGAGGAGTGGGCAGGGAAAATGAGATGGACACCTGGACAACCCCCCAGACTCTGCAGAGGGGCTGGAACAGCTCTGAGAGCTCCTGTTCTCCTTGAAAATGCACAGCAAGGGCAGGACTGAAGGGAGTGGAGGAGGCCTGGCTTTAGGAGAGCCTGAAGGCAAGTCCTGTGGATGTTTGAATGAAGGTTGTGACCACATTTTGGGGCAGCAGGAGCTGAGAAGGGACAGGACACGCCCTGGGAAGTTTGAAGCCACGTTCCCTGAGCCTGTGCTGAGGGTCAGCACCCAAAAGGTGCTCTGGGGCATCATGAGCCAGTGCTCTGAGGGTACAACCTCCCAAGGTGTAACAAAGGGCTCATCTCCAGCTCCTTCAGTCCTCCAGGACTGTAGGAACCTTCATTTGTCACTGCAGAAAGGAGCCTCAATATTTTATGAAAAAAAGCATTTTACCACAGGACTTTGGTGAATATGAGCATAATTTAACTGTGATTTAACGGAACCTTTCATTGACTTTTTAAATTATGCCTCTCCATCACCTACCCTGTGGGTTTCCTTGCTTTTCATCTTGCAAATCCCATTACTTATTAATTTCCCCATAATACATAATAGAGGCAGAAAAGCATAGAGCATCCCATTCAGCAGTGATTTACAAGTCTCTTAGTTCTGAAGCAACATGAGAAAGAGCAGACATTTTATGAGTTTCCTCCGTGCATGTTTTCTTTGGAAAAAAATGTATAAAGTGAGGCATATGGACCTGAGGCTTCTTTGGCCATGATCTCATCACTCCAGCTCTTTCAGCTCTGCAGAAGGTGCAATCTGATGGAGATTAGAGAAGCACAGTCAGGGCAGAATTAGCAAGGAGATGGTGAGCAAGATTTACCTCATCCTCATTATGATAATGGATGTAATATCCATGGAAATGCTGATGGGCTTTGCTGAGAGAGGAAGAACTGCAGGCAAAGAACAAATACACAAACCAGCATTATTTGCCCACATTCCCAATCAGATTTTTTGCTGGCACGTTAATCTTTCCACAGGGGGCCCATGAGGAACTTTGATTCCCTGGGTGCTGGAGAAAATGAGTAGCACATACCATGAATCAGAGGGGCTCATTTTGGAATGAAGAAACTATTACTCATCCTGCTCTGGCATGAACGAGCATCTGGCAGCATATTCTGAAATCCTGTGAAGACAACAGGAGGCAAAAGCACAAAAAAAAAAATCGAGCTGGAGCACACCTCTTGTCAGCTCAGTAGGCAGCAGATGAGAACTGGAAGGAGGTAGCACAGAGACAGATCTGCTGAACTGAGCCTTTCTGCTCTCCTGTTTTCATCCATCTACTCTTTCCAGGTTTTTTTTTTTTTTTAGTACAGGCTGGGGCTCCTGAGAGAACACAGGGAGACAAATCCACCCCTTAACTCTGCACCTGGCAAGTTGTGTTCCAGGATATTTTTTGCAGGCAGTTCAAGGACAAAATGCTTCTGGCTGGTGCTCTGGGCCCAGGGACCTGGAGCTGGTGGAGTCCTGAGATTAATCAGATTTGCTTATGTGTGCTTAGACCCCCTTTGGGACAGATAATAACGTGCTGTATTCCCAGGATCAGGCACGGGATAATGAAGTGCTTATTAACATTTTTCTGAGGGGTAACCCACGTGTGGGTCAGCAGCTGATCAAAACCAGTCAGTTTTTGATTTTACAAGTTCAGTCCCTCCCAGCAGAGAAGCAGAAGCTTCTAAAAGCTTTTTTTTTTTTCCTTTTAATGGTTGTGTTCCACGACCACGTACAAGGGCTCTGCTGTCTCTGCTTCCTTCTCCGTGGGCAGAGGTGGAGCTTGGAGCAAACCCTGCACATGCACCTCACTCTTTCTCCTGCAACTGAACATCCCAAATCAAGGTGACCAGTGCAGGAAGGTCCCTCCAGGGGCCAGGCCACTGTCCCCACTCCCCCTCCTGCCACGCTCCGCTCGCTCCTCTGCACGAACCCGAAAATCCCAAGATTTGCTCCTCGGAACCCCAAAGTGCTGCTCCAGGATTTCTCAGGAGACAGGGTTGGGGAGACATGAGCAGCAGATGTAGATTTTCTGCCTCTGTGAGGAGCAGCAGAGCTGGGAGGGCCGTGCAGGGGCTCTGGAATGTTCTGGGGGCTGCAGGGACTTGCCTGGGCCGCAGGAATTCTCACAAGACATTGCCCGTCTGCTCCCATTCCCCCTCCAGCTGTAGGCAGCTGCTGCTCTCAGAATTTAATGTGACACTTTTCTCATTATTATTATTATTATTATTTCTTGCTGGCCTCCTTTTCTCTCTGTCTTCAGTTGGTTTTGTGTTGTTTTGTTTTTTTTCCTGCTGCTCTCCTCCAGCCACTTTGCCTCCATCAGAACTGCCAGGCTTCCTGGGATGGGCATTCCTACAGGCAAAACAACCCCATATTTGTATTTTTTCTCGTTTCCTCTCCGTAGAAAAACCTTCTTTTCCAAGGGAGAGTCGTTTTCTCCTGTTCTCTTCCCCCAGGTATTCTGTTGAATTGATTTCTCCTCTTACTTTACAGATGAGATATTCCAGGAACAATTGAACTAATATTACTTCTGTCAAACTTAATCTAGGAGACATTAATCTGGAATATAGGGGGGAATCAGATCCAGAAAGCCTTAACATCCTATTTTATCACAGAGCTAATAAAGTAGAAGGGTGATGACTGGCTACTGAAATTCAAGCAACCAAGAACAGGAAAGATATTTTATTCAATAACTGGGATAAAACTTCATGTTCCAGAGATTTCAAGGAGCCCAATCAAACAGGGAAGACGGGAGCAGATGAACTGATTTTCTTTTTGATCAGTAAATTAACAGGTAGAGGGTTGGTTTCTTTTTTTTTAAGGTTCTGCCTGTACTTATCAAAGGCACATCTACATTCCCTCAGCTCAAACCAGACGTTAAGTCAGGAAAAGTGTGACTCCACAAAAATTCCAACCTTTCACCGAGGGCTCTGCAGGGCTGGGTCATCCAGGCTCTGCTTCTCCTCAGCTGAGATAGAGATGCTTCCAAGGGCCCTTTGTGGGAGCAGTTTAGATGTCTGCCTTGGGAGGAGATGAATCACACCTTGCAAGTGCTGATCTCTCTCTCTCTTATCTCTCAGAGGAGCCTAAGGTGACTAGTTTAGATCCAGACAGATGAATCACACCCTCAAGGCCATGGAGAAAATAATGAGAATTTGCAAGCCCAGGCCCAAATCTTTCTAGTCATCTTGAATAATTGTGTTATTTTACTGGATGGAGTGATCCAATGATTTTAAATAGCTTCATGCTTTACTGGTAGAAAATGAAGACTTATAAGTTCTCTCCCAGAATAAAAACCTTCCTTTTTTCCCCTCCTTTTTCAGCATAGGTGTTCCTTTCAGTAAGTACTTTAGTCATCCTCTTGCTTTTCTAAATAAACACAGAATTTACCTCTGTGTGCAGCCTCCAGAGCTCCTCTGAGTGGAGATTTCAGAGACTTTACCAGATCAGAGTCACTTGGAAACCATCTGGTCTCCTCCTTCCTGGCAAGGTTTCCAAGGCATTGATACTTCCAAAGCCTTCCATGGCTTCTTCAAGTCCTTCTGGCCTTTGAATGGGAAATTCAAGTGGGAAATTGTTACCCAGAGAACTCTTTTCCCTGTGGAATATAGTGATGGAGATAATATCAAGATAGAGGAAGTGTCTGTCCTTAGTCCAGGAGAGCAGCTTAAGTGTGTTTTCCCATGGGAACTGAATTCCACAAGGATGGACTTAAAACTAATTCCTGGTGGTGACAGGTCATTTAAAAACAGGGACAGGGGACTAGAAAACGAGGGTATGGAAAATAGTGCTCTGTGGATAGGTCAGGATTGATGCAGCTCTTATAATTTCCTCTTTGTTTATTCCTTTGCTTGATACCTGTGACTGAATCCCCCTGGAAACGCCTTTGGATCTCTCTGAGCAGGGACTCTGCATTTTATTTTAGTGGATTATTTACACAGGAAGGTCCAGCACTGGCTGCCATAATGATAAGTGGATATTGCTGGAAGCAAGACACATTTTTTCGTGCATCCCCTTTGCAGGACATGGTATAAACATGACATGTCATGCATGGCAAAGGTATAAACCAAATATTGACTTCAAAGGAGACATCTCTGTTCTGAAAGTAACGCTCAGAAATCTTTTGCAGTCAATTATTTGCAATTAGAATTAAAAGAGAAAGCCCCTTCCCCGAGCAGCCTGTAATTACAAACCAGCCTTTCAGGGAGAATAAATCCAGTCATTAAGTGGTTTCACAAGTTTTAATTCACTGGGCAATTAAAAAGAAGAATGTTGGGTGTTGGGGCAGCAAACAATGTGTGGTGTGTCCAGAGTCTGAAGGTATCCAGGGAACTTTCAGCAGGAGGATTTTTCTATGGATCCCCGTGGTTTTAAGGGGTGATCCTTCAGTGTGGGATCCTGAAAGTTCTCAAGGACTCCTCTCCTAAGCCACCACTGCCACTGGGATCAACAGGAACACCCTGAGCTGTCCCTGCTGAGGACCAACCCCTCCAACCCTCCCTCCCCAAAGTGTCACCAGAACTGGAGCTGAATCTGCACAAAGCAGTGAAACCTTTGTCTTCCTCCAAGGAAGATTCAGGGGAAGAGTTTTCAGGAAAAAAAAATTAAAAAATCAAAACCCAACCCCCCCAAAACCCTCCCACATCCCCAATGTTTTAGTTTTAATTTTAATTTTAATTTTTGGTTGCACTAAATGCGAGTCAGTTCTGTTGTACAGGATCATAACCAAAAAAAAGCTATGAGGAAAAATAAAAAAAAAAACCCTACAAGACCATATGAAGGGCAAATTATTTACTATTGGTATTTTAGCCATAATACTCCTGAATTTAAGAAGCACGAGAAAATAGATCGAAAAAGAAAGTCATTATAGAAATAGATACCAAAGATATAAACATACCATATAAATCAACCATTTAATTTGGGGCTCTGAGAACTGGCATTTAGGTTATAACATTTTTCCTGTTAAATAATTCAAGTAAGTCAAGAAAAACTGTTAGAAGGAAATGAGAATGTAGCACATTATACATTTTATGCAGTGATTAACAGTAGAATTGTTTGCTTTCATTTAAGAAAAGCGAAAATGAGGAAGAGGAAGAGGAAGTTAAACTTGCCCAGATGGGAAGTTTAACTAACAAGACCTTCTCCTAACTAGTTCTGGTCCTGGTTACCCATGGTGGTGTCTCTGGGCATGTTATCCAGTAGACCAGGTGGATTCTAAACCATGGCCTGATCCTCTTTTTCATGATATTTAAATAGCATTTGTTCAAAACACAGATTGAGGTGGTTCCTTGGAGTTGTGTCGGTGCTTCCTTCTTACCTTCATCTATAAAATCCTGGTTTTGGTTCAGTCAGTTTTGTCTTTAGTGTTGATGGGAAGAAAGTGTTGGTACAAGTTCTAGAAATAGAAATACCTTGATTTTATTTTTTTCAGAGAGTTTTCTGTTTCTCAACCGCTTCCATGAGTTTGAAAATAGGGTCAGAAAGTTATATATTATTTTACAGGCTTTTAAAGGAAAAAAATTATACATTCCTCAATATATCTCTTGGCTGTACAACAGTTTAGAATTCCAGTAAAATTATTAGTTTGCTGTTTAATGCTGCATAGGATTTATACACCCCATCTATGCTTCTCTTCTCATCCCAGTGGGAAGGAAAAAAAAAATGAGGGAAGATTGTGAAAGCATCAGGATGAATTAAGTTTAAATAGTCTGTAACAACTTTTTGGTCGTGCTAGAAGAGCAGAACGGGTGTTTGAAACAGGGGAGGAAGCAAGAAAGAAAATGGATTTAAGATCAGCAAAGATAATCCCAACTACAGAGCTGTAAAATGCCAATAAAACCTTGGACAAGTTGATCTGGCTGTTGATAGCAAGGGATGTCAACAGATTTGGCAATTTAAATATATAAAACATTAATTAATGATAATAACTGGTTGAGGAAAGAAGGTAAAGCAGATTGAGAGCAAAGGAATGTCTGTTCTGGCTCTGGCTGGGGTTGTTTGGCTGCTGGAATAGGGGTTGCTCTTACAAAGTCCCACATTTTGTATTCAAACAAAAACACAAACTATCATCTTGAATGTGAGTTATGGGATGAATTCTAGGGTGAGGAATAAAGAAATGATTTCTGGGGATAATTTAATAGGGGATTAAAGGGCATCAGTGGACAGCCAGATAAAAGAAATATGGTGAAGCACTAAAAGCTCTGACTAGCACAGAATGGGGATTTTCAGCAAGAGCTGAACTAGGATATCAGTGAACTAGTGAATGCAATCGAGTAAGAATTGGAAGTAATTAATTATTATGGAAAACATACATTGGGTAATACATTTCTGTGTTTTTTAGATGAAATTATTACCTCGAAATCCACTGGAAACAAAATAACAGTGGACATAAAAGCAAAATAGGTAATTCCAGCTTGTCTATGGTTGCTCTGTTGTTATTTAATCCCAGAGTTTACACTTTCCCTCCAGGACTACCCTCTTTTAGCTGGGGTGATGTACTGAGCTGAGTGACTATTCCATTAGAAAGCCTCAATCCCTCTCCTCACCCTTTTTCCAGTGAGTCCACACCAAAATCTAAGAGGTGCCTGCAATCCAGACTCCCACAAGGAATTATATTCCCATTTGGACACATCATTAGGATGGAGCCAGAATGGAAAACACTCCCCTCTCCCAGTTTGTGAAGTTGGGATGAGGAGGAGAGTTTTTGAAACGTTCCTATTTTGAAATCAGGACTTAAATTTGTTGCCTCCAGCGCTGAGAGGAGGCCTGTTTCCCTCTGGATATTTATTGCTCTTTGCTAATTCCTCATGTGTGAACCCCCTTGGCAGCTGCACTGGGAGAAGGTGCGAGGTGGATCCATGAGGTTCCCAGATTTTTCCCTTCCCTGTGATGGGTGTTTTTCTCTTTGGCTCCAGGGTTCAGAATCCTGAATCCTGCCTCCTCCCGAATTCCTGCCAATCTGCTGTGCTGTCTGTGCTGTGCCCTGCATATGTTCCTGGTGAGGGAGGGGGTGGAAGTGCCACTCGCAGGGAGCAAAGCAGAAAAACTGTGTTTGCAACACTGGGGATGTGGGAATGAGCTCAGGGGAGGGATGGTTGTACCCACAGGAATGTGGAAAAGCAAATCCCAGTGGAAATCTGTTTCCACTGGGAGAAAGGGACATCACAGCAACAGGAAAAGGAACCCAGCAGCTCCACAACCCTTCTCAGGGTCCTCCTCCCTCCTGAGGACGGGCTGAAAAAAATGCTTGGATGGAAGAGGGAGAGCAGAGCTCTGTGGTTGCATTTGAACCACCTGATGGAAACACTGAGCTTTGGTTTTTTTATTTGGCTCAATCACAGATCAAGAAGTCTGATAAGCCAAATTTAGGGCTACTGGTGTGGCCACGAAGGAGGAGCTGTAATTTTTCTGCTCTGACATCATGCTCCTGTGCTTTTCTGTAGGCACAACAGTAAAAAATATAGTGGGTTTTTTTTTTTTCCTTGCCCTTTCAGTGTCATTCAAGGTTTTATTTTTAGATGCTCCTTCAACCAGAAAGAGCCACACAGAGTTACCTCGATGGTGGCTGCATTTTTTTTTTCCCCAGAACAGGGAATATCTGTGTGTCTCCAACAACCTTTCTCTGAGTGTGAGGACAGCATTAGAATCACTTGCAATCTTATTTTCAGGGCTACTGAACAGTCCAAGTCTCCAGCAACTTCTAATGGAGCTGCATATTCTCAGTGCATCTGAAAATTAGGAAATACTCGTTTTTCTGCCTTGCCTGCTGTTTAAAATTCAGATGCCTGGTGCTTCCTGGCTCTGCCCCTGTGAAAAACTTTTCTGAAGGTGCTTGACTCTGATTTGGAGGAATCTTTGCCACCTTGCAGAGCCCTAATGAAGCTTTGTGTGGCTTGAAAGCCAGAGATCTTGTGTAAAACCTCAGGCTTTTCACTGTTCCCCTTTTTCGCTCAAGCAGTTTTCTCCTGTGCTTTTCGCCTTTCCACCCTCCCCCACCGCCTCTCCCCTTCCCCTGCCACAGGTAACAACACATTTTGATGGAGGTTTAATCTCCTTCCTTCCTTCCTTCCTTTGCAAACCCACCTCCTCCCTTGCCCGAGGTAAACCTGTCAACTCAAAGGCATCACAAATCACCCTGACAGCGGAGATCTCCCCTTGAGCGACTGGGTGCTGGGAGTTTGCTCCTGCTGATCCTCAGATAGAGAGGGTGGGGTGCATTTTCCACGTAAAACCACCCGGTCTACAGCTCAATGGAAGTAAATTTCCATTCCCCCCTCGTTCCCTGTTTGGAGCTTCTGCTTTCAACCCAACCTCGGGAGGGTGCAAGGGTGGTTAAAGCAGCCAGGTTAGGAGAGCTGGGGCAGTCCTGTTGCTGCCTGCATTTGTCATCTCTTCATGCCCTGGGACTTCTTGGGCTGCTTCAAACAGTTGCACAAAACTGCACAGATCACCCACAGCTCGAGCACCCCGTTGTGCTGATGTGGAATCTGAGCTCATTTCGCTCCCAGAAAGCGAAAAGCAGGTTCAAGGTGACAACCTCAGGAGCCATGGGATGATCTTTTGGACTTCCTTCTCCGGGTTAGAAGTCACACATGTAATGCTGAGTCCTCTCAGAAGTGAAAACTGTGGGAAATATCCCTCTTTTAAATTTAGAAAGGCAGCATAAACTCAGGGAATAAAGAAAAGATGGATTTATTTGGCATACTGGATCTTTCTCTCACTGAGTTTCCAGGGAAAAAGACCCTGTGGGCTTACATCTTATACATTTTATAGTTTCACAAAATCCCACCCTTTCTCAGATAAGTTTAATATATAACCAGCAGAACTCTCTGGTTCTGCTGGACCTAAACCAGCAACCGTGCTGACCTGAGACAAAGAGCTCATCGTTTATTCAAGAACAAAACCTCACATCTTCCTTAATTTTATGTGTCCAATATTGTTACTATTGCAAAGGGAAAAGCCAGAAACCAGCCCCAGCTTGGGTTGCTTTTCCAGGGCTTTTTCAGGTTGCTGGGAGAAGGCAGCTCCTGCCTTCTCATGAGAACAGACCAGATACACCACGAAAATGTGAGCTTCCTGTCTTTAAAAGCCTGGCTTTTATCTGTGAGTTGATGACAGGCTCTGCAGGCAGGTTTGCTCACTTAGCTGAAGTCAGGAAAACTCTCTTATTTATTTTGTGTTTGGGAACATAAATGTGGTTTGTTTTCCAAAATCCATCACCACCAATGCACGGCTTCAGGAGAAGCTGCTCCCATCTGTACCCACAAAATAACTCCCTCAGAGCCAGAAATGAGGGAGAAAGAAAAGAGAAGGGGCCACTCTTGGTCAGCTTCTCACCATCACCAGCTCTCTGGGAGTCTTTGTGCCTCAAAGAGCCTGACCAGACATTGCAAAACCTGCTGCTGATTCAATGATTTCGGGAGGCAGAGTCGTTTCAAGTGCATAACCCCGCCGAGATTCAGGGAAATGAAGCTGCACCTCTCCTCTAGATTCAGCCAGAAGTTGGGCTTACTTACCATGTTTGATTTATTAGTTTTATAAAATGCAAAGTCTTTAATGTTCAGCGCTTGGAGCACATTGTAATTTTAGCTCCGTTATTACAGTTGTTGACCAATGTATGAATTATCTTCAAAGGCTTTGAGTTCCTCTGAGCAAGCTTTCCCATTCCAGCTACCGAGTCAAAGGGATCCAGGAAGGGCTGTTCTTTCAAGGAAAGAAGTGTCACAGGTCGAATGTGCCTGAATGTTCTGGAAGCACAACCAGCAGGAGCCCTGGAGAAAACACAGGGATTATTTGCTAGGTCAGAAAGGATGATCAGTGCAACTCAAAACACATAATTCTAATGCCTTAGAAACGAGTTATTAGTCTCAAAAAGCCTGGAACAGAAGTTGCTGTAGGAGCATCCATCAGCCAAATGCTGAATTCACAGGACTGGGTGGGCTGAACCTGCATCTGAGTGCAAGTGTCTCTCTGAGCCGTGTCCCAAGTGGCAGCACAGCAGAAGGACATTTGTGCCCCTTTGCCCTGCTTGGCCTCTCCTCCAGCACCCTTTGCCTTCAGGAACTGTCCCAAGGAAAACCATTCCCACCAGAATTACGTGCATTTAAACTCATTTTTTGGAAACTGTCTGGGCACAGCCTCCTGCAGAAATGAGATGGCACAGAACCGATTAAATAATGTTTATGCAAATACAAAAGCTGTCAGGGCGTTGTTTTCTTAGCCTTCAAGATCCAGCTTGTCAAAGACTTTTGGCCAACTGTCAGGTTTGTTGAGCTCAACTGAGCTAGTAGGAGCTTGATTTAGGGTGGGCAGCTGCCAGAAGAACCCTGCAGAAACTCTTCTCCAGTGCATCTTCTTCCCACCTCCGAGCTCAGGGACCCTGCAGGGCCCCCGGACTCTCCACCCCTGGATTTCACTGCTGGCTCCTCATTAGTGCCCTGCTGACACCCTGATTCCCACTTTTCACCTCCTCTTGTTCCTTAAAAACCCCGTGTTGCTCACACAGGGGGCCTATTCCACAGCAACAGCTGCCCTGCTTTGCTTTTACAGCCTTTTGGTCCATCCAGGTTTAGTTGCTGAGGGAATATTGGCATTGTTGGAGCCGGGATATTTAGGAAATTACTGGCAGGTGCTGAGAAGACAGATGTTTGCAACAGCCTTGGGATACACAGATTCCTGCAGAGAGGACTTCAGAGGCTTTTAGATAAATTGGGTGATACAAGAAACAGTTTCCAAAGATATTAAAGCGAATTTCTAATTGGGTGAAAGACGCCGGGTTGCAAGTTGGTAGAAACACTGATAAATCCACCTCTCTCAAAGCACAGTGCTTTGAGATTCTGGGTGATTTTCCACGTGGTACATTCTGGACTTGTAGGCAGACGACTCCCAGGTTCACAAAGGGCCTGAAAAGCCACTGCTGTCATTAGTCATGGGAGGAAATATTTGCGTAACCGCTCAGATTTGGGCATGTTTTCGCCTGTGTTTTCGTGATGCTTTTGTCTGAATATTCTTTTAAACAACAGCTCGTTTGTTCAAGTGCTCCAGGAGAGGGGACTGGAGCCGCTGTGACTCGTGGGTGCCATCGGAACTAATTCCAGGCTTTCATTTGAACAAATGTTTGCAAATTCTTCGCCGTGGTATTTACACAGTTCTGGCCTGAGCTTCATCAGCTCAGCAGATTCATTGCTCTGCTCCAATCCCCACCTGGCCAGCTGGAACCACGGGATATTTTCATGGGGTACTTTCGAGGGGGACCCTGGGGAAAGTCAGTTCCTGGCTGATAAGAAAGAGAGTGGAAAAAGTGTCTCCTGGTATTGCCTCTGCTGCTGAGCCACATCACAGGGGGTGACTTCTCATGGTGCTTCTGCCAAGAACACTTTTGCTTCCTTCTAAAATTCAGTTTGAAGTTACAAAACTGCAACTTCTGGAGGTTTATATAGATTTTTTTTTTTACTGTATAATCTGTTGCCCGCAGTGGAACAGACTCAGAGTGACATCGGTGTGATCAGACAGACATTGCAAATGTCAGAATGACAAACGTGGGTTTCTGTGCAACATGAAGGGATAAAAAGCAGCTGCTGCACACGGACAGGTCAGGAGGGTCCACCCTCCAGAACCATAAAGTGAATTAAAAAGCAATGAGTTCTTCACCCCACATCATGTTTGTACCAGATTTAAGTATTTCTGGTGCTACCTGGAAAACACAAATTGGGTGTTTTCACACAGAGCTGCTTTTTGCCATTTTAAAGCCATTTTAAAGCCATTTTAAAGCCATTTTAAAGTAGTTTTAGATGCTTGCCTGAGACAGTCACTCCTAAGGCAGAAGGGCCCAGGGCTGCAAGCTGAGCTCACCACACTTGCCCTGGCAAAAGTCCATTGTCTCCTGCACTGCTGATCTTGGGTTTGGCTTTGCCATGCTGGGAATGGCATCGGAAAATATCCCTGATGCCACACTAGACAATGGTATGAAATGGAACCTGAATGTTCTGAGGTTCTGGATGGTCTCACCTGCAAAACTTCCAGGGTGTCCTCTGCTAAATCCCAAATATCCTTGTGTAAGTCAATCTAGAAGCAGAGCAGTGGAACTGATCTGTTCAATCTTTAGGTGTTTTTACTGCTGTCAGTTGTACTTCTGTGAGGTCAGTAGAATTTTATCACAGTTTTTCTGTGAAGTGAGAAACATTCCAGGTGAACATTCGAGGTAGTCTGGAAGTGAATAAATCAGAAAAGTGGAACTTGGTTTATATCGTTTATATCATTTATGTTTGCCTTTTTCCTGAATAATTATGCTTTTGGACAGTAGTGGAAATAGAAATTAATCCTGGAAACAGAAATTAATCCTAGAAACAGAAATTACTCTCTGGTGTTATTTTGTCCAGTTTAAATTTTTTGGTAGGAATGAGACTTCAGGATTTAGCTGGGATAGAGCTGGATTGGAATCTCCTGCCGTCTCTTCTCTTCCCACTAAAGAGTTGGTTCAAATTTAAGCTTCCGGCTTTGGCCCTTCTTTGCCTTCTGAAAGCACCCTTTAATCTCCTGGAAAACACGAGCCCCGTGGCTCCCGGGTGCTTTAATTAAGCGAAATGAAAGACGTTGATTTCCATAAATAGAAGAGCTTCCAAGAACAGCTCAAGGCTCCAGCCCCAGCCACCCACCCCGAGGAACCACCCGGGCCAGATCCCACTTCCCGGGGGTGGGGAACAAGGAGGGGGGGCTTGAACTTTATCCCCGGAGATGCTGCTGATAACGAGAGGCAGAGGAGACTCGGTGCGATAAAGCCCAGGGAGGGTGGGAAGCGCTTTGATCCCAAATCTGGGAGCTGGGAGCTTCCCCAGCCCCGCTCCCTTGGGCCAGGTCATGATTTTGAGTCGAGACAGACACCTAGTGGCCACCGAGCTGGAATTTCCCCAAGCTTTGCTCCTTCCCATTCCGGATTTATTTATTTGTTTCTTTGGAGGAAGGCGAGAGCGAGATCCGAGCGCTGATTCTTATCTCCCCGCTTGCCTTTCCTTTGGTCCTGACTCGCCTCGAGCTGTTCTCCAGCTCTGTCGTGGGAACACTCGGCTCAAATTCGAGGGTATTTTCATAGATTCCCTCCTGGAAGCTCGATCTATCTCAGCTGAAATCCAGTTGTGCAAACCCACAACTTTGTCTGTGCTGTGGAAATTGTTTAAAACGAAATCGTTTTAAAACAAAAAGGAGGAGACCCCTCCGGGAGCAACAGGGTCTGTTGTGAGACAACACAGTGAGAGGATGCTGGAGGGAGTGCTCACCAAAAATTGTCCCTCTCACGCCAGCAGGAGGCAAGGGAGGCAAACACCCTGTTCAGTCCCATCCAGCACATCTGTCCCCAAAAACGGGCACCGAGATTTATCTGTTCTCATAAGGGCAAAAATACGATTTTTCACAGTGATTGCTCCGAGCTCTGAAGCCCCAGTGTGATACTAGGAGTTTGTTTTGGCAGCCAGCAGAGCATCCTTGGCTACTTTCGAGCTGCAAAATTAATCTGGGCCATCTCTGGTCCCTCTGACCCCCCCTGAGTGTCCTTGGCAGAGCAGAGGACACGTCTCTTTGAGTCCAGAATCCTTTGTTGCTGCTGCTGGAGGCAACAACCGAATTTGGCAAAGGGTGCTCCATCATCACAATGCAGCAGATCAAAATCCCAAATACTTTCCCCCTCTCCCCTGTGCTGTAGGATATTCTAAGCTGGCGTTTAGTTTGAAGGGGAAAAACTCCCTGATTTTCAGGGATTCACCGAGGTTGAATCAGGGAAAGGGGGAAAAAGCATTGAGAGGATGAACTGAGCCCAGCAATGTGAAATCAGGGCTACAATTCAAACACTGTGGCAGCATCAAAATTCTAACCTTAAGACAATATCAAACTGGTTGGAAGGACAATTCCAGCCCATTTATTTTGTTGCTGGTGGTTATTCCTTTGTGCATTTTCCCTCAGTGAATCCAATCACAACTAATTGCACAATAATCAGCCCATGCCCCAAGTTCAGATAATGTTGCCTTCCTAATACTTTGTAGAAATGCAGAATCCATTAACTATCTTCAAATGAGATTATTTTTTTTTTAATTAGTGGGATCTTAGCAAGCCATTACAGGCACCATTCGTGCTGTCACACAGAACTTTCCTGTTTGCTCAACGCTGGAAGGGGAAAATTATTTCCAACCCATTCAGGTGCTGATGGGGTTTACATTTTTTTTTTTTAAACTCTGGAAATAAACGGAATTTTTTGATAGGTGAGCAGGCCTGTGTTTGTTCGATTTATAATTCCCTTTCTTGTGTCTCCAGAAGGCAACAAGCTCCCTGCTGGTATCTATTGATTCATCTCAACGAGCCTTAAGTGCCGGGAAACTTTTTTTCCTGCAAATCTGCCTCGGCTTTCACTTGCTGCCCTTGCCTAAAAGCCAGTGTGGCACCACTCAGCTGCACTGAATTCCCTCCTGAAAAACACCCTCTTTCCATAATTCTTGCTGATCCACATTAGAATTTCCTTCAGGTAGCACCGAATTGCAGAGCTCAGGCTGTCAGCCAGGGAAGGGATGTGAGCCCCTGCCCTTCTCATCCCACTCCAGCCTCTGCATCCAATCTCCAGCACACCAGGACCACGGG
The DNA here is from genome assembly GCF_001715985.3 of Manacus vitellinus. Classification (NCBI taxonomy): domain Eukaryota; kingdom Metazoa; phylum Chordata; class Aves; order Passeriformes; family Pipridae; genus Manacus; species Manacus vitellinus. The sequence continues at coordinate 3,137,912 of NW_021940585.1, forward strand.
GGAAGATACTGGAGAATTTATCTCTATGGCAACTTCAAAGTGCTGGCAAGGCAGCCAAAAAATAGGGAATGGGGAGCTCCAGGCGAGATGGAATCAAGTGGGGATGAGAAATAAACAAAATATTGTGCTGATGCGTTGTAGAAGAATGGATTTATGGGTTATGACATTCCTAAAATATCTTTATTTAATAATGAAAACTTCATTATCCAGCCCTGAGCCAAAGTGTTGCCATGGGCCTGCTGCAACTCCCTGGAAGGATCTTTCATCCTGACAGAAGTTCTAAATTACAGCATTAGGGCTCTAACGGAGGGGAAGTTATGGCCTATTGTGCCCATCCAGGGAAATGAGCCACACATTTACTGGGGAGCAGGTTATTGAAATCTAATCACTGAGAATATTAAAAAAGAAGGAGAAAAAAAAAAAGTTGTGGTATTTTTTTTTTCTTTCTGAGCACTGGGGATAAATTAAGTGATAAACCTGGAGTGTTTATTATTTTATTAAAAAGTAATTGGTCTTTATTACGGGTGAGGCTATTATGTTTCATGCCATTAAGGAAGCAAAGCATGGAGACCCTAAAGCTCATTTTCAATGCAGCTATCAGAACACATCATGTTTTTTGGTTTTATCACAGGTATTGCAACATCCTCTGTGGCTGCACGTGGTGACCTCCAGGAGTGTTTGATCTGGGATATGTCAGAGCTAAAACCAGCCTGTGCTCCCCGACTCCTCCTCAGCACTGCCAGGGCTCCTGGGCTGATCTCCATCCTGATGTCCAGGTAAAGAGGCTGTTGTTTGGATTTGAGGGGCTCCTGAGCTGATCTCCATCCTGATGTCCAGGCAAAGAGGGTATTGTTTGGATTTGAGGGGCTCCTGGGCTGATCTCCATCCTGATGTCCAGGTAAAGAGGCTGTTCTTTGGATTTGAGCCATAATTCCATGCTTGGATGTGTGAGCTGAGCTCTCCCCTCTAACCACTCAAACCCTGCTGCTGAGCAATCCAGCAGCCAAAAAAGGGAAAGGCCGTTTGTTCCTCAGCTCCTGGGAGTCCTTCTGACACAGGCTGGTTTTTACTTTGCATTTTGGGTTCAGGCAGAGCCAAACCCTTCAGTTCCCCCCTGGTCCCAAGGTGAACACGTGCTGCTTTGCCTGGAGCTGCAGGAAAGCTTTGGGAGAAGTGGATTTGTGGGTGTGGGACTGAAGGAGCTTTTCCAGCTTTCCTCCAGCTGGGAGGGCTTCACCTGCCCTCTGCAGCTCATGGACAGTCATGCTCACAAAGGTTACTCCTCGTTGCAAAGCAGGAGTGCTATAATTGCAGGGCTGGATGGGTGTTTCTGTGATCTCTCATTTTAGGCTGGGTTGGTGGCCCTGTGCTGGTTTGTGTGCCCAGAGTGGCACAGCCAAGGTGTTGAAGGTGAAAAGGTGTTCAGAGCTAAAAGCCTTTGGTGAAAGGGCAAGATCTAGATAAACTTTGAAGGTGTTTGTAGGAAACAAATCTGGTTTTACAGCTGTAAATAACCCCACAGAAACATCAGTGGCTGAGCCTGGATGTGCATCACTGAGAAGGGGGCTCAGGGTGGCACATTCACGTGTGCAGACACAGCACAAGCACAGTTTTGGTAGCTACCCCCTCTGGGTTGGTATTGATGCCCAAGGTAACTGGATGTGCAGTAAAGTGTAAGGAATAGATTTTCTTCTTGAATGTCCAATATAGGAAAGAAGAGAGGCACAGTAAAGAAGGCAAAGGTGAAATTCCAGGGATTTGCTGAGCATTAATTTTATTCAAATAATCCATGCACATTTCCTGCCTCTGAATTGCTCCAAGTTTGAGGAATCAAACAAAACCCAAACCCCTCTCCATGTTTAGCTTCTTGTATCGATTCATTTATTCCTGGGATCGTTTCAAACACAGACCTGAAGTAACTTCATGAGCCAGGGTTGTTTTTTTTTTCAAAAGTGAACAAGCAAGATAATGAAACCTGAGGAATTCAGGAGGCTTTGGAAACAAAGTGTTTCTGATCCTGTTTCACAGTGTGTGTAATCTGGATTTCTGGAGGGTGACACTTCCAGGGGGTGGACATCCACCTCCCTGGAGCTGAATATTCACAGAGACCCAAGGTCTGTGTCAGGTTGGGGTGTTGTGAGGAGCTCAGCAAACATGAACAGTGTCCCTGCTCCTGAGGGCAAAGCTGAATTGATGGGAAATACCTGGAAATAACCATCCTGTTCCTAGCAGGAATTAGGGCTGAAGGGGGCCTTGGCCTTAGCAGATCACAAACCAAAAGATAAAGTGGCTCTTTCCTTTCCCAAGCCATGCCCTTGGTGTCAGAGCAGGTTTCAGAGCATCCTCAGGGCAGGAGCTGGGCACGCTCAGGGCTGAGTGCTCAGACTCATTTTCAGACCCAGCCAGGCACAGGCTGATGAGGAATTCTTTCCAGCACTTGTCTGGGCTCTGTTTTCTTGCCCTGGAGTCATCTCCAGGTCCCCCACTCCCCCTCAGCCACCTTCCCTGGGACCCCTTTCAGGCTCTGGGCTCCCTCAGTTTGATTCTGTCGTTTCCTGGCACTGAGAAAAAGGAGGAAAGTGAGGAAAAGAGTGAGGAAAAGTGCAAATCCAGGGGTGCCAGCTGGGGGGAGAGCAGAGGGTTGGGTGAGGGCAGAGCACCCTCTCATGCACAGCAGGGGTAGGACAGCTCTGGGTGATGGGACTCACCTTCTCCACCATCCCCTTCCCCCTGCAAACACATTTAATTTGCTTTGTCAAATCAGCCTGGCCCCCTCTCATGACTTTTCTTAATGTACAGGGAGTTCTGAGCACTTATGGAAGCTGTAATTCCATCAGCTGGTTGGGTTCAGGGGGTTTTCTGCTCTGGAGGGGGGTGTTGGATGCCAACAGGAAAATATACCCTTCTCTTTGGGACAAAGGAAAAAGTGCTGCTCTAATTCAGCAGGTCCTGGAGCTCCAGCATGACAGAACTGAGAGAGAAATGGCCATGTATCCTCAGGGGCTGAGAGAAAAGCAGACAATAGTTTTCTTAATAAAAATAGTAGCTTTTAGTTGCATGTCTAGGAAGGGAGGAGAGATGCTGTTCTTAAATAGTGATGATTTAAAAGCAAACCCCTTGGCTCTCTAGGGCTTGTGTACACTCAGGTAAATGAGCTCCAGCCAATTAAGTTAAAACTATCCAGGTAAAACTACTTGTGTAAATGGCTGGAATTAATTTAAAAGAATTTCAACATATTAATATAAATATTAGTACATTAAATAATATAATATATTAACTTTACACCTACAGAGACTGCTTCTTAATGCAAAATAAATACTTTTTAATCCACTTTGAGAATGTCCAGGCTGGGAAGTTAAGCTTTATTAAACACAGCAGCAGGACTAAAGCAAATGCCCATATTGACAAAATCCCAGGATAATTCCATTGACTTTCTTCACTTCTATTAAGTTATTCACATTTATGACAACCCTATTTAGGAGAGAATTTAGACATCCAACCCCTCCTGGCAGGGAACTGGTGCAGGACATCATTTGGATGATAATGTGAGTGTTGCCTGAGATCACTTCTGAGAACAGGGATCTGCAGTTTGAGGTCTCTGCTTGTGGCTTCAAGAAATAAAAGTGGCAGTAGGGGATCAGCCTGAGAATTAGCTGCACGTTTTATGCAGGCCAAGAGAAAGGAATTGCCAGGAATTCCTTGCTTAGGATTTTGAGGCAGGTAGCAATATCCCTGGAGTAAAATACAAATGCAGGGAAGAGAACAGGCTGCTCCTGGTGCCTGGTTAATCGATGGGCTGTGAAGGGACCGAGGTGATAAACTGACTCTGCTCAGGGCTAATTTTATGCCATATAATACATTCATAGGATTAGTCTATTCAAAAATAATTTTAATCAAACTTTTTAAAATGCAAAGCCGTTCTGCACTGCTCATTTTCAATATATGCCTTTAAAACAGATGAGAAAGGCAGAAACAGGATCCTTATTATACATGTATAATTTAAACAATACCATCAACCAAGTATTGATTGCTGACTAATGTGCTTATTAATTAATAGATATCTTTGTGTTAAATACATTTTCCAGAGCTGTTCTGGGGCCATTTAATAAGATAAATGGGGAGTTGTGGGACAGTACTTTGTCATTTAATGTATAAATCACATCAGAAGGGAATGTAAAGCCATGCCTGGGGTAGCTGTTTGCTGGAAGGAGCCACACAGTGACTGTCTCCCAAAAGAGTGGTTCAGGGGTGGGACTGTATTTCAGACAGCACTATCTGCTTATATATATATGTTAAAAAGCCCTCTTTATTTTCTAAATCAGCCCCAGAAAGCCTCCTGGTGATGAGGGGAGCTGGGAATGGCCTTGCTCTGCTACTGGAGCTCAATGAAATAAATACTGTAGTTTAATGAAATGCCACACTTCAAATGCCACTTCAAAACCAGGGCAAAGAGAGGGAGATGAGCTGGAGCACCAGAGAGGATGCAAAGGAAGCAGCCACCAAATCAGAGACCATCAGGAGCCTGCTGCTGGTGACCTGCAGCTTTTGTGAGCTCTGTGACTCTCTGTGAGTCTCCTCTCACTCTCTGCTCCCCTCTCAGACCACATTCTCAGCCCTTCCCTCTGGCTGCACTCACCCACTGCCTGGTTATTATTGTCCCCCTGCTTTGATTTGCTCCCCAAAGGCAGGTTCCAGCCCCAAATACCTTCCATTCCTTCCTTGTTGTCCATTGTTTCCCATCTCCTGTTCTTCTGACTCAAGTTGTTGGAACTCACTGCTGACATTTCTTGTCTCTGGCAGGGAGGTTACCAGGGGTGGATTTGGACCTTATTCTTATCATCTGCTGCTTCTTCCAAGCAGATCCAACTGGAGATATCTCAGTTATTCTTGGCTACATAACCTGGTCTAGTGGAAGATGTCCCTGCTCATAGAATCATAGAATTATAGAATAATAGAATTATAAAATTAATAGAATAATGGAATTACAGAATCACTGAATTAATGGAATCATAGAATCATAAAATCATAGAATCATAGGATTATGGAATCATAGACATAGAATCACAGAATTATAGAATCATAGAGTTAATAGAATCAGAATTATAGAATCACAGAATTATGGAGTCATAGAATCATAGAACTGTAGAATGAATAGAATCATTGAATTATAGAATTAATAGAATCATAGAATTATAGAATCATAGAATTATGGTGTCATAGAATCACAGAACTATAGAATGAATAGAATCATTGAATTATAGAATTAATAGAATCATAGAATTATAGAATCAAAGAACTAATAGAATCATAGAATTAATAGAATCATAGACTTAGAGAATCACAGAATTATAGAATCACAGAAATGATTGGAAAAGATCTCCAAGACCATTGCAGAGGCTTGGACCAGCTGCCCAGCCCCAGCAGTTTTGAGCCAAGCACCTGTTTGTTCAGTGCTCCCATTCCCCAAACTGCCCAGCTTTCCATAGGAAGCAGATTGCTGAAGATTAGGGATGATAACCTGCTCTCACATCCAATTTTCTTCGCTCCCTCTACTCTCCTGTGTGCTGAGCACACTCTTTAACTGACTCTTTGATTGATGGATACTCAAAAGGCACCTTTATGAGCCCTATAAATAATCCCTTAAAGGTTTTTCTTTTCTTCTTCTCACCCCCCTAAAGGTGTCACTTCATCACTTCTCCAAGCAGTGGTCGCTGCCACACCTTTGAGCTGTGCCCTGAGCATTCCTGGCACAGCTCTGTGGCTGCAGGGGCTCCTGGCATGTGGCACTTTGGCATTTGGCAGGATTGGCCTTGCTGGGCATTGATTTGTGTTTTGTTCTCAAAAGCCTCCTTTTCCTTTTTTTTTTTAGCTGTGATTATTGACATATAATTTAGGTACTTTGTGTCGTTGGGGGGGGGAATGAAGACAAATTTCCTGCTCTGAAGCTTGTTAGAAATTAGAATTGAAGTGCAAACTGAACTGTGAGCAGCAGGGAGGTGTCTGGGCAATCAAAACATACCGAGAATTTTCCAGCATCCAGAGCCATCCCTGCCTCTTGAGCAAGAAAAGTCACCACTTTTGGCTAAACCAGAAGTGTTCTCGTGTCACAGTGAGTGATGCACTGCAAGAACCTTCCCCAGACCTGAGGTCCCTGTGGGTTTTAAGCAGCAGCAGAGTCACAGAATCATGGAATCACAGAATCCTAGAGTGCTTTGAGTTGGATGAGACCTTAAAGCTCATCTTGTTCCCCCCCCACCATCCACCAGACCCAGTTGCTCCAACTCGGTCGGAGCCAAGAGGAACTTGCGACAGCTCTGGTGCCACGTTGGAAAGGGGATGTAACTCCAGCTTTTCCAGGTGTGGGGACAACACCCAGGGGCAAATGTCACTGCTCTGCTGAGGGCTCACATGCAGGGAGCTGCAGGGAGGGGATGGGGATGTGTGAACACCAAGCTCTGCCCACCCCTGCCCGGCGCCGCCGTGCCAGCGACAGTTCAATGACTCCCGTCTCCTTTTCACACTCCAAGGGTGTAATTCCAGCTGACACAGAGTGCACTTCCATATTTTTCAATTATTGCATGATCTGTGGGGGGATCAGTTAAAAAGGAACTTCCCTCCCTGTGTTTTTAAACCCACTGAGTTCACTGTTTGCAAGAAAAGCTGTTGGGATGATGGAAGAAGTGGAGTGTCCTCAGAGCTCCTGCATTTCACAAGGATCTTGCAGCCTCTCCTCCAGCAAGGCTTTGATTAATAGCTGGCTTTTAAAAAAAATACGAGCTCTTTTTCATAAGAGACACTTCATATGTCTGTTATTTCCCAGCTGCCAAGGGGAACTGGATCAAACTGGGGCAGGGAGGAAAGAGCAAGATGAACCAGAGGCAGAGCAGGTACCCATTAAATGTGACATCAGATATAAGTGCTCATGGTGTAAGTGAGCAGGGATATATCCACACTCCTGATATCCATTTACATCAGTGCTCTCTTACTCCACTGAGTGTAAACAGGCCTTTGGAATGAGCAGGAATGATTCCTGTGCCTGTGGTGAGGGTGATGTAAAGGGATTTTTGCACCTCTGAGGATCAGCCTGCCCGTATTTAAAATAAATAGATGTGCCCATAAAAAAAATAACCCCTATTATTACCCAAGGATGCAGTGGGAGTACCAGGGGAATGGCTAAAGTAACAAAACTTGACACCAGTGATAATAAAAGAGGGAACTAAAGCAAAGAGATCACCCCAGTCTGCCGGGTTTCGAGTGCTTAATCAAAACTGACTTCTACTACTGCAGCTGCAAAAGAAATGTTTCAAGCCTGCCATTAATTTCCATACAATAACCCTCTAATGGGGGAGTTGCTGGGGAGAGGAGGGCGATCAATCTGCTGTAATGACACCCCAGAGACTCAGGGAAAATGCAAACTTGGAGCAATTTCATGGCAGGTGCAACCTTGGAAAGCGCGGCCATTTCTCCCAGTTAATTTGTTCCCCTGATATGTTTGAAATCCATATTTGTACTTTAAAAGGTCTAAAATGCGAGATGATTAAAAAATACAAGCAGATTTTTTGTAAGCTTTTCGACTGTATCAGGTGATATATTGATGCCCCTCCTCGGAGCTGGGACAGCTGGAGATCTTTTATCATATCCTGCCAAAAACACAGGGAATGGGATTGTTTATTCCAGCATTCCCTTTCTGTCTTGCCCATTTACCTCCCCAGCCTGATGCTCATTTGTCTCCCAGCTGGATTGATCCCTAATACTGTAGGAAGTAATAATAATGATAGTATTTATTTAGTAATAGTTATTATTCTTGGTTTTGTTAGTACTAACAGTGCTATGTAATGATAATTATTATGGTTGCTATAAGTTTTAAAACACATAAACGAGTTAACTCAATTCCTGATACCTACAGCTTTTACATCCCTGAAAATTCCAGTTACAAACTGGTAGAGGAACAAACATCTTGACCCAGGAATAGAACTAAGGCACAGAACTAATTCAGGTTGGGTCTTGTCCCCCAAAGTTGTTCCTATTTTAGTAAAACCTGGGGTTTTTTTATGTGCTTTACAGGGTCCCAGTGGGGTGGAGCAGCTCTGGGGTAAAGGAGAGCATCAGCCTTTGGGGGTCACTTTTCCCTGGCACTGTCTGGTAGAAGCTGTAAGGGAACAACATGGAACTGGAGCACAGGTAGTGCCAGTGCAGGGTGTAACAGG
>NW_021940585.1:3146713-3149478 GCF_001715985.3 Manacus vitellinus
CTCAGCCCCTCTGCACCTTCACATCGGTGTCTTTGTGATTGGCCCTTGGCAGTTAAAGTGAAGTGTATCCCTTTTTACATCCTTATTCTCCTGCTGCATTTCTGGGATGCTCACAGCCCCTGCAGGAGCTTGCTGTGACTATTCTTATGTTCTGGTTCAGCCCCCATTTTAAACACAAACCCTTCCTCATCTTCAAAAATTCTGTTTCACTTACACCTCCAAACTTCCCGGTGGCTTCTGGGCTTTGCTTTGTTTCCTGCTGCCTCCTTGGCTCTCATTAAAGTGCTTAAACAGATAAACAAAATAATTGATTGTCTAAATGAGATTGCGGGATTCGTAAAAGTTCAATTATGTCTTCCTGAAGTTTGATCCCGAGTCAAGGTAATGAAGTATCTGCTTAATTCTCAGTACATCATCAAAATCAATTTATTGGAATCAGATGCTACAAAACCCAGCAGCTACAAGAGGACAGATTAAATACACAGGAGTTGAAATGTGGGGAGACGAGAACCCCCTCCCCTGAGTTATTTCTCTGATGATCACACAGGGAACTGTTTTATCCCTTGGGCTTTTTAAAGCTTGGTTCTGACTTCCCTGCTCTCATGAGGGAGTTTAGAAGCACAGTTTGGCTCTGGTTTATCTCCAGTGTTGATGTCAAAATCTCTGATATTGAACAGCTCTTCACTCCTCTGTCAGGTCCAAAGGGCAAATTAAGAGTGAGACAGGTGGGGTTTAAAGCTTTTTTTAATGCAGTGAAAATAGAGGCTGTGAAACCTGATGTCTGAATGGTAAAGCTGGAAAAAAATTAACTTGGAAATGAGACACAGTGTTTAAATGAGGAGAACAGACCCCTGGAATAAATTCCTGGGGGAACAGAGCAGATTCATCATCACTTGCAACTTTCCTATCCATGCCATTCATCTATGAGATGAATTATTAAACTATTAATGTAAGAAGAGACATGGCATGGGATGTGTTGGTCTGTTATTGCTGTGATAAATTAGAACCTCAGCTCCTGACTGAAATCAAACAGGATTTGGGGAACTCGCTGCAACTTTGGAAAAAACCTATTAGGTGATAAACTTGGTTGCTGTCTTTCTTGCTTTATCCTTAGCACCAGTTCCATCAAATTACATTGGTTTTCTCCTGCAAAATCCGGATACTTCCAGGTGAGGCAGATTCACTGCCAATACCTGACAGGCCAGTGCAGAGAACAATTTGCATTAAGAAAGGAGAGCTGGGATTGAGCGGTGCTGGAGGGATGTTCAAAGACATTCCAATAAGTTCAAGGTTTTTCCTTCCCCTGGCCTCTTTTCTCTCCCTCTCTCTGGTGATTTAGGACATGGATTTTCACTCCTTGCCATCAGGTATTTATGACTCTCTAGTGCTGGAGATCTCCAAAGCAAGGCATGTTCCTGCTGGAATTAAAATGTCTCTGGAACTTCTTGGACCTCTGAGCAACCTGGTCCAGGGGAAGGTTCCCTTTGGCAGGGGGTGGAATAAGATGATTTTTAAGGTCCCTTCCAACCCAAATCATTCTGTGGTTCGGTGGAGACCAAACAATCCTGAAATCCAGGCTCCCTAAACCCATGGGGAATTTGCATCCTTAATCAGACAGCACAATATCTTCCTCTGGTGCTGGTAGGTTTTAATCCTCACCTCCCATAAAATGCCAAACCCTCTCCTTGTCCATCCAAAGGGAAGGACCTGTAAAAGGCAATTTAATTTCACAGGCCATAAAGTTATATACCCACTTCTTGCATTTCTTCCCTTTCTGTTTATGATTTCAGACAAAACTCTCTAAGCCTGCAATCCATATTTTTTACCTCTGAACGACCACAATACAAAGCTGAATTCCAGCTGAGGAAAACATCAGCAAAAAGGCTGTCTGAGTTTGCAGAGTGGCTTTCTGGAGGCAGGTGGCAGACAGGGAATTTGGGCTGGATTCCCACCAGAGGCAGCTCGTGGTTACAGGGACCAGCCTTGGGAATCCTCTTCCTCTCCCTGCCATCAATTCTTTCTCACTGCTCAGTAACTTCCCAACTCATCCAGCAGCAACAATATTTCTGGGTTGAAAGCAGTAGTTTTGTACATGGGAAGTGGTGGGTTTGAGAAAATCCAGCTACTTCTTCCTTTCTGCCCTTGGGTCTGTGGTTTTCCCTTTGAATAGCCCCCATTTTCTCATCTGAGAACGACTGTGTGCATAAAGAAGGGCCAGATTAAACACAGGGAAATACTGTGACATTTAGAAAAGGTGGAAATAGAATCCCTCATTTTGCCATCTGGACAAAAGTCTTGGGTCTAACAAGTACATGTGATTCTGTGGCTTGCTCATCTCATTGCTCTTCACCTCTGCTCATAAACCTCCACCTAGCAAATAATGTAATTTAATTAGGAATGTGGAATTAGCCCATCGCCGTCACACTCGGTTAAACTGAATCACTTTGTAAATTCCATTGTCATTGGGGCTGAAAAAAAGATAAATGTTGCATTAGCAGCCTGATCCTGGGTGCACTGGGAGGGGGATTGCAGGTGAGGCCTCTGCAGTCCCTGGTGGGGTGGGATTTTGGGGGAACAGGAGGGCAAAGTCCCTCAGTCATAGAATCATAGAATCTATAGAATCAGGTTGGGAAAGACCTCCAAGATCATCAAGTCCAACCCTTGATCCAACCCTGCTGTGGTTCCCAGCCCATGGCACTGATGCCACATCCAGTCTCATCTTAAAAACCTCCAGGGATGGACAATCCACCCCTTCCCTGGGCAGC
>NW_021940585.1:3149856-3185089 GCF_001715985.3 Manacus vitellinus
GGGCCAGAAACCCCCTCAGTCTGTAGAGTTTAGCAGGACACTCCCTGCACCACCCACCATGTATCCCTCTTTATTTGCTCCTCTGCCATCCAGCTGCTTCCACCCACATCCACCACAAGCTTTTAGGGTTTTTTTTTTGAGCTTTCCACATCTCTGGGACCTCCCCTGTGGTGTGTCACTCGTGGCAACCAGACCAAAAAACTCTGTAGGACCACAACTGGGTCATCCTTTCCCTTAAAGGTATTTCTATCAAAAAAGAAAAAGGGAAATCCTGACACTTACACCTTTTAAAAAAACAACCCCAATCTACAAATAAAGTCATCTTGATTTGAAGCTCACAAATATTTTGGAAGGCAAATGGGATAGGAAGAGTTTAGCCTGCAAACACTCATTTGTCATGCAGGCTGACTCCTGCTTTTCAACATGCTTTGATCCTCTTCCTTTTTTTTGGCCCAGGCATTAGATAATGCTTTAGAAGCCATTAGAAAAAATTGTGACAATTGAAATGCTTTGAAAAATGACAGTTTGATAGTCTAATAATAGCCCATACACTGATCTGGAGAAGGTTCTCTTTTCCTTTCTTTCTTTTTTTTTTTTAAATATTCATTATGTACAGAACTTTTGAAAGCGGTCCTTTTCTCCCCAACAAATAATTTAACCCTTTCACTACCTGCAGTCCTGGGAGTGGAATCTCTGTATTTATAGCACATACATATATTTAAACAGGTATGAGCACTATAAAGGGCTGGCAAAAGGTGCTGTGAGGTTGAGAGGAGAAGAACTGGAGGAGGCAACAACATCTGTGGTAGTTTTTTTGGTGGGCTGACCATGGAAGTGCTGTTGGTGAGGGACACCATTCCTGCAGGGTCTCCAGGAAGCTTTTCCACAGGGAAAAAGCCCATCCTGGAGGTTGAGGTGGCTGGGAGCTCATGCTTTCGTTGCGAGATGTTGTTTTTGCAAGATGTTATTTGGCAGCGATAAATGAGCAACTTTGAAGGCTCCAAAGTGATTAATTCCTCGCTGGAGCTGTCTCTGAGGCTGTCACAGCCTGACAACCCTGACATAAGTGTCATTTCGAATGTCACAAGTCTATTCCACAGAAATGTCATTACACAATTACTCCGAGGATGGAGGAAGGTTCACCGGGGGAAGAGCGTCTGGTATTAAGTCAATTATAGATCTTAATGTTATTGTTCACTTGTCCCCCCCCCATACAATCACTCCGGGTCTCGTTTGCTCAATCTGTGCAAATTAGCAATTATTTCTTGCAGTGATACTGCCAGGCAGCCCAGGTAGGGTTGGTGTGATTAAAACTCTGGCACAACCTCTGCTGCGTTGCCAGGCTCGGGATCAGCGCGGGGATCGCGGAGCTTTGATAACGAGCCCTCTCCAAACGAGGGCTCTGGGCTCTGCAGCCCCCCCTCCCCAGGTTTTTTTTCCCTGCCTCTCCCTGAAAGGCCCCACCATCTGGGTGAGGTGATAAATCCTCAGAGTGGTTTTGATAAAGATGGCTTGTTTTAATGAGGGTGACTTTTTTTGTGCCGCCGAACAAAAGAGCCCCTTTCTTGTTGGGAGGACGGAGGAGTTCAGCAAATTCCCCCCGTGCTGCACCTTAATTATTCCTTCAAATTGGCATAAATGTAGCCTTCATTTAGTTCTAACAGGCTTTCATCCTCCTTGGCCCAGACACAAACAATTCTTAGGCTGGGGCCATGTGCTGACGAGATTTGAATGCATTATGCAGCCAGGGTGGAGCTGCCTGGCTGACTGGGAGGGGAAAGAGAGATCTGGGCTTGTGCTACAATCCCTGCTTCTCCCTGGACCCTTCTGGGAGCTGAGCTCTTGGTTTGATTAGAGATCACTTGAATCAGGCTGGAAATGAGACTGCCTTTTAGGATGCTTGGTTCTGAGGGCACTGGTTTTGTGCTGGTTTGGCAAAGTGGGACATTTTGGTGCCACAATGTGATTTACAAATAGGGAGAAAGGCCAAGGATTTCCATGATAATCCTCCAGATTTCCACCAAGACAGCTGAGCTGAGGATCAGGCCTTTTAAATTGCTCCCTTTGCCTGTTTGCTATTCTGGGAAGCTATTGTTCTCAAAGGGGCATCTTTAAAGCAAAAGCTGGTAGAATAATTTATTTGCGAATAATTTATTCAGTGATTGATGGGAAAAGCTGCTGAATAAATAATTCACTGAATGCTAATGGCACATCAGAGATGGTCGAATAATGAAAATGTTTATTTGCAAATAATTTATTCAAAGAAAAAAATGCTGAAACGTATCAGCTCAATTATTCCTGGTGAATAATCCAGTTATTCCTACCCAGCCCACTGTGACATGTCGTACAAAGATGCCTTTTTTTTTTTTTCTCAGCAAAACGAGAACTCCAGGTAGAAAACCCATGTTTGCTCTGAGGGAGGAACTCTGATCTTCTGCTTTGCAGCAAGAGGAGTCAGGAGAAGAAGTTTGGATAAGAAAGTCCTCAAACTTGAGCTCAGACTGAGCCCTAACTTTACCCAGGAGGGCAGTTTCATGTCACTGGCTTCTATCACCCCTTATTTATTGTTGTTATTAACAGCAGCTTTAAAATCTGAAATGTTCTCTATAAACTCTGTGATTTTGCTGGTTTTCCTGCCCAGGGAAGGATGTGTCCCTCTGCCCTGTCTCTGGGATGAGCACTCTGAGGAGTGTGGCCTCTGTGCTGTGCCAGAGCTGGGCTTTCCTCCCAGGACACACCCGGAGCACTGGGAAGCTCCTGGTTGTCCCTCTGAGGATTCCAATGATCAGAAGCTTCTGGGAGAGTTGTAAGGAGGCAACACAGGGTTTATAAAAGCATGAACTTGGGAGAGAGTCCTGATCACAGAGACATAGAATATCCTGAGCTGGAAGGGACCCACAAACACCATCAGTCCAACTCCTGGCCCTGCACAGACATCCCAAAATCCCACCCTGTTCCCAAAGCGTTGTCCAAAACCTCCTGGAGCTCTGGAGGTGCTGTGCCCACTGCCCTGGGGAGCCTGGTCAGTGCCCAACCACCCTCTGGGGGAAGAACCTTTCCCCAAAAGCACCCCCAGGGCACTGGGGGGACTGTTTTTAAACACGTGCCCTGAAAACTTCAGTTCTAAACCTGCACCAAGCACAGCAAAACTGAATTAATTCAGCAAGGCCAGACTCCCCAGCAGAACTTTTGTCACTGATCTGCCTTTTTTTGGCAGATGTCTAGAGAGCACAGGCTTGGAGTCTCCAGGCAGAGACCCTGTGTGGGGCAGGTCCTGCAGGTCCTCAGCTGCTCCATTTGCCAGAGGAGATCTTTCCCTCCTTGCCTGCAGCTGTACAACGGGTCTCAGGTGCTCCTGGAAAATTGAAGTGATTCTGTGATGATACTGGAGCTAATACCAGAAAAATCTAAATTACATTTTAAAAGGAATCTACCCTTTTATCTTTTAACCTTAGGCCTCTCCCTCTCATGCAGAAAAATCAATCTTGACTAATCTACTGACCAAGTGGAAGTGAAAAGGGGAACCCATATAATCATGCACTTTATCTTCTTTAAATATTTTTTTTTACAGGAGAGGAGCCCATATAAACATGTGCTTTATCTTCTTTAAAATATGTTTTACAGAGAAGCTCAGCAAACCATCCAAAGCTTCCTGATAGGCCTTAGGAGAAAACCCCATTGTCCTGAAAGGATCCATCATTGCTCCTGAGGGAGAGTTTTGGGAAGCAACAGTAAATAAGATCCTCCCCAGCTGTTGGGGTGTTTGAGACAACTCTGCAGCAAGGATTCCACCTCATGGGAGCTGGGTTCCTAAAGTCCTGCTGGGAATTAGAAGTGGGTGGTCAGTGGGGACCAGGAGCAGATAAACCCCTCCCAGGGCCAAGCCCTGCCTGCTGAGGAGTTTGGGATCAGCTGCAGGAAGAACTGTTATCATTCCTTTATTTCTTTATGATTTATCAGTTTTAAATGCAGTGACTGGAGCTCATGGCAGGAGAAACTCCTTCAGCAGAGGCTCTGCAAGCAGCCACCTGGGCTTCCTCAGGTTTGGCTTCCTCAGGTTTGGCTTCCTCAGGGATTTGGCTGCACAGGAAAGGAGACAAGTCTGTGTCACAGTGGTGCAAAGGCAAGCTTTGCTCAGACTCCTGTCTCTCAAAAATCACCTGTTTTCCTTATTTTTTCCCTTGTCTCTTCTCTAGTTTTGCTTTAGGTAGAGTGGATAACCAGGAAAATACACGACCCCCTAAGAGTGTCACTCTTGGCTCTCTGCTCTCCAGCCCTTTCTGGATGGAGATGGGAGGTCTGGGACTTATTTGCTTGTTATTTTTAAAGCTTTTCTAAACTTCTAATCAGGTGTAGATCAGGCCTTAGGCCAAGATTAGAGTCGTTGCCTCTCTTGTCCAAAGTGTTCTGCATCTGCTTGCCTTTCACAGCTTAAAAACAACCCCTCAATTCCCATCAGCTGCACGGTGCTGCAATCTCAGGTGCACATCAGGTCATCTCACCCATCCCTCACTGCTTTATCATCTTGTTTTCTCCATTTCCTCCTGTGATATATTGAGGGAAGCGACATTTTCAGGAGCAGGGACAGTAAATCATGTGTGCTCTGTGTGTGCATAATCTGGAGTGTGAGGCCCGGAATGCTAACGAGGGTGTGCTGGCAAAAAAACTGCAGGAGAGATCTTGGAGTTTGCTGGGACACAGCAGAAATTGCCCCATTTTCTCCCAGTAATGGTGGTCCATTTGCTCCTCTGAGTAACTTATTTCCCTCTCCATGCAGCTGGATGAACCAGAGAGCAGAATCTCACTTGTCCCACCCAGGGTCCCTCTCAGTGGAGGGACTGCAGAACTCATGGAGATGAATTAAACTCCAGATGACTTAGAAGCAAAATTTGGTAGGGAAGGGAGTAATAGAAAAACCTCAAAACGATGTGCAGAAGTGAGGAGTCTTATGCAAAATAATAAAAGTGTAGAGGCTGAACTTGAGAGACTTTAGATCTCCTGACACTCATCTGGGAGCGGAGCTGGCGAGTCCTCGCTTCCTTTCCCAAGGCTCTGATCCCCAGGGTTTGGAATGACATCCACCCACGCTGCAGGGGCTGGGCATTGGCTGCACAGCTCCCCCGAGAACCTGCAGCAAACCTAATTTTGAGCCAGATTTCCATCATCTCTGCACTGCCCTACCTGGAGCTAAAAATACCGGCGCTGCGCTGAGAACCCGCTATTATATTTTCTGTGTGATTACACCCATCCACAGCAGAACCAGCTCAGAGTCGTTTTATTCTCCGAATTTCTGGCTGTATTAGCACTGTCAGAATCCCTGATGTATCACCTTGCAGGGAGTCTAAATGCTTGTCAGTGCCTTACTTTGCATTTTTTGTTCAGGGTTCAAAGCCGAAAGCGCGGCTGAACCGAAATCTTTTCTCTGGATGCTGAAAGAAATGTAAGAGAAATCTCATTTTTAAAAAGTATGAAAGGGCCATAAAAATAAGTCTTTCACTAAGCTGATCAACTCAGCCTCTTTATAGCAAAAAGGATTCAGAATGAGAAGCTGATAATACAGGCTTTAGTTTGTGGGAAATGAATTAGAAAGATGGTATTTGAAAGAACTATTTCATTTAGGTGTTTCAGTGGCATATAACCAACTACTACAGTTATATTGCAGCAAGCTAAAATATTATTTAAAAGTTAATTCATATTTTTAGCATATAATTTCTAATTAACTTGCTGTAGTTATCTTGTTAAATGTCAATTAAATCTCGGAGCATTTCTCACAGGTTTCCTGTATTCATAAAATGTAATTATACAGCTATTGCTCGTGTAGCCCTTATTATTAGTATAATCTACAGCTAAATATATCTTTTACATACTAATTATACATCACTAAGTGCTGTATTGATAATCAGTAATTGATTTAGCACAATGAATTGTCATATTACCTCTCTAAATGTCAACCTGAAGTATCTGGAATTAAAAGTTCTGGCTGCAACTTTTGGTTGTGGTCAAGCTTTGCTGCCTCACTGGGAGGTGGGTGGGAGGTTGATGTGCTGGAGCTGGGGGACTTCACCTGCCCCAAAGTGCTCCTGGTGGCTGGGATGGGTTGGATGGGGCTCTGTGGGATGTGCAGGTTTTGCATCCTGAAAAATGTGAGAATCTCAGGCGAAAAATGAAAATCTGGGATGGCTCCGCCGATGAGAAATAAGGACAAAAAGGGCTGAAAAGTCGTTTGTCACAGAAATAAGGAAAGAAGCAGGAGAAGACTTTAAACAGTTTAGCCCCAAACTTCCTTCTTTTGAAAGAAAAACCTCCCAGATAATCATAGAAATCCCAGAAGGGTTTGGGTTGAAAGGGATCTTAAAAACTATCTCGTTCCACCCCCTGCCATGGACAGGGACACCTTCCACTAGCCCAGGTTGCTCCAAGCCCTGTCCAGCCTGGCCTTGGACACTTCCAGGGATGGGGCAGCCACAGCTTCTCTGGGCAACCTGTGCCAGGGCCTCCCCACCCTCCCAGGGAAGGATTTCTCCCTAATATCCAACTAAATCTCTCCTCTTTTAGTTTGAAACCCTTCCCCCTTGTCCTATCACTGTCTGCCCATGTCAAAAGTCACTCTGGTGAAAGATCACCATCATCTTTTGGATTAGCATTGTTTTTTTTGTGCTGATACAAAGATAAAAGGCAAAAGTTGGAGTAACTCATCACTGCTTAGAATTTCTCCTTCTCCCTGATTTTGTTTTCCTGTAGGATTGTTGGAGCAGGGCTGTTGTGTTGGGGGACACGCTGGGTTGTCTTGTTACATCTTCTACTGACCACAGCACTGACCTCCCTCTCTGAGGCAGCATTAATTACACCTAAACAATTAGCAGGAAATACCTGAACCCCCAATTAACTGTGATCTATAACCACAGTGGTCCAGATGAAAAAAAAAAGGGGAGCAGAAAAAGAGAACAGTTAAAAGAAAAAAAAAAAAAAGGCAGAGAAGCTGAGAAAGGCCTTAATTAGATTTGCACATTTGCTGCCCAGCAGTCCCTTGGAGCAAATATTATTCCCAGTGTCTCCCAGCCTGTCTCCAGTCTCAGCCAGGCTCTCCTCCTCCTCCCTTCCCCCTCTTGCTGTCGGAATAATATTTACTGGGCCATCAATGTTGTTTGGAGTTTGGATCTTCCATGTCCCTTGCCAGATTGGGATGTGTCTGTGTTGATATTGATGTTATTCAAACAATGATCTCCTCCCTCCCTTGTCACTTTATGTTGCACGTTTCAAGCAGCACAATCTTAGTAAACGAGCATCATCCTCTGCTTTTTTTTCCCATTTGTGCTTTTTCCCCCTCTTGCTGGAAGTGGTATTTAAATTAAACCATGCCTTGGATTTGTTTTTTTTCCTTCTCTCCCTTCGTGTTTCTTGAGGCAACCAATTTTATAGATCTGGGAAATAGAATCAATATGAAGCTGGATTGTCCTTATGAGATCCTCTTAATATCCCAGGAGACCAGGCTTTGTACATCAGGATTAAGAAAAGGGAAAATTACTGAGGGCAGGATTCTTTGGAGGGCTGTTTGTGTGCACATCGTGGACAAATATTGAAATGTGGAAAACAGAATCCAGGGGCTTGTGTGGCTTTAATTGAAACCGTTTGTAATCTTCATTCTCTTAAATGACACTTTTTATCTTCTTGGGGATCACATGGTGGGTTCTGCTGCACATTGAGTTCATAAAATACACAAAAATTCAGTGTTCTTTGGAGAAAATTCATATTGAGTGATGGGGCAGAGATGGCAATGCAAATAATAACACTGAGTGATATAAAAGTGAACTTATTATTGAGAATGCTAAAGCTTTTGCAGAGCTCTGTGGCCACTACCAACTCATTTACATTTTGCATGAAAACAGGGTCTCCAAAACTCAACTAAAGACTTGGTCATTTCTCAGTAACTTTTTTTATTGATTCACTGAAGACAAAACTTTCTGCCTCTCTCAGAACATTCCCTGTCCGGGGGGAACGTGTTTGCTTCAGCCACGCTCAGAATTATTCCAGGATACTGTTGGCTTCATAACCAGAGTTCATTAGAAATAAAAACTTAATTGAATTAGGTGGCTTATCCATGCAGGAGCAATTAGAAGAGGCAGAAATATTCTTTCTGAGGAGCCAATTTTGCTTTTTCTCCCAGGCTGGAGGGAGCATTCCCTGCCCAGTCTCTGCCTCCGTTGATTCTCCTCCGTTCCCGTCTCCCTTTGCATTTATTTGGCCTCCTCTTTTTGAGCTTGATGGTTGTGTGTTTTTTTTTTCTTCTTTTCCTCTGGCAAACTGCTTCATCAGCTGACCTGGCCTTGCTGTGGTGCTGGAATTTCCATCCTGGGAATTCAGGGCTGGCTCCCCCTCCCCTGTCACTTCGTGTCACCGCTCTGGGCTGGACGGGCAGCGCCGCTCGCCTTCCTCATCACTTCCCATCACTTCCCTGCAAATATTGATCCAGCCTGAGCAGCAGGCTCCCAGTTTTCCATCCAACTGCTCCTAATAATCCTTAACATTGAGTGTTTGCAGTGTTTGCAGTGAGAATAGTTCCAATTTGCATCAACAACACCCTGAGTCATGCTGGATCCTCCTCGTTAGGTGCAATTAATGTTCTGGGGGAGATTGTTCTCACCTCCTTTTAAAATGTTACATATTCCTGCAAAAGGCCTTTCCCCAGGGCTGTGGATCTCCCTGTTGGCTACTTGGATGCAGCAGAAATCTGCAGTCTAGCTGGGATAAGGATGTTTGGCCAGGCCTAGGTTGAGATGGAAGAGATGAGGAATATGGAACAAGGAGTAGGAATAGAAAGAGCAGAAGGAACAGTGAGGATTGAAGATGATGAAGATCAAGTATCTAAGGTTAGACCTCTAGAAGTTTTCTCTCTGTAGCACATGGTTGAATTTTACCCAATTTTCCTTTTTTTACATGCTCATATATTTACCAAATTCTAGAGGGAAAAAAAAAAAGGAAACTGGAAGTTCTGTAGATTCAGCTTGCATAACAAAAATGTGATAGGACATATTCCCTTGGAGTATTTTCAGAATAAAAAGGCGGAGAGAAATCAGATAAATGCATCAAAAGGAGTCAGCTGGCTGCCAAAGCATGTTTTAAATATCAAATTAAAATATAATAGTATGCATAGTTTCCATATCAAATTATGACATTATTGGCAGAGACTGGAGGGTGACACAACTCGGAGTCCTCCTACATCCCTGGATAATAGATGAAACAGTCTGAAATGGAATACAAAGTAATTTTGTAATCAAAGGCTGGCTAACATGGACATTCATGTCAGAGAAGGAAAGTCTAAATGGAGGGAAATTAATGGGAGTTTTTAATATATTTTGTTTAATTTTAGGGTGAATATCCAGGTTGAGGGATGCAGGGCTAGAATCTCCTCACCCAAATGATGTAGGGGGCTATAGGCAAAGCACCCCCTCCCCTTGGTTCTCCTCGCTGGCATCATTGGCAAAACCCTTCTTGTGGAAAGTGGGAATAACAGAACTGAGAATGTGAGAGGATTTCCAGCAGGGCAGGGAATTTTGTTCTCTGGAGTCACTTCTGTGTTGGGGAAAAACACCAGGTTGTTCTTCTCCACGAGGAGAACAGCAACCCTCACTGGCCTGGCTGAACTGCACAGTGAGTTGTTGTTCAGGAGGTTTGGGAGGAGTTAGTGGGTTCTACAATAAAACCAGCTGCTGCAGAGGCCTCACTGGTGTCCTCCAGAGGCCTCTGATGTTCACCAGCAGCAGAGACTCCCTGGGCATCCCATGGAAGTTGCCTCCTCCCTGAGAATTGTCTCACTGCACACAGGAGTCACCCCCCAACCTGCACAGGGGTGGGAGCATCTCTGAGCTTTGCTTTAGGGCACCTTTTCTGCTCAAAACCACTTCCTCTGTGACTTGAAACCGGGCAGATGAACAGTATTTACAGCAGTAAATAAGAAGAGTCAGCACCAGCAGGGTGATTCCTCCAGCTGGAGGTAGTGGCTGCATCATACCCTCTGTTGACTGGTTGTTACAATCCTTGCTGGCCCTGCCAGTGCCTCTCCTGCCCCTTGCAGGTGGGCAGAGGGGTTCAGCTCAGCCAGGGGAGGTTTTCCTGTTGCATTCTGGCAGCCCTTAAACCCTCCTTTCCTTTCAGTGGCTGTGCAGGAAATAATGAAGTTGTTCCTCACAGGATGCTCCCACCAGACACCAGCACACAGATGAGTGTCAGGGTAGATGATACATCCAATATATCACATGCTGTTGTCTTTTTAAGTAATAAGGCAATAATGAAAGCAAGAACATCTGGAAGCAGGCTGTGAAACAGTTATTCTTTAAATATTGATGATGGGGTTTTGTAACCAACGCAGTTAAAAGGCACAGAGGGAGTTTGGAGCTTCACCTGGGCCTTTGGTAAAGCTCACCTTCCAAGGGGGGAAAACCATGAGCAACAAGAGGAAAGCAAAAAAAAAAAAATCCCAGGTGGATGTTAGCACAGCTCTGAGGAAAAGCACATCTTCCCATTTCTTTTGGGCCTGTTCTTTCATGGAGGACACGGAGTGACTGACCATGAAGAGCACTGGGAACAACCTCCCTGTGTGTTGGGCTCCAGCAGACAAAGCTCAGCAGGTTGGACGGTGACTTCTGCACCTGAGGAGCCAATTCCCATGGAAGAGGCAATTCCCACAGGATTCCCAGTGGTTTAGGTGCAGTTCAAGGTCGTGGCTCCCTGGGACGTGGAGGGAAAGCCAAAGAAAATGGATCAATTTTTTTTTACCAAGCTGAAGATGTATTGCTCTAATATTTCTTGGGCTTTTGCTTCTATTCCCTCTTGGCAGTTCCATCTCTCCATATAGCTGTGGGCTGTCTGTCAGTGCCTCTCTCTCTCTCACACACACACAGAATATTTGTTAACTACAACTATTTGAGGCGAAACACCGAGGTTCTGTGCTGAAGAAGAGTTTTTCAGATAAGTGCCTGAGGCACCAGACGTTTTGGAATCAAAATCTGGAAAGTAGAGTCATTATTTCTGTTGTTTTAGTGCCTGCTTTTATTCTCTTTCTTATTGACAAATGTTCCTTAACCCGTGTTGCTGTGGGTGTTTTTTCCCACATTTGCACTCTACAGAGCTGTTAGAAAAGGAAAAAAGAAAGAAAAAAAGACTTTTTCTTTAACCATATTGCCAATGTCTCTCCTGCTTTGTACTCTATCACTCTTTCCTGCATCCATTTCTGACTGCTGATCTATGGTCATAGACCCTGAAGTCTGTAACTTTCCAGGTGAGCTGTGAATGGAAAGTGCCTGGAACAAATGGGAGCAGAAGGGAAATTCTTCTTCAGCTCCCTGTGGCAAAGTGTCAAACAAATCCCAATATTTACCTTGCTGAAGAAGGTACACAGTCACTTTCCTCACTGGCTTGTGGAGCTGACAGGAGGGGCAGAAATAACTGCTGCTCCCAGGCAATGAGTGATAGGACAGGGGGAAGTGGCCTCAAATTATGCCAAGGGAGGCTCAGGGTAGGAAAAATTCCTTCTCTGAAGGAGTGGCTAAGCCTTGGAACAGGCTCCCCAGGGAACTGGTGGAGTCACCACCCCTGGAAGTGTTCAAAAAAGGAGTGTAGCCACGACACTTCATGATATGACTTAGTGGGTGTTGTGGTGCTGGTCAAAGGTTGCACTTGATGATCTTGGAGGTCTTTTCCAGCCTTAATGATTCCGTGATCCCTCCGTGTGGCACTGGGAGTTCAGTGCAGTGCTGTCTAAGGGCTCAGGTCAGGGCCTTTAAGGCTGTTAAAGCAAAGCACTCAAGCTGCTGAGAGGTTGGGTTTTAGCATGTGGACAACAGGTAGCAAGTAAATAAAGTGCCATAAAAATAAGGAGAGAAGACAGAGAGGAGATGACAGAGCTGTGACTGCACAAGTCATTTGTCCCAGTGACCTCTGGGCATCTCAGGTGTCTGTAAGGAATGAACAGCTATTCAGGGGCATAATGGTAAGAAGGAAAAAGGATTGGATGTGAGGCTCAGAGGAGTATAAAATATTTCCATCCAGCAGCAGAATAAGAGTGGAAATGATGACCTGATCCTCCCCTTGGCAGCAGCTCGGAGCCCTGATCCTTTAGTGAGCCCCACAAATCAGAGGGACAGTCTGTCTGGGGTCATGGGGAGGTTTCTGAGTGTGTGTGATGAGGACAGTGATGCAGGACCCTCCTGGGACCAGCTCTCCTCAGCTGAAGAGTCTCTGAGAAAGTCCCGAGGAAAGGGAAGGTTTTCAGGCAGAGGTAACATTTTTTCATCAGCTCTCCCAGAGATGCACAGCCGAGTTTTTTGGTTAGACAGCCCTCTTAAGGCATCTCTCTCTAGTTGCAGGAGTGCCAGCTGTTCCATCCCTGCTGTGGACCACAAAAAACGGGTCCTGAAATGAAGAGCAGAATTCCAGGGTGGCTTTTTGTCACTGTCCCACAAAGTCAAGGGCTGCCAGCACGGAGCCACTGCCCTGCTGTCCTTGCAGGTGGAACCTCTGCCTGCTCTTGGGAATGTCTTGAGTGACATTAAGATGTGGATTTTAAACTCCTGTTGTGGAGGACAGGGAGTGCAGCCCCCACTCCTGTGATGAGGAGTTCAGGTCTCTGCTGCTGCCTCGTTAGAGAAATGGGGGAGGCAGAGTTAGAGCTACTTTGGGCTGCTTGCTCAGCCTGCCAGGGTGGATATGGGAATTACATCAGGGAAAAAGGTCTTGGAGACAGAGCTCTGGGGAAGATCAGTGCTCTGCCCCTGGAAGACAAAAATTCCCTTGTTATTTCAATCATTTATTTATTTGAATTTCATTCCTTGTTGGTAGAACTGACAGATACTTGATAAATTTGAATTGCATGCATTTGTTTCCTCAGTAAATCCTTAAACCCAGGTTGCAGAGGTGCTGTGGATTTTAAGAGCTGAATATACAGTCTCACCCCCTCCCTACAGAGCATGAAAATGCAATCAGATAACAGAAAAACTAGGTCCTAAAGTCATTCCTCTCACTTGATAAACATTTAGATCAGTCTACCTACAGGTATCATTCATTGCAGCATTTTATTTACATTTTTAAACCTGTTTGATTAACCTGCCTTAGCACTGCAGAGCTCAATGTCTGGTCTAACAGGCCTGCGCTGGAAAATTAAGGATATAAACTTGTTTACCGAGGCTGGGTGGAATCTCTACAGTTCTCTGCGCAGTCTTTCCCAATGAGATTTAGTCCATGTAATGACAGTGAAGATCTTTATCTCATTCCCGAGGCAGCGAGAGCTCTGGGCAGGCGGGTTTTGACTCCGAACTCGCCTTAAATTTTCCCCTTTTCCTGACAAAAGCCATAAATAATAACAGGGCTGCCCAGAAATCATTGGAAGAGCTGAGAGAGGGATAAATACGTGCGGGCTGGGTGGGAGCGGAGCGGGGCCGGCCGGGATCGCACTAGAGGGGGCTCTCCGACAGCGCAGCATCAGCAGCAGCATCATCAGCATCAACATCAGCAGCAGCATCAGCAGCATCAGCAGCAGCCCCGCGCCTGGAAAACGCGGCCGTCAAGGATTCCAGGGAAAACCCGAGGGTTTAAGATTTTAATACTGAAGTCAAAATCTCTGTTTCTTCTTTTCCACCCAAAAAAAATGGGATAAACCCTCCCGTAAACAAGTTCCTGCGTCTTACGCCGAGTTTCCCCGCCCGCAGTTACCGTGTGGTTCAGTGATGTATCTGCCCCTTTCAGGGGTGATCCGAGCTGCTGGTGTGGCTTTTAAGAGGTTCTTTTTGTTGGGAGATTGCAGTAATTTAGTTGCAATAGTCATTAGAACTAATGGAGGTGCTTCCCCTCAGCCTTTCATCATGTGGTGTCCTAAAACCACTTCCCAGAGCTGAAAAACTTAAGTAAATGTAAATTATCTCCTGCATCAGAGGATTGAAATCAGAAAAAAAAAGTTGAAATGGGTGCACAGAGCAGAGCTGTGTTAGAGGCAAACACTAGCAGCAGTGATGGAGAGCACGTGCAGGATTTTGGGTGGGATTTCTCCAGGATGCTGGGTGTGGATGGAAAGGGTTCTTCATTTTCACTCCTCCCTCTGACCTCGAGCTCACCTGGCTATTGGAGATCCCAGACTGACAGCTCTGAAAACTCTGCTTTTTCCATTTATTCAAGAAGAAGGAGAAGAAACAACAGAGGGATCTGATATATCCTTCCTAGGACAGCACCTGGGAGGGTTGGGAACCCACAGCCCAGCCCTGCTCTTGCTTTACTCCACCCTCACTCCTTGTGAACATGGTTGTGAAAGGCTCAGCCAGAACTCTGAATTGACAATCCACTGATGACTCACCTCAGTGTGACTTAGGAAATTAATTGATTCACTTTATTCTTACTGCTGCTCTCTGCTCCAAGGGGACAGAGCCACTTTGGGGCTGGTGACGGGGTTTTCCATAGTGTGGGGATGTAAAACCCAAAGGGAGGATTTCTTTAAGAGCAGATAGGGCTCCACCAAAAGCTTGCTCATCACTATCCCCAGTATACTTGCATGTTTTGAGGAGCATCCTCTCTCTGACAACACATCACAAGGCAGCACATCACAAAGGTCCATCTCCTCAGATTGTTTTTCAACCCACTTGGCAGTGCCTGAGTCTTGACACCCATGGGGAGGGGTGGTGGTGGTTCATTGTGAGCTGTGCAAACCCCAACACCAGCAGCTCAACAGGAAAGGGGTTTTTTGGGGCATGGAAAAGGGGCAGTTAAATGCAGAATGAAGATTTCTGGCAAATTCTATGAACAAACTGGGAAATTGGAGCAGAGAGACTGGTTTGGGAGCCAGAGGCTGCACCTCTGTTGCTCATCTGGGCACTGCTCACAGCCCTTCACATCCCAGGGACCAAACTGATTTAATTCACATAGGAAAAAAAAGAGTTTTAATTGCTGTCTTACAATAAACTCAGTGTGACAGGTAAATATTGCAAGTGTCAAAAGTTCCCAAAATCACAGCACAAATTTCTCCGCTCGTTTTTCTCGTCCCGAGGATGAACTGGGTTTTTTTTCCAATTGGGTGGCTGCTGTAATAGAAATATTACACTGACAGCCAAGTTTACTCTCCCACCTAATGCATTTTCGACTTCTTTATGCTGATTTTGGGAAATGTGGCTCCTGTAATTTGCATCCAGATCTGGGGAAGTGATGCGTTATGAGAAAACATCTCAGAGCGTCGGGGATGTGCCTGCAGAAATCACTTATTCCAACAGATTTACAGGTGCAAGTGCTTTTATTTTAAAAGATTGCTCTAGAAATAGTGGTTTTCTGCTTTAGCCTGTGAATTAAGAGCACTGGGAATCTCAGGCATTTCTGTGGGAGCTGCTGGTGAACAGGGGGATGGTCCAGCTGCAGGATCGTGGAGCAGGGATGAGCTCTCCAGCCTTATCTCCATCATCTCCAGGAATATAACAAAGGTCTCTTTGCTAATAGTGAATGAAGTCAGAGCACTGTGAAATCAGCTCAGATGGGAATTTTACAAAGCACCAAACACCAATCCATTGTGGTTTTGCTTTAAAGGAGCTTTCACAGCAGAGCAGTGGCTTTTGGAGGACTCGGTCTCCCCTGACACTGAAGAGTTTATTATATTCTGTTTCTATTTGTATGCAGCCTCATGGTCTGTGAGCAGATTGGTTGTGAAATTTCCATCAATTGGTCATTAGTGGATTGTCAATTCAGAGTTCTGGCTGAGCTTTTCACGACCATGTTCACAAGGAGTGAGGGTGGAGTAAAGCAAGAGCAGGGCTGGGCTGTGGGTTCCCAACCCTCCCAGGTGCTGTCCTAGGAAAGATATATCAGGTATCTCTGTTGTTTCTTCTCCTTCTTCTTGAATAAATGGAAAAAACCCGAGTTTTCAGAGCTGTCAGTCTGGGATCTACAATAGGCAGTAAAAATAAAAAGTAAATCTCAAGCACTTGGAAAAGATGGTGCTTTGATACTGTTTTCTCAAGGCAACCTGCAACCTAAGCAAAATTACACACAGCTTTTGCCAAGCTTAAGATTCCTAAAATGCTTTGATTTCCCCCTGTTTCTCCCTGCATTGTTTGGCACTTTGCTTTCAGGGTGCAACCACAGCAGGAGTCACAAATGTAACACGTGTGGAAGAACAGGGGGTTTGAGATGGGAACATGACAGAGACATCACTGGGTTTGCAAGGAAAAGGCAAGTGGGGTGGGATGGGGGGGAAATAACCCAGTGCTGCAGCAGGCTAAAGGCTGGGGAGGTGTTTTGCCAGCAGGATTATTCAGCAGTGGTTTTGCTGAGTCAGAGAAGGAAGATCCACATAAAAAGAGCTGCTTTTGGATCACGTTTTAATGCAGACATTTCCTGCGAGATTTTTTTTTTTACTGATGTTCAAGCAACACCAATAATGAGGCTACTACAGTTCAGACAGGAAACATGGTGATGAAATGATTTCAGTGGTGAAGTCTTTGTGTTAGTAACTTGTTTTCACAGAGGGTTCTCGGTGCCCAAGTGGGATTTCCCCTGTGATAAAAACAAACAACCAATTAGCCCCTGATTTTTCAGGATGGGTTGGGATGCAGTTCTTATATCCAAGTACCTGGAGCTCATAGAACCTTTAATTCCTTTCTTCCTGGGTTTTTATCTTGGCTCTTCAGAGGCCTTTTCAGGTTAGGAGGGGGCAGAGCCTACCCCAAAGTTCACACCTCGTGTCTGTCACCTCAGAGCATCCTGCACAAAACAGTATTTCCCTTGCACCTTCTCACTCACCCATACTTATAATGGCATCTGAGGCACCTTTTGGAAAAGTTTATCCCATTTCTCTAGCCGAGGAATTGATAGAAAAATGCCAAAGTAGCCCATTAATCCTCCTTGGCAGCGAGCAAAAGCTGTCAGCTTTTTTTCCCTGACTCACTCAGCAGGGGTGAGTTCTAGTTTTTAAGGGAGGCAGGAAAAAAAAAATCATTCCAGGGCAGGATCCAGCTCTCAGGTCCCTTCATTTGATAAAACTCTGCACTTGGTAACATATTAAGTCTTGATTTTTTGCTATCCAGGAGATGACAAATGAAGCAACAGGGCCAGGAATCAAATCATCAGGAGTTGTGAAACCCTCATTTTGTTTTGCTGTCTCGTGTTACAGGGAAACAATCACCCTGCTCATATTTTTTTTTCTTTTTTTGGCTCACAGATTAGTCTGGAGAGAAAATAGGAAAGAAGTTGTACCTCCTGTCTTCCTATTTCTGTTACAATTAATCTGATTTGTGTTCAGGCAATAGCCATTCCCACTTGCAGTTTATATACAATCTGCCAGCCTTGCCACTACAGCTCCTTCTACATAAATCAATCTCTGCCTAATTTTATCCTGTACTGATTTTTGACCAAACCCTCAGGAATTGGTTATAAAAGCTGTACAAGTGCAGCTTTTTATGTGGATCAATTCTGAGGGCTGTAGGCAGATATTCTGTAATGTAATCACTGCTCCTGGAAAGCTGGAATGAAGTGCTGTGGTGTTTGTGATGTAAATCAGACAACAAGTTTTGAATCATCTGGGCTGCCTGCATTGGTCTCAGGTTTTGAAATCCCAAGTAAGTTGTAAGTTAAAAGCTCTGAGCATGAAAGTTTTCCAGACTGCAAGCAAGACTCTTATTTTAAAAGATTCATTTTTTTAATTATTTATCATTGAACTTCCATATGGCTCCGGTGCAATGAGCTACATTAGACATGGACAGCAAATAGCTTTAATTGCTCTTTAACAGGGTTTTTATCTGTGTGTGCAGGCACATGATCCTGCACTGCTCCTCCAGCCATATTAGAATAAAAATGAGGGGGTTCCTCAACTCAGGGAGCACATCCCAGGGCCAGCTTTGATGGGCCTGGTGCTGGGGGCTCCTGGGGGGTGTGGGGGAGACAAGAACCTGGGCAGGGGTGAGATGGTCAGAGAACCAACTGGCCCCAAATTCCTCCAGAAAGGGGGTTGTGGATTGGAAGTGAATGATCCTTAAAGTCCCTTCCAACCCAAACCACTCTGTGATTCCCTGAAGTGCAGAATCATACTTTTGGCTTACAGCTTTTGAAGAGTTTTGCGTTTCTTGACGAAGCTGAAGCTGGGAATTTGTTTTTTTTTTTTTTTTTCCCCAAGACTTCTACCTGCTGGTGAATGAGCCCAGGAAAGATTTCTGTCATGTTACAATAGAAAAGGAGACAGATTGCACCGTCGCTTCAGCTTTCATTTTTAATACCTGCCAATACCATTTTGCAAATCCTGGAGTGTAATACTAAAAAAAAAAAAAGAAGTGTAGCTAACATGAGGTTAAAAAAATGTCTTTAGTGTGTAAAATATGAAGCTGGATGACACATAGGCAGCTGCAGATGCACTAATTTGATTTCATGCCTTAGAATCAACTGTTCTCCTGCTCTGAAAGGCACATTTACATCCATCTGTCAAAGTCAGCTCCTTGTCTTCTCAGAGTTCCTCTGCTCTCCTTTCATCCCATGCTCTGCTCACGGGGGCGAGTTTGGAGCAGACTTTTCCAGCCCACTCCTGTTTTTCAGGAACATCCAACAAAATCTATCCAAAAATCTATTTTTTGTTGTTGTTGTTTTTTTTTTGTTTTCACCCCTTTATTTTCTCTCCTCTTCTGAGTCTCAGGGAGGTATTATTACAGGATTATTAGACACAGAACACAGGATCTGAGTGTTTGAGCTCTAATCCTTGTAAGCCAAAGCCCTGGTTGCAGAGCTGGGTTCATGACATTGGAAATCATTTGATATCTGAGAGAGGGGGGTTCAGCATCATCAAGGATCAGCACCTGGGCTGGCTCTGGGCAGCTTGGGAGGGGGGTGGTGGCTGTGCTGGGGGGTGGGGTAATGGCCAGGGGGAAGGTGGGCTTGGCACAAAAGCAGCATCGTGCCAACAGAGTCACAGAATGACAGAATATCCTGCAAAAGGCCCACAAGGATCATCAGGTAGCCCTGCACAGGACATCCCAAAATCCCACCCTGTCCCTGAGAGTGTTGTCCCAACACTCCTTGAGCTCTGGCAGCCTTGGGGCTGTGCCCACTGCCCTGGGGAGCCTGTTCAGTGCCCAAACACCCTCTGGGGGAAGAACCTTCTCCTGAGACCCAACCTGACCCTGCCCTGGCACAGCTCCAGCCCTTCCCTGGGGTTCTGTCCCTGCTCACAGGGAGCAGAGGTTGGAGCTGCCCCTGGTGAGGAAGCTGCAGATCCTGATGAGCTCTGACCTCAGGCTCCTCTTCTCCAGCTGAACACACCAAGTGCCCTCAGCTGCTCCTTGCAGGGCCCCCCCAGGCCCTTCCCCATCCTCATGTCTCTCCTTTGGACCCTCTCCAACAGCTTTATTATGTTGTGCCACCCAAAACTGCCACAGAACTCGAGGTGAAGCTGCACCAGGACCGTTCCCTCCTTTCCTTTGACCTTCCTCCTCCTCTCCACCTTCCTCCTCTCCACCTTCCTCCTCTCCACCTTCCTCCTCTCCCCCTCTCTCTTTTCCAGAGCTGTCCCTGCTCTGACCAGCAGCAGAGCAAGGATAAGAACAGAGCAACTTGCTGAAGATAAATGAGGTTCCTGAGTTGAAAAGACTCCCTCAGTGTGTTTGCACGAGGTAACTGCCCTTGATAACTGGCCTGAACAGCAGGACAGAGCTCACACAGCCTAGGAAGTAAAACACACTCCCCAAAAAAGGTCACCCCACTTCTTCAGGGGGTGTTCACCTCGCTAGTGGGAGCTTTGGGAGCGATCCCAAAGCCTGTTCCTACAGCCCCTGGGTGGAGGTGAGCCTGGAAGGTGCTGGATCTGCTCAGCACCAGGTCAGCTGGTGCCCTCAGGTGTCACTGCAGCGTCTGCCACGAAGGTCACCTGCCCCAGGGCCAGGCTTTTCTGCTGCTTTTGATTTGTCTCCGCTGCACAGAGCACGGGGGGAACTGAAAATCAAATTTAGATCTTGTCCTGCACCGTAGGGACGAGCGAAAATCGATATCTTTCATATTCTCACCACGGCATGAAATTCTGAAGATGGAAATTAAAGGTGTCTGATAAAGCTGCTGGGTCAGCCCAGCCTCTCCTCTCTTTTTTAGCTTGCTTGTAGTGAGCCACTTATCAAGTTTATCTGAAGTTAAAACTGTTTTATGATTTAATTTGTCTATTTAGATACAGTTGCCATCGCCCCTGAGACACCCACTTAAAATGTTTAGCTAAGGGTTGCTGGACCCATCGTTCACCTTAGACTAAAATATGCTCCAAAACAAGCCCTGTGTGGAAATATTGTCTGAGGAGAGAATATCAGTGAGCTCTTAAGGCTGCAGTGCAGGTGGGGGGAAAGATTTTTGCTGCTACAAGATACAGTGAGCTCTGATGTTTTTTATAGGGAAGAACGAGCTGTTGGTTGGTAGAACCTGTAACAAATTCTTGGCAGAGGGAAAGGAAAAGCAGAGGGTCAGTGCTGGAGCTGCTTGAAGCTTCTTAATTTTCGCTTCATGAATTTTCATGGCGCTCAATTGGCTTGAAAGTGGAAAAAAAAAAAGGCAGTTGTCATGTCTTTACCCACGGTATAATTACACAAACTTCCTGCTGAACAACACAACAGAACTGCTCAGGGCTGGGCTGTGCAACTCCTTTCTTCTGCTGGCAAGTGCTGGGTTGTGCTCCTGGGAGGTTTCTGTTCTGTAGAAAGGGACACACAAAATTCCTGGCTCTGTATGAGCACCCTGAGCAATTTTTAAAGCAGTAGCCAGAGCAAGAACTGGGAGTGTTATTTCCTTGATGTATCAGGACTGATGAGATAATGATTGGGGTCGGGCAGGAGCTTATTTCTGTGGCGAAGAAACCAGGTATTTAGTGGCATTGTGATACACCCAGAAAATCTTGAAGCATCTTGATTTTATCTGAAACAGCTGAAGCCTTCAATATGCTGGAAAAAGCTCTTGATTTTCTGTTATTCAGATGCACAAAAGTGTGTGTTAGATTCGAGATGATCTCTTCTGATGTGTGTGGGTAAAACTCGTGTGAAGAGAGATGAGATAAAGCACTTCTTGTCAGAGCAGGGCAAGAGTTATGGCTCTGGGAATACTCGGCTCTCCGAGGGCTTTTGCTGGGGCAGAGCTGCAGAATGAGGTGTTTTGGGCAGGCAGGAAAAAGCCCAGCCTGGCTCAGGGTGATTGACGGTGTCTGGGAGCTGAGCCCTCACCCAGCACCTGGAGTCTGAACTCCCAGATCCTCCCGCACTCGGATTGCTCTGTTTGCTTTTCGGGATCGCCAGATGAAATGGAAGGGAGAGAATCTCCTCGTTCTGCTTTAATTTCGGCTCTCCTCCAGTCTGAAAATTAAAGCTGCTTTCTCAGAGGGACCTTTACCTTTTACATCAGACCCGTTTCACCCTCCCCCTCCCACTTCCCGGCTCTTAATGGGCTGCAGGCAGCCAAGCCACGAGGCTGAGAGGGGAGTGAAATGATAATTCATTCGGGATGGAAGCAGGAGGCAAAATGTAATCCATCATATCTGCTCTATCTCATTATGGAGGTGAGATACAAGAGAGGGCAAGCTGTTAATAAACTGGTGGATGAAGTTATTTTACCAATCTGTTACAGCAAGCGGGGACAGACAGGGTAGAAGTGCATTATTCACACCTTTCCCTAATCCTTTTGTTCCTTATTCTGTGGAAGTGCTTTTGTGAAGCCGGGGAAAGCAGCCTGGCTTGGGGGAGCTGCCAGGCAGCCCTCACACCTTGCACCCTCCTGTTCTACACCACGGGGGTAAATACCACTTTTTTGGGAGCTACAGGAGGGATCTGACAGGCTGGAGAAGGGCCAGGGTTCATGGTGGTTCCTGCAGAACCATCCCTTGTCACAGCCACAGCAGATTTCCTCACCCCCTCAAAGCAAAGCTGCTCCCAGGAATTGTTCCCCCTTCTCCCACAGTCCCTGTGAGCTGCCCCTGCCATCCCTCTGGATGCTGTGATGGGCTGGAGGCAGCTCAGGGAGCTAATCCTGCTTCTGCTGCAAAATATTTCGGGCAAGCCTGTCCATTCCTGATGTCCAGTTCCAGCTGGAATTAAGATCTGCTCTGTATAGTTAACATTACCCTTTGTCAATCAAATTAAATCAGCCAAAGCTCAATGATTTATGCTAGAAAAGAACTCTTTTTGTTTCTTTTTTACCCTTTGCCTTGTCTGTGAAAACTCAAATATCTGTCCTTCAGAAGGGCTGTTCTGTCCAGGCAGGTTTGGCAGTTAAATGGAGTGCAGTTATTGGTAGTGTGACCATAATTTACCAACTAATAGAACCTTTAATTGGGCCAGGTTTTTTATTTTATTTACTGCTCCTTGTGCACGGGCAGCAAGGACACCCCAGCAGTGTGAGTGCTGCACCTACATGGAGCTGGTCCCAGGATCCCACTGCTGGCTCTTGGGGAGCTGGGATCTGCAGGGCTGGAGTGTCACAGCCCACAAAACACTCCTACCATTCCTTTTCTTCATATGAAAACGTTCTGCAGCAGAGGTTGAATGTGGTCAGGTTTAAAAGCTGCCTCTCAGGGACCATTGCAGGCACTCGAATGGCCTCATGGAATTCCTTATTTTGCCCTTTCTTTCTCTGCCCACAAAACTCCTGCTTTCTCTTCTGCTGTTTTTCAGCTTTTTCATCTCTCTGGCAAGGATGAGACCTTACTCTGGAGCCTGCTCTGGGCAGATTTGTAGTGTGGCTGTGCTAACAAGGGCTCAGTTTCAGGGCTGTCATTTCGGCTGCTGCGTTGTGGTTTCTGGGCACTGCAGAGGTAAAACTCGAGAAGAAAATGTTTCCATACGTCCAAAACTCATGTAAGACAGCTAATGAAAAGGAAGGGAAGCTAATCATTAACAAGCCAAGTAGGTTTTTTAAAAAAGAAACCCAAACCCAACCATGATCAAAGCCCAAGACCTTGGATGTTCAGGTTCTGTTCTTTCTTTGCTGGGTTTGCTGCTCGGTTGAGGTTTCCAAAAAGTTGTCTGTGTCTTGTTCCTCACAGTGCAGGCTGGGAAACTTTATTGGGAGTTCCTGAATAGAGCTGGGAGGTGTGGGAATGCCTGTGGGGCTGGGCAGCCTCAGCCCAGCTGTGTTTCTTGCTCTGCTCAGGGTGTCTGCAGCACCTCCTGACTGTGGAATTCAGTTCAGTAGGTGCTCTGAGATACAAGGTGAAAGGTGTAAATCATTATTGTACACATAAATATGGTTCAAATCCTTTTGTGTGATATTCTACTATTAGAAAATGCTTAGTTTTCCTCTTATCTCCCTTATGACAGCAAGGCCTTTAAATCCTGATCCCTTAAATCTGTGATTGCTGTGTTAATTCCTCCCATCTTCCTCTGATCTGGCCTAAGTGGAGGGTTTACCCCCTCCACTGACAAAGCCTTCTGTTTCTTTGCTGCCCTGTTATTTTCCACCTTTATTATCCTTTATGTCTTTATTTGTTGTTACTCTGAGCCCAGCACGTGGGTCAACTTTGAAACTTTACCAATAACTGCCTTGCCATGAAAGCACTATTCCATTCCCAGGGAATCAGAGAATATCCTGAGCTGGAAGGGACCCACAAGGAGCATCAGCCCAACTCCTGGTTCTGCACAGGACACCCTAAAATCCCACCTTGTCCCTGAGAGTGCTGTCCCAACACTCCTTGAGCTCTGGCAGCCTTGGGGCCGTGCCCACTGCCCTGGGGAGCCTGGGCAGTGCCAACCACCCTCTGGGGGAAGAACCTTCTCCTGAGATCCAACCTGACCCTGCCCTGGCACAGCTCCAGCCATTCCCTGGGGTTCTGTCCCTGCTCACAGGGAGCAGAGGTTGGAGCTGCCCCTGGTGAGGAAGCTGCAGATCCTGATGAGCTCTGACCTCAGGCTCCTCTTCTCCAGCTGAACACACCAAGTGCCCTCAGCTGCTCCTTGTAGGGTCCCCTCAGACCCTTCCCCATCCTCATGTCTCTCCTTTGGACCCTCTCCAACAGCTTTATTATGTTGTGGCACCCAAAACTGCCACAGACCTCGAGGTGAAGCTGCACCAGGACCGTCCCCTCCTTTCCTTTGACCTTCCTCCTCCTCTCCACCTTCCTCCTCTCCACCTTCCTCCTCTCCACCTCTCTCTTTTCCAGAGCTGTCCCTGCTCTGACCAGCAGCAGAGCAAGGATAAGAACAGAGCAACTTGCTGAAGATAAATGAGGTTCCTGAGTTGAAAAGACTCCCTCAGTGTGTTTGCACCAGGGAGGACGAGATTGAGACATAACCTCATTAGCATCTCTGTGTGATCACAGGAGGGCTGCAGGGGTTGAGACTAAATGTTTTCCAATTCAAAGGAGAGGAGAGCAAATTTACAGATGATGACTTTATTAAACTGAAATTACTATAAAAATATCCAGGCAAGGCTTCAGTGGTGACAGGAAAATCTCTTGCAGCTTTTCCTTCCCATTACCCAGGGTTTCAGCAGGGTCTGGGAGGAGAGAAGGGCTTGCACAGTTTCCCTGCCTTCATATTTTGGACACTTTTTAAATTTTTATTTAATTTTTATTTTATTTTATTTTTATTTTATTTTTAATTTTTTTAATTTAAATTTTTAAAAATTAAAATTCTTCCATTTTTATGTGCAGCAACAGAAAAAGAAAACCAGCTTTGAAAATAGCCAGTGAGGGACTTCCTAGGAAGCTTTTCAGCTCCTGCACTTGGAATGTCCTAACCTCGAAGTTCAAGTCAACGAAAACCTAGAACTGACACAAATATTGGCAAATACATAAAATAACTAGTTTTGTGCTGTCTTTCACATCATCCTGAGAGAGCCATAAATGACCCAGAGCTGTTGCTGAGAAGGGAGGAGACTGTTGGTACTTCAGGATCTTTCACTCCCAGTAAATAGCTCCAAGTGTTATCAGAAATTCTAGTCTCGATTTCATCCTTCAAATAGAGATAATGGCCACATCCTAAAAGATGCTTTTACAGAAAGCACTAATTATCCCTTCTTTGTCACAAGCCTCACCAGGGTTTGCTGACTGATAACCTCTCCTCTCCTTGGAAATTTTCTTTTCCAAAATAGGACTCAAAGAGTTGAGAGCCAATTTGAGGGGGATGTCAGTGCCATGCTGAGCTAAATTCTGAATAAAGGATTTAATTTCCTCGAGCTGCTGCCTGGCATCTTTCAGAAGCTCAGAGCTCGTTCTGGAAAGGAGGAGCAGGGATGGGATGGGATGTGATGGGAATGTTTGCCAGGGAGAACTAGACCTGAGCTGAACTCCAGTGTGTGGCAGGGTGAAAGAAGCATAGAATTATAGACATTTTAAGGTGGGAAAAGACCCTGAAGATCATCAAATCCAACCATTCCCCCAGCACTGCCAAGCCCACCAGTAACCTGAGCCCTGAAGTGCCACATCCACACCTCTTATTAATCCCTCCAGGGATGGGGACTCCTCCACCACTGCCCTGGGAATTGTTGCCCTGCTTGTAAAACCAGGGCTGAACAACATTTCTGGTCAAGAAATTTTTCCTGATGTCCAAAAACCTCTCCCCTGGTGCAGCTGGAGCCATCAGTGCTCCCCAGGGGTGTGTTTTGCAGATGATGGGGGCTCGGCTGCTGCTGCTCCTGGTCTTGCCACACCACAGGGGGTTCCTGGTGGGTCTCTTGGTTCCCCCGAGGGTGCCAGGTTTGGGAAGCCCCCCCTGTGCACCTCAGGAGTGCTCTGCTGCTCATCCCACCAGCACTGCAGGGCTGCCCACGTTTGCCAGGCAGCGTTTCTGTCTCCTCAGAGCCCACACATCTCCTGGGAATGCAGCAACCCCACTCAAACCTCGAGTTCTGGGGACATGATGAAGGCATATGCTCCCCAAAAAAATCATGATAAATGCATATTGTCATCCTTTAAGCCATCCATCAACCAGCACTTTGCTGGGTAAGCTGGAGGAATCAGTCCAAGTGTGTTCCAGTCCTGAAGGGCTGCACTGCACGTTTTGCCAGGGACAGGCATTAATGAAGATAATTGAAGATGTTATTAGGAGAATGTGTTTGTTATCAGGGGTTGCTCATGGCGTTATTACTCAGAGCTGCACTTCATTAATATCCATTTTTCCTGGCTCTGCTTTGCCGTTTGTGGCTTGCATGACCTTGTGTCACTGGAGGAAATGTCAGTGCTGAAGGATGTGTGCTCAGCCCTGTGCCATCCTCACTGCCAGGGCTCGTCAGCCTCCACTCCAAAGCCCTGTTTGCAAAGCTTTTATAGCTCGTAAAAACGAAAGACAAACACCTCTAGGTCAGGAGCTGGGCACGCAAATGCCAGCTCAGTGTTTGTGCAGTTGTAATGAATAAGTTATTGCCCCACTTGTAAAACCATCTCGCAGATAAACAAGTAAATATCAATTGATGGAGGAGCACACGGCGATCCTTCTGTTTGCTTTTGTAACGGGGAAGTTGCTGCAGATTTTTCTGGTACACATTTTACAGGAGAATGTTTTCTTGTATTGTTATTGGAAATGATCATCTGTTGTCAGAGTCGCTGTCAAATTCTCGCACACAAACCTCGTTTCCCGGGGTTTTTGTTTTGATAGCTGTGGCTCCCTCAGAAGTTTTGAAGTGATATGGTTCAGAAATTGAAAAATTAATTGGAGAAGGCTGATTATGATGAACTTTGACACCCAAAAATCTGTGGAAGAGCCCTTTTGAGGAAAAAAAAGCAGGCTGCACGGATGTGATGATGGCAATGAAGCACATCCACGGAACATGTTGGGAAACAAAAATCCTTCCCTGGGGGGTAATTCCTGCCTGTAGCAGGGGGTGGAACGAGATGATCTTTAAGGTCCCTTCCCACCCAAACCATTCTGCCATTCTGTGATTAAAAACCCCAAACCTGGCAAACCGAAATGCAAGATTTCACTTTTGCACTAATTATCAGCTCGGCGTAATTAAGGAACAGACTTTTCCTGAAGAAACAAAGCAATTAAATAGCAGAGCAATGATCACACGGAGAGAACAGGCTGGGCTTTGCCCCAGTGAACCAGTTGATTCTTTCAGGACATCTGGCTGTGGGCAAGGGGCAGGGGGTGGCTGCAGTGCTAATTGACACCCCCAAGTCGTTAATCAGAGGATTATTTGGCAACTCGGGCTGGTTTTTTGGAATATCGACAGTTTGGTTAATATGTTAATGATCTTCATTTCCATATTGAGTTTTGTCACTTTAGTTTGTTCAACACGGGGAATATTGGCACTGGGGGAATCTATATGAGAAGCAAAAGGCAGAAATTCCCAACTAATGATGACATATTGCTCTGAATTTTCTTTTTTTTTTCTTTTTTTTTCTTTTTCAGCCCACTCCAAAGCAGTTCATGTGATTTCCCCTTCTGCTTCTCGTGCAGGACCCGAGTCTGTGGTGGTGCATCTTTCATGACCAGGTGTGTTCTCAACTATCCCAACATCTTTGCTTCCCAATATATACATGGCTGTGACATTGTATTTATTCAGCACCAGGTTCTGTCTAGAAATTATGTTCTGTAAGATCAGTGGAGGGGTAACTACATAAAATTTAATGGTGTGTCTTATAGCTGTTGAACTGCATTATTGGCATATTGGTATTTTCAGATGAGGTGAACGGCAGCGGCCGGTTAAAAATTATCAATATTAGTGAAGACACTTTATGCAGGTTACTGAAAACTTCTGTCTCCCATTTAAAAAATATTTATGGTTGGTATCCTCAGCTGAGGTGTGTAAAATACAAGTGGCTCCTCCATCATTTCCCTGGAGCAGCAGCTCCTTCAGGGAGTCTCGTGGTTGTTCCTACCCGAGGTCGGGCAGGTTTGGGACTCCCCACCCGCAAATCTGCCCAGTTCAGATTAAAATCTCCTGTGTCTGGACTCCCCAGTTCCATTTCCAAGGCGTTTCTGCTGCCTAACAACTTTTCCCAGGGCTGGATCTACTCCCAGTGCAATTCCTGCAGTAACTGGTGTGTTCCCAACAGGGACCCAATTCCCTGTAAAACTCCCAACAGCTTTTCTTCCAACACTTGTTTCCTTCCCAAAGGAACATTCCTTTGTGCTTTCCCTGCTGCCACCAGGGCAGGAGGAGCAGAGCTTTCCATCC
The DNA here is from genome assembly GCF_001715985.3 of Manacus vitellinus. NCBI lineage: Eukaryota > Metazoa > Chordata > Aves > Passeriformes > Pipridae > Manacus > Manacus vitellinus. The sequence continues at coordinate 3,177,940 of NW_021940585.1, forward strand.
CTCTCTGCCATGTGTTTCTGCTCCCTCCTGTTTGTTTGGGAGAGCTGAATTCCAAGAGCCTCCCTGCTGAAGGGAGACTGTCTCTTTATTAATGCACTGCAATATCAAGTGAATTAGCATCAAGTTCTCACTCAGCTCCAAGTGTTACTTAGGGATATTAATCAACTGCTGCTTTATTTTAATGTGCTAATTTGGGATTAATGAACATACAGGCTCGATTTACAGAGAGGCCTTTGATTTGTGGCTTCCATGGCACCTTCCCTTCCGTTTTCCTTTGCCCCAGAATTCCAGGTTGGAATTCCTGACTGATATTCCTAAATATTTGTTATTTTTCTCAGGGAACATCCCTGTCCCTTTCAGCACAATCTGCTGCTGATGGGAGTTCAGGTGAAAAGCCTCATTAGGGTTGTTTCCCAGCTTTTTTGTCCTTTGGAAAACTTTCTTTTCCATAATTGTAGTTATTTCTCCTTTTAAGGGTCTTAAACGGTCTGGGTTGGTTGTTGTTTTTTTTTTGGTCTTAACAGAAATTCTCATTACTGATTACCTAAAAATATAATTTTAAAAGATAGCCTCTTTTAAAGTTTTTTTGATTAAAAAACCCCCTTTCTCTGAAAGAGTTCTTAACTCTTTAAGAAACTCTCTTAAGGAAATCACATGAACTGTTTTGGAGTGGTCTGAAAAAGGAAAGAAAAAAAAAGAATATTCAGAGCAATATGTCATCATTGGTTTGGAATTTCTGCCTTTTTTTTTTTCTTATATAGATTTCCCAGTTATGAAACTCTTTAAATTAATCCTTCCTGTCTCAAGCTCAGGTGCTGTTCCCCTGATCATCTGCACAGAGACCAAGAACTTCCTGAGCTTTTTTTTCTTCTTTTAATTACAACAGCTTCCATTTATTCATCATTCAGCTGCTGAGTAACTGTACTTGCCCCCTTTTTTAGTGTCTTTTATTTTCATGAGTGTTTAAGCTCTGTATAACTAAGAAAATAATTAAATGGGCTGGGTTTTATTTGCAACAGTTTGCCAAGATCTTAGTGAGATGCCTGCAGTACATCATAATTTGATGGTGTCTCTGTAGCCATACAAAAGCAGCAGGAGAAAAATGCCATATAAACAACTACTTAGACAGAGTCTGAATGATCCAGTAATTTTGATTTATACTTTGCATTTCATGGAACTGTATTAGCAGTTAAAGTCGATGGTTAAACGATTGCCAGCACAAAATGAGTCAGAAACACAAAAGAAAGCCTGCAATGTGAGATTTAGTGCTGGGGACTTTACTTAAACCCAGAGTCTGAGTGTAAATTATAGTCCTGCTTGTCACTTTTAACTAAGAGCCGAGCTGGGTAATTTGTCCACTGCTCCTTTATGAGCTGGTAAACTGCAGTTTAATTCTTATTTCTTTTTCAAAGGCAGGGAAAACTCACCTCAGACATAAAGTAAGGGTGTGACCTGACCCTTATTTGAAAATAAACCTGGCTGCCACCTCCTCCTTGTGCATCACACCCAGAGGGGGGTTCCCTAAACAGCTGGAAATGGGAAAAATGGCACAGCTGCCAATGGGATTCAGGAGTTGCAGTGACTGCAAGAGGATAAATGAGTTTATCTTGTCCTGGAGCAGCTGCTTTTTCTGCTTAAAACTTGGAAATTTTGTGCTTTCTGCTTTCTTTGTCAGGCAACTTCCTTAACCAACAGATTCCATAGTAAAAATAAGAGGAAAATAATAATAATAAAGGGGAATGGCCCAGTGTAGGGTAGACAAAAATTAGTCTCTCTGTGGCAACGAATGCAACAGTGCATTTTGGCCATGGGAGTTCACGTTATTACTTCTATTTTCTGCCAGGGTCTCCCCAGAATTTAAGAGCAACTGCAGCAGCTTCTCCCTGGCCTTTTGGAGATTATGTGCCATTTTCATTTTTAATGTTTACTAAGTTTCTGAATCTCTTCTCTTTCTGCCACTGATGGTTTTCATGAACCACTCTCTTATTGCCACACCTGCTTTTGCTGCTTTCCCTGTGCTGAACCTGTGCATAAACAGCTTCTTTCACGTTCAAGTTTGTCCTTTATTTTCATTGCTTCCAAGTTCTCATTTTTTGTAATAATGGACCTATTTCCCAGTATTAAACACCTGCTCCTAATAAACAGCAACATAAATATTTATATATATTGCTAAGATGTTCACGAGGGGGGTAAAAAATCCTGAGTACATATAATTTTTTCTGAAGGCAGGGTGCTGTTTAGCCACTCACACAGTTGAATCTGATTCCTGTGACAGTTCCTTTTTACCTATTTGTGCCCATCACAGTGTCATGGAAACAGAACTGTCTTGGGAAGTTGTCTCATGAAATCCATTGAATACAAAGCTCAGGAGTTGGACTTGGTGATCCTGGCGAGTCCTTTCCAGCTCAGGATATTCTGTGTACAAGGTACAGAAGGAGAATTGCTCAGATATTTTTATTATCTGTTTCTGTAGGACTCTACTCAGCCCAGCATTAGTCACATGTCCTGTATTAGTTCCCTTACCCACAGGACTTCAAACGCTTCAAAACTTTAAATTTAAGCTCCTGAGCTGCAACAACAGCAAATTACCTTCTTGAAATCATTGATAGAAATGTAATCACTTTGATCCCCCTAAAGCTCTTTGCAACCTGTGCATCATCACTGTCTGTGGAGGAGAAAACCAGCTGTGTTGGAACAGAATATTCCCTCTGTTTCCCAGAGCACTGTTAAACCCTGGCCACTGGCAGCAGGTCCAGGTCCCTGGTGAGGCATTGACACAGTCAAACATAAGTTCTCAGCAGAGGTCTTTAGGTCTGTTGTGTCCAGGAGCTCTGAAAAATGCTGTTGCCATCACCTTTATTTCCAGGGAGATCCTAAGGGCTCTCTGGGGACAGCTGTGGTTGCATTGGAAGGACTGTATTGACTCCAAACCAAACAAATCCTCCCAATCCATCCAAGGACATCGATTGCCAAGGATTTGTTTTGCTGCCTTGCAGCTTCCAGTTTTTCCAGGCGACCAGTGAGGAGGGGAGGAGAAGTTCAGCAGCTCTAGAATTGAAACAGAGTCAATTTAATTCAAGTTCAAGCCCCCCTGTACCAGGAGGTCTCTTGGACAGGAACAATTCCCTTGTACATGAACTCCATCCTGTGACTGCTCTGGGGAGAGCAGGAAATTGTGTTCCAGCCAAAATCCCAGCAGATGAGGAAAATGCTTAAGGGATCTGAGCTACAGTGCTTATGAGGTACCAGAGCACCTCAGAAAAAGTGTCATTTATCGATGTCTTGCAAGGGAAAATGTTGATTCCTTTTTGTAAATTGCATTTTTCCATCAAGGCTCACTGAGACTGAAAAATCACTGGTGACTGACAGGCTTTCCATGTTCAGGTTTGATGGGAATGTTTTGGCTGCTGGAGCCAGAGAATAGCCTGGGAATAATTACACTGACTAACACGTTCCTGGGGTGACAGACAACAGCTTCATTTCACAGGCCAACTTGCTTTAAGACACTTTTCCTCCCCACTCTTGTCTCTCTCCGTGACGGGGTATTTACCACCTCTCTTTTCTCTGAGCTCCTCGGGATTTGCTTTAACCCTGGACACGACTTTGCCAGGATGGGGAGGATTCAAAGTGTCCTCAGGAGCTGCAGCCTCGTGTGTGTGTGACTCTGGAGCCCTGTTAACCCATCACCCAGCCTCCTTAAAATTCCCAGTGCCAACAGCTGCCAGATCCCACAGCCCTGTGTGACCTGGAGGGGAAGGAGGGAGCTTGACAGCCTCTAATTTCCTCGGTGTGACTGTCACTGCCACCAACAGAGGTGTCCCTGCAGTGACAGTGATGCTCTGGGATGCTCCCAACCCCTGATGGCTCCTTCTCTTTGCAGCTTCTGAGAGGTTGAAAACCACCCAGCTCTTCCCCAGCCCTGGAAAATGTCTTGTCCCTTGCAGGAGTAGAGCTCTGAGGGACAGGGAATATGTCTGGCTCTGCCCTGGAAGAAATTTAAGGTCCCTCAAAGAGCCAAAGCCCTGAGGGACAGGGAATATCCCTGGCTCTGCCCTGGAAAAGTCTTCTCATCCCTCTCAGGAGCAGAGCCCTTATGGACAGGGAATATCTCTGGAAGAAATCTAATAGTCCCTCAAGGAGCCAAAGCCTTCAGGGACAGGGAATATCCCTGACTCTTCCTGGAAAATTCTTCTCATCCCTCCCAGGAGCAGAGCCCTGAGGGACAGGGAATATCCCTGGCTCTGCCCTGGAAGAAATCTTATGGTCCCTCAAAGAGCCAAAGCCCTGAGGGAATATCCCTGGGTCTTCCTGGAAAGGTCTTTTCATCCCTCTCAGGAGCAGAGCCCTTATAGACAGGGAATATCCCTGGAGGAAATCTTATAGTCCCTCAAGGAGCCAAAGCCTTCAGGGACAGGGAATATCCCTGACTCTCCCTGGAAAAGTCTTCTCATCCCTCCCAGGAGCAGAGCCCTGAGGGACAGGGAATATTCCTGGTTCTTCCTGGAAAAGTCTTCTCATCCCTCCCAGGAGCAGAGCCCTCAGGGACTGAGGATATCCCTGGCCCTGCAGACCCCTCCTGGCCCAGGGTTGTTCCTGTTTCTGCTCCAGCTGGCCCAGGGCAAACCTGGAGCAGCTTTTTGGAGCAGTAACAGCAAACCCAGTTTTATTTCTCCAGGGGGTGGCCCTGGGAGCCTCCTGCCTTCCAGGCTGGGATGTGGCTCAGTGGTCACCAAAACTTTTGAAACCACCCCAGAGCTCATTTATTGGAAAGGAAGGATGGCAAGTGGGCACTGAAGGGAATAAAGAGCAAAACATCTGACTTTAATATGCAGATGGCAGAGTTAATCCACTAGATTAGTGTAGCAGAAGAGAAGAATGTCTGACATTAAGGGAGTTATTTCTTAGCCTGATTAATTTTACCATGGAATCCTATGGCCTGGAAGAGACATGCTCTAATGACTCACTGATCCTTGTTTTGCACAGTTCCATAGAAATTGCAGATATGCACAAATTAGGAAGTCAAGGTATTACCAGGCAACAAAAAAAAAATAAAACCAAGTCAGAAATGGCAATTTTTTTGAAGAGGAAAGTGAGTTTACACATATCATGGCACAGCTGGAAATACAATGGCTTTGGAGGAAGGGGAAGAGGTTTCAAAACTAAGAAATCCGTGTGAGGGCACCACTGGAAGACTGAATATAAACCCCAGGAGGACACAAAATATGGAAGAAATCCTGCTTTGGGTGCTGCATCTGGCAGGGATGAGCCATTAATGCTTCCAAAAAATGTCTGTTGTCCTGATTCCTGTTTCTTGACACAGCACTTCTTCCCCACCAGCTTCACTGGGAATATTCCAGGCTCTATTTGCCAGCCCTAAAAGTGAGTCTTCACAGCATATTTGCCACCCTGTGCTAAAAAGGATTGGCTTCAGTGCATTCTGGGAAACTCTGGAAGACTTTCAGCAGCAAATAAGGTGGGCTGAGAAATGGCAACAGATTCATGAGGTAGAAATAATTAAGGTAAATCCTGGAGCACTTCAGTTCCCCTTCTTCTCTCTGTTTTCAAACAGAATATTCTGCATGATGAATTGTGAAAATGCAGCACATGCTGGGAGGTTTTAACTGTCTCCTCAGATCATAAAGAGAAAGGAATATATATATTTATATATATATAAAGGAATCCTGGTCTTGTTGATGGTTTAGGAAAAAGCTAAATAGAGCACAGGAAGAAAAAGGCTGTACCTTAAAAATTAATTGTTCAAGTACCAGGTCATTGTAGAGTAATGCACCGTGAAATGATGTTATTCTCCAGGAGAATTTCCATAAAGTTTAACACTCCATGGCACATTCTTTTCCTATTGAAGTTAGTTAAAAATAGTACATAAAAGTGTGCAGGGAGAGCATAAGTGAGTGTGGCTTGAAACAAAGCAGGAGGAGCAGGGCTGTGCTGGAGGGGAGGCGAGTCCTTGCTGCTGGAACGTGGTGCAGATGCTGTGGCAGGAGCCATAAACCTGCCTGAGTGATCCCACAGAGCCAGAGTGCTGAAGGAGCCATTAGTCTTGGGGTATTTTTACTGTTATTCACATCAGGATAATGAGATTATTGGAATATTTTTTTCCTTTTCCTAATGAGAAGGAGACAGAATACCTTGGTGCTAAATGATTTAGTCACGGAGCAGAGCCATTAGTCTCCACCTGATTGCTGTCAAATGGGGGAAAATTGGAGCATTATGCTGATATTTCTCGTGATGGGCCGTGTTTTCCCTGCTTGTTTGGTGTCAAATGAGATGGCTGAAAACAGGGGGTTCCTGGAAAGCTTTGGAGTAAGAAAAGCAGGTCCAGGGCTGGTGAGTAGGAGGTGTCTTTGGGAGGCAAGTGGAGCGTGGAAGGAGGGATCTGCTTGCCTGGAATGTCCACTGTGGAGGTTTCCACGGGCTGGCTCTGACTCAAATTCACCACAATATTGACTTTTGAAGAGCATTTCTCTAAAAGCACTTGTTTATTTTGCAAGCATCTGTTTATTTACATGTTTTATGTGTGTGACAAGTGAAGCCTCCTGGAGATTTGGAGGCCATTTGAATTGTATCTGAAGTGATGATTTTTCTTAAAATAGTCTCCTGGACTGGCTCTGGAGGCACTAGACCTTGTGATGCTCCCAGGAATAAATACAAACTCCCCAAGCTTTTATTGGCACAAGTGCCAAAGCCCACAAGTTTTTTCAAGCAGTGAAATAAAAAGGTGACTCTGAAATAAAAAGAGGCTCTGAAGGACCTTGGATAAATGCTTGGCCTTCTCCTGCTAGAGGAATGAGATCTGAACAGGGAAAGAAACTTGTGTACTCAACATCAGGAATTTTTGCCTGTTTTAAAAAAAAAAATTCTTGAATGACTTTCGGAGTAAAATATTGAAAGTACCTAAAGTGATTGACTGGCATGTTTTTGAAAGTTTAAATTTATGGTGGCACTCTTGGAAATATTGCCACTGCAGCTCTGAGCAGGAGCAGAGTGCTTTGAGTACTGCATTCCTCCTTTTTATTTCCTTTTTGCTCCCTGAAGCTCTGCAGATGCAGCAGTTTTCTGGCAGGGGATGATGGGCCAGAATTATTAAGCAGCTTCTAAATGCAAGATTAATTTATAGGGTGGTTTTTAATAC
>NW_021940585.1:3186164-3201905 GCF_001715985.3 Manacus vitellinus
GGAAGTCCCAGTGAAGCCAGAGCACCACTGGCAGCAGGCTCATGGTTTGCAGTGAAAATTCACTGTGGAAAGAAGGTGGAACTCCCCAGGTTTCCCCTGCTCAGCACCAGGAGAACCTGCTCATCCTCACTGTGCCTCACCCTGGAGGGCTCAGGTCCTCCCTGCCCCTGAGAGCTCTGCAGTGAAACTGTGCTAGGAACAAGAGGGAGGTGGGGACAGGGAATGATAAGATAGGTTTTGGAAGTAGCAAAACCACTTTAGCTTTGCAGATCTGGCAGCAGGAGTTGGAGCAGACAGGTCCCCTCATCCCCCAGTTCCCCCTCCAGATGGACCAGCTCGGGTTGTTTGGCAGAACTGACCCCCCCAGCTAGTTCAGGCTTCCTTATTTACCTTTGTTGCCTCTCTCCCTCCATTCTCCAGCAACAAAAGTGTGTTTTATTTATTCAGGGCTGTTCCCCACTGCCCCTGAACCACAACCTCTCGTGTCACCACCAACAAAGCAGAGCTGCTTACAAGGAGAGTTTGCAGCTCCCGAGGACCAGATGCTGCAACAGCTGAATTTTAAATGAAGGGATTTGTTTCTCCCCTTTCCCCCCAAACTTCTGTTGCCATTCTGCACTAATCTTTCACCCTGGCAGGGAGTCCTCACAAAGAGTTGGTGGAGAGGCTAAAAGGGCAGGTTCCCTGTAGCACTCCCCTCTTCTAAGTGTGACTCCTTCACTAGCAACTAATGGGAGGGAATTTGGGTTTAATCCACTATTCTTTTTCCTCTCTTATTATGGACCCATTACTGGATCTTCTATAAGCTCTGAAGAGCCTTAGGATTGGGAATGCTGGGAGGAAAGGAAGTAATGGGGAGGGAACAGTGTGACAAAACCCTTCTGGTCCCTTTTGGAATGAATGATTTTCAGAAGCTATCAATTACATCCCTTAACTGGGGAGCCCAGATTATGAAGAGGAATATAATTAGTGGCAAATGCTGTGAGATATATAAAGACAAATAGGGGAGAGGGATGAATGGGAGCTCATAAATTTTATTAAGGACCACATTTGGATGTAATCATTTATTGCTGGGGTCCCTTGAAGTGATTCCAAACTGCAGGTTGTGCACAGTGGAGCTGGAGAGAGGTCACTCCCATTATTAAATCAAGTGTAAGGGATTATTGATTCATAAAGAAAAATTGGTGTGTTTTAAAAGTGGAAATAAATGGACTCAGAGCAGTGCTCCCTCTCTGCTATCAAGTGTTCTTTGTGGGTTTGCCTTTGGTTCCCTTGCTGTGATTTAACAGTTTTGTCCCCCAGAGACTCCACTTTTTCCTGAGTGAAGCTCAGGGCCTGGGTACAGGTTGCTGACAGGCGAGTGGGGACCTGCTGCAGCCTGGAAATCATGAAAATAAGTGAACTTTTGCATTTCCTTTCAGCTGTGGGTTTCAAAACCCATCCAAATAAGGTGTGAAAGTTATCCTTGGCCATTTAGACAGGAGACAACATTGTGCTCACGGAGCTCTGGAGATCTCCAGGTCCTGTCCCCTCCTCTCTGCATCACTGAGACCTTTGCTGGGTGACTGACAGAGAAACACCCTCCCTCCCAAACTGGCTCTTTTCCAAACAACACACCTCATCATTAGTAATGACAAAAAGGTGACCTATAAGCTTCTAAGTGGAATCCATTTTTAAATCTCCTGTTTTTCCCCCCAATCCTTCAATCTAATTAGGCTCACATCAGTATATTATTACAGAATGTAATCATTCCTTTCTTCTAATAACATTCATGGATAATTTTATTTCTCATTTTCAGCCTCCTACTCCTGTGGTGTAATTAGTGTCTCTGGCACCTCGTGACGCTCAGAATGAGTTGCAGCTGCTAATTGCTAATTGAAAAATTAGAAACTCAGTTAGAAAAAGGATCTAATTAAAATGAAATTAGATAAAGTCCCTTCAAACTAGTTTCTTCCTCTTTGCTTCCCCCCCCCCCAGTTTTGCGATCACAGAGCCATTAACACTCACCAATTACGTTTAATTGTTAAACACAAATACATTTTTATTCGACTTCTTACAATAACCTTTCCTTAGTGAGAGGAAGACATGTTTGGCAGGCAGGTTGTGAGTCTCTCCTACCCTAAATTCCAGCTAATCACCTACTGATCTTTGATGGTGTCAATGGACTGCCCTGGTCCTGTGGGAAATCATGTGAGAATTCCCTGCATGGACAAAAGATCTTTTAGCAAATGCCCTGCCTGTGCTTTGGGAGGTGCCCTGTGGCACCCAATATCTTTGTGGCATCAAAGTAGGAGGAAAGAAGTTTCTGGTGCTCCTGCTTTGTGTTTCTGCTCTGGTCCTCCCTGCTCAGAGGGAAAGGGATGCTTCAGTTCAGAGCCAGTCAAAGGTTGGGAAAAGACACTGTAATGTGGAGTAATTACTGCTGTGCCAGGTGCAAAAAGTCAAGGTTTGACAGTAAATGTGCAGGCAGTAAAACGTGGCCAGACCTCCTTGTGGTGGAGAGAAATTTTTTGTGGGCTGGAACAAGGCCCAGGGAGGGGATGGAGCAGCCCCTGTCTGACCCCCTGTCCTGACCCCTGTGTGACTGTCGGGTGTGACACAGAACCAAACAGGGCTTTTCATAGTCCAGTGGCTCCATATCATCCTTCCCCTCCTCCACAAGGAGCTGGAACTCTTCCCAATCTGTGTAAACCTCCTGAACCCCTTGCTGTGCACCTTTATAACCTGAGTCCTCTCATCTGCTGGAGTGAGAGCTCTGGGTGACGTCTGAGAGTGGCCACGGGGAGATGGAAATGTGGGAATTGCCTGATTCCAACCAGGGGGGAAGTGGCTCTGATTTACCTCTGCCATGGACCCTCAGAGGGCTGGGCAGTGATCAGAGTTATTAATGCTGAAGGGGCTGCTCACACACAGAGTTCAGCACACACACAAATCTTTTCATGGGCTGAGAGATGTGATGTACATGAGGCATGACCAGCTTTGGAGGCAGAGGTTGGGAAAAACTGGGAAGTGCTCGTGCCCTTTGCAGCAAGCACAGTGCTCAGGGGTTACAGCTGTGATCCTGTGGGAATCACTGGGAATGAAACCCTGGGGACTCAAAAAGTCCTTTCTTAATTCTTCTTGGAACCAGGTTTATATCTCAGGGTTGCACATCAACAGGTACCAAATTTCTCGAATCACGAGATGTTTGTCAGCTCTTGTTTTCCAAGGTTTGTAATTCAAATTTACTGAGCCTCCTTTTGCTGAGAGCTGGTTTTTGTCCCCTCCACTCTGGTGCCTGGACCTGTCCATCTGCCACATTTCCCACCTCCCTGCAGAGGGTTCCCATGGTGCAAACACAGCCTGCAAGTAATTGCTGTCACCAAGCCACCCCGAAAATACAAATTGTATTGAAAATACAATATCCACAGACTTAATTAGCATTAACCCCCAGATGAACCACCAGTGTGGGAGGGGAGACAGCACAAAAATGCGAATTCTCTCCTGCCAGGTTTCCCAGTTAGGTTTGGTGCTCCCAAAATCCCCTTCAGCTCCCACTGCAGGGAGAACACCTTGTTACCCTCCTGGCACCGACAGATGGAGAGCCCTGGCACAGGAGACATCCATGGCTGTGCATTAATTATGGCAAGGGCAGGATTCCCAGCTGAATTCCCAGCTCACAGCATCCATCTAGATGGAGCTTCCCAGCCCACCTTCCTGGAGAATTCCTTCCTAATATCCAACCTAAACCTGCTCCCTTTCAGTTCAGAGCCACCCCCTTCTTATCCTGTCACTACACGCCCTTGTAAATAGTCATTTATATATATAAATGTGCAACTTTCTGCTTTGATGGATAATTTATTTCTCAATTAGGATTTTGAATGGAGAATTTTTTTTTTAATTAAGGTTTAAAAAAAGGAGAAATTTTTTAAATTAAGGTAAAAAAGGGAGAAATTTTAAACACCCCCATATTTTTTTTTTAATTGAGAATTTTTTTAAATTAAGGTTAAAAAAAAAAGGAGAAATTTTTTAAATTAAGGTAAAAAAAAAGGAGAAATTTTAAACACCCCCATTTTTTTTTAATTGAGTAATTGTTTAAATTACAGTTAAAAAAAAAAAAAAGAGAAGTTTTAAATGCCCCCATATTTTTGCCACTAAGGCCAAAAAATTTTGAATGGAGAAATTTTTTAAATTAAGGTTAAAAAAAAAAAAAAGAGAAGTTTTAAACATCCCCGTATTTTTTTTTTAATTGAGAAATTTTTTAAATTGAAGTTAAAAAACAAAAAGGAGAAATTTTAAACGCCCCCATTTTTTTTGAATTAAGAAATTTTTTAAATTAAAGTTTAAAAAAAAAAGAAATTTTAAATGCCCTCATATTTTTTTTTGAATTGAGAAATTTTTTAAATTAAGGTTAAAAAAAAAAAGACAGAGAAGTTTTAAACGCCTCAATATTTTTGCCACTAAGGCAAAAATATTTTGAATGGAGAAATTTTTTAAATTAAGCTGATATTTATGTGCCTTGTCATATTTTGCCACTTAATATAGAACTATTACATGCTTATTAGGTCATCTATTATCTGTACTATTGTATTTAACTCCTCAGTTATTGATCTGCTCCATTCTCAGAGGTGTGAGCATAAATAACACCCCAGTCGTGGTTTTTGGAATATAAGGATGGGACTTATGAATCAACAGCTCTGTGGGCTTAGACAGATATTTAATATATACATATATATCTCTGATATATTTATATATATGATGTATATCACACAGAGGGTGTCAGTTGTCTGTCACGTTTGGAATTCAAACCTGATGTACATTTTGTTTTCATCAAACGGGATTTACTTTGTTTTGGCCTAAATTTAGTGTAAAAACAGCTTCTCTGCCCCCAGTGGGAAAGTCTTCATTGAATTTATTGGAGCAAAGTGGGTAAAGTGTGTTTCCTGAACTCAAGGGGAAAAAAAAAAAGGGGGGGAGAAGAAAGTAAAAGAAATTTTTTACAACCAGTAGATTTTGCTCCTGAACATTCAGAATGAACAATCAAAAAAACAGATTTTAGCATGACTTTGCAGCCAGGAAGCTTTGCAGGTCACTTGATTCCTGGCTTTTGAAGCAAATCATCTGCCATATACCAAATATTTGCAGCTTTCCATGTTCTGATCGTGGGGAATAAAGTAAGCAAAGGAGTCAGTTACAGCAGGAACTGGGCAAACAACAGAATTCTCGGTGATTTTCAAAATAAACATATCTAGGTGCATGCCTTCCACCCATTTTATTTTTTTATGTAACTCCATAAACACATATAGAGCATTGTTGTCACATCCAATTTGCAGTGCACAGGAGCTCTGTGATGGTGAGTGGCAGTAAAAAGGGAAGGGGCAGGGGAGGTTGGAGATGGATATAATCATGCTGAAAAAAGACTTTTCTAAAGCCCTGGGGCTCCTGTGCCGGGCTCAACAAACAGAACAGGCTTGTGCATGTAGAGGGGCTGGAATGAGGAGGGAAGAGCATGATTAAAAAGGACAGATCTTTTGTTGGAGGTTACTGAGCCACTGGAAAAGAAAGATGAGTTGGAAAAAAAAAAAAAAGCACCTGTAAGGGCTGAATGTGTGAGCAGAGCCCTCCAGCCCACTCACATGCACTGTTCTTTTCAGTTAGCCTTTGAATTTTCCTGTTTGGGTGTTTCCAGTCAGCTCTTGTGGATGTGAACTGGGCATTTTCGAGGAAATGGCCACGTGCAGTCATTCCTGGAAGCTGCTGGGCCTCGGTTCTCTCAGTGGGAGCTTGCACATATGTGTGCTGCTGCTCAGCCAGCTGGGGATGCCAAGGGTGCCCAGGGATAATAATTCCTGCACATCCCCATGTTGTGTAAACATGTCTAGTTACACTAAAATAGACACAAAGCTAATTAATTCTACTTAATCAGCGAGGCAAGATTGATTCCAGCTGTGTTCTTCCTCTGCTAAGAAAGAGGGTCCAGTTTTGGGCCATCACTGCAAGGAAGACATGGAGGGGCTGGAGTGTATCCAGGGAAGGGGATGGAGCTGGGGAAGGGGCTGAAGCAGCAGGAGAAAACTGGAGGGAGTGGGGGGCTCAAGCCTGGAGAAAAGGAGGCTCAGGGGGGGACCTTTTCTGCTTCTTGCAACCCCCTGACAGGAGGGGGGAGCTGGGGGGGGGTCAGGCTCTGCTCCCAGGGAACAAGGGACAGGAGGAGAGGGAATGGCCTCAGGCTGTGCCAGGGGAGGCTCAGGTTTGACATCAGGAGGAATTTCCTCCTGGAAAGGGTGGTCAGGCACTGGAAGGGGCTGCCCAGGGAGGTTTGGAGTCCCCATCCCTGGAGGTGTCCAAGGAAGGACTGGATGTGGTTCTCAGTGCTCTGGGCTGGGGGACAAGGTGGTGTTTGGTCATCAGTTGGACTCGATGGTCTTGGAGTCCTAAAGAGCCCTCAAGTGTCAAACCAGTTCCTTTCTATTTAATCTTGCCCTTTTTTTTGTCATATTGCAAATTTGGGAGGGTGAGACTCTCTGGCAGCAGGGATGACAACTTTATATTGAAGTCAGGGGCAGCTTTATCACTTCCTCCTATTTTATGCAGCAAAGAAAAAAATATTCAAGAGTTATTCTTTCCAAAAACTACCATGAGATATTGGCAATTGTTCTACTCTGGGCTGGGGGACAAGGGGGGCATCAGGCACAAAGGGGACTTGATGATCTTAGAGGGCTTTTCCAACCCTAATAACTCTGTGATTCTGTACCTTTACAGACATGTGGCTCCGTCCTTAATAATTCTGCAAATCTGATAAACACTTCAGCTCATCTTTCAGTTCAGTTCTGTGTATGTATATTTGAATTATCAAATCTGCTCGAATCCTGTCAACTTTGCCAGTTGCTGTGGCCAAAAAGGCCTTGTTTGGCACTGGTGGCAAAGAAAACACATCTGATAATTGATGGCATTCAGAATCCCAAGCCAGGGGCTGTGTCCCAGCCTCAGGAAGGAAATCAGGCAGGAATCCTGAGCTGGAAGGGACCCACAAGGATCGTGGAGTCCAACTCAACGCAGTAATGAGCTTAATTAAGCAGGAGAACCAGGTAGAACTGGCAAAATGAGATTGCAGGCAGAAAGTCAGAACGGTGAAGTCAAATGCTGACAAAATATGTACAAATTGCAAAACAAATAATGGAAATTCATGCTCAAGCTGTCAGGAGGGCACCAGCCATCCTACATTCCCCCAGGAGTGCCAAATGAGCTGCTGAGGAGGTCAGGCTGCTCTGTAGCAGTTGTCTGTTATCGTGTGTCTCAGCTCAGTTCTGCAGCTGCAGAAATCCTTCTCAAGTTCAAATAAGTTCTCAACTTTTGAATTTGCCCTCAGGCTCGTGCTGAGCGAAAGCTGAAATCGTGGGGGTGATGCAGCAGGGCTGCACATGCCTTGGGTTTGCAGTTGTTGCCTGTCAGGAGCTGAGGAAAAAAAAAAACCCTCCAGAGCAATTTAATTGGAGATAAGAAAAGGATTTAATGAAATAACCGTGTACAGGTGTTACAATTTACTGTCCAATCCCAAGTGTTTCCACCCTGTAGCTTTTACCCTGGTCCACCCCCTGGGAATTGGGTCTGGGATGCTTTTTGGGACCACCTCTTCATCATCTTCATCTTCTTCAGAGCATAAAGGTACACAGTCACCCAGTTCTTGACTGTACTCTTGAGGTTCAGGATTAGATGTCCTCAAACAGGAGAGGCCTGCCTTGACAAGAGACTAAACATTTTCTGCTGGAATTCAGGAGTGGGATTGATATGGGGAACACAGAATGGGGTGATGGGGTAGGGGAATGTATAAACTACTGTGCTAAAGGGTGAGGGATATAATATAGCTACTTCTAAAATCTACTTCTGCTATAATTACATAGAAAGCTTATAAAAAATTAGAAAAAGCAAAAAACTAAAAGAATCTTAAGGCATCACAGTGCTGGCACACTCCTGCTCTGTTCAGCAACACAGAACCGCTCCAGCTTTTTTCCCTGTGCAAGCAGCCCCCACCAAAGCCATTACCTGGGAGCAGAGAGGAACTGTGTGCACAGGGGCTAGGGGAGCAAAAACAAACAGAGGGAAGGTATTTCAAACATTTGAATCTCAGTTTCAACAGATGTGACCAATAAGTGTCTGAAAATGGAGCGGGGAGTTGGGCTGCTCCCCTGCTGTGGAAGGGTCCCTCTCAGAGGCAAGGCTGGTAACCCTGAGTGATCCCCTTCTTTTGGAGCTCTTTCCATGAAATGGAATCATAGAATCATAGAATCATAGAATCAGCTGGGTTGGAAGGGACCTCTGAGATCATCTAGTCCAACCCTTGATCCAACCCCGCTGTGGTTCCCAGCCCATGGCACTGATGCCACATCCAGTCTTGTCTTAAAAACCTCCAGGGAGGGAGAATCCACCCCCTCCCTGGGCAGCCCCCCCCATTCCAGTGGCTGAGCACCCTCTCTGCAAAGAAATTCTTCCTAATATCCAACCTAAACCTCCCCTGGCACAGTTTAAGACCCAGCCCTCTTGTCTTGTGAGAGTTGCCTGGGAAAAGAGACCAACCCCCCCCTGGCTACAACAAATAGCTTTGTCTTCTCCTTCCTTCCACCCCACCTTCATTAATCCAAGCTCAGTCCCTCTCCCTGCAGTTGTCACCTCTGCAAATGGAGAGCTGGTGCTTGGGGCACTAACAATATTCAGCATCAAAACTCAAACCTGGCTGCCTGGTCTCTGTGCAGTTGTCAGTGGCAAAAGAGGCACACAGCTTTCCCCAGAATGGTTGGTTTTGGCAATATAAGAGCAATCATGCAGTTAGGGGTTTCTGCTGAAGTTCTGAGGAAGGTTGTACGTGGATTTGTGCTTCTTCTGACTGTTAAGCTCAGCTACAAAGACAATAGAAGAGTAAATGTAACAGAAAATTGTTACCTCAACAAGGGTGTCACAAAGTGACATTTTCACAGGGCCAATATCTTGATAAAATATGACCTTTTAATATTATGACAACCAATGACTGGTTATTAAGGTACATCTGAAAAGACATGTGAGGTGTCTCACTTAGAAACAGGTTTAAAAGTTGCCAGAGAAATCTTACTTGTGGATTTAACTTTGGATGGGGCTTGGAGCAACTTGGTCTAGTAGAAGGTGTCCCTGCCCATGGCAGGGGGTGGAATAAAATGGTCTTTAAGGTCCCTTCCACCCAAACCATTCTAGGATTGTCTGATAAATCCAGGATCAGAGAGCACTGATTCCCAAGGTCCTTCAGAAAAAAGGATTAACACTGATTATGAGTGGTTTGTGTTTTCCCACTGGGGCTGGGTCTCCTTGGCAGCATCTCTGTCTCAAAGATTTCACTTATCTCAGCTGCTCAGGGCCAGCACTGCTTTCAGAGTCACTGATATGAACAACAAAACAATGGAACACAGCACTGGAATGCAACCAACTTCCAGCACAGGGTTTATTTTACCTTTACTTATTTTTTAAATGAATACAGATGAAAAAGAGAGCAGAAAGCTTCACTGGCAGTGTGAGATCTGAATAGAGATAATCCATCTGGTTTTTTAATATGTAAAACTATGGGTATTCCTGCTACTGATTGTCAAAGAAGGAGCCAGATATGATTGAGCCACTGCAGTGTGTGACAGCTCTTCCTGGGAATGGGAGGGAATAACCAGTCACTGGTGAGGCAGGAACATTCCACAGGGAGAGATTTTTTTTGTGGTTAAAGCAGCAGCCTTGCCCTGCAGCTTCACTTCTTTGTCCATATCCATTCCTTGTCTGTTTGGCCTCTTAAGAGTTAAATTCTGTGTGCACAGGGCCTGTTCCTGAGTGCAGAGTTTCCTGGCACAGGGGATTTGGAGCTTCACAGAGGGGTGGAGAGGTGGAGAGGTGAGAACGTGGGGTTCAAAGCACTGGTATCCACTAATGGTAGAATGTTCTTGAATATTAATTTCATGTAATAACTCTGTTCACCTGAGAATCCAGAAATGTTTTACAAATATTTGGTAACTTAATTTCATTCTGTGCCATGGTGTTAAGATGAGGATCATTTCAAGCTCCATCTGAGTGCAGCCTGTCCTAGGAAGGCATTTCTTGAGGGCACAGAACCACTCTGGGCTGCTGAAAAGCAGAAAAGAAAGCTACTGGTTTGTTCATTATAGCTCAGGGTGAAGTTATTGCATTGTTGTAATTACCCCCCAGAAATCAGAGGTTTGGGTTGAACGTGGGTACTGGGAGCTTTGAGCATCAATTCACAGTTTGCATTCAAATCAAACCTTCCTTTTTCTCATTTTAGGGCAGTTCTTTCCTAAGACTTGAATCCCACATTACTGTTCCCTTGAACAATAATTCCTGCAGATCTGTTTGTTGCCTGTTAGCGCAGCAACAGAAAAACTATTCCATTTTTTGAGCAGAGCTACATAGGTTGTTTTTTTTTTTCCCCTTGTGATTCTTCCTTGTCCTTTACTCCACTGAAACTCTGAAGTGGTTGCTCTTCCTCGAGCACATTGTGCAGGATCCTGCCTTAGGTGCAGCCTGTGCTGGCCTGATACAGCCAGGGAAGGTTGGGAGTCTTGTTCAAAGGACACTGGAGGAGTTATGAGACCCTAGGCTGACTCCCAGCTTTAACATAAAGATATCAATTCATCCTCATTTTCCCTAGGCTAGCTCAGAGCTTGTAGCTTTAATAAACACAGGAGCAGTGCTGTTGTGTCTTCAGGCTCTTCCATTAGATTTGGGAAGCTGTGTTCAAGCCAGAGCCCCTGGAATGTTGTAGCAGCCAAGACAGACACTGCAAAATAGCTTTTTGTTTGTGGTGACCAGTATCCAGCACATCCTTCCATGTTTTAGCTCTCCTGTTAGACCCAAAACAGTGTCATGTTGTCGTATTTTGTCAGGGATGTTGGATAATAACAGAAGGAGGAGGTGTCAGGGATGGGAAGTGCAAGGAATGTGTGGGAGAGGCAGCTGCAGAAAACTCCCGTGAAAACAGAGCAGAGAAAGTTATTCCAGTGGCCAAAGTTCTCTGTTTGGATGGTTTTGGCAGCTGTTCCCCCTCCCTGGAAGCTGCTTCTATTTCACTAAGTTTTAATAAAGTATAATTGGACAAAGCTGATCTAACTTTGAAGTCTTCCCCTCCTGGAGCAGGTGGTTGCACCAGATAATCCCAAAGGTCCCTTTCCAAGCTGATTTTTTTTATGATTCCATGAAACACGTGGTGCTGGACTCACCTGCCCACATCATACAGAAATACATGATATGGTTACAAAATACATGTAATGGACATGTTTGTTTTGTTTTTCCCCTGAATATTTCTACCTGGGACTTCAAGCAGCTTTTGGGGAATGTTTGCACAAGTGAACCCAACCCCAATAACCCCTTGCAGGGAATGAAGAACAAAAGGGGAAAGGGCAAGAGCGAGGAGAAGTTAATTTAACCACACAGACTAATATTTACAGAGCAGCTGTTGCTCTGTTTACCCAGCTTTGCTAATTATGGGCCAGAACCTGCCCCTGGTGCTGACAGTGAATCATTCCATGCATCCCAAGTTGGTCCAAGGGCTGTGCAGGCAGGATGCACTTGGGATATTTGGGAATGCTGTCCCTAAATATCCAATGTGAGCAGTTGGACAGGGTGATCTGATCCTGTTTGGAGTGAGGATGGGAGAGGTGGGTGAGCTCCCCCTTTACATCCCTCGTGCAGGGAGGGCTTGGAATTCCAGCCCTTAAGGGGGAAATTCCCATCCCCAAAGGCAAAAGATCCCACAAACTGACTGTGTGTTGCACACCTGGGAGCCCAAACAGCAGCTCTTTGACCCTGGAAGGATGTACAGATGTGGATTTCTGGGCCTAAAGCATCACACAGGACTTTTCCAGCCAGGAATAAATAAATAAATAATAAATAGCTGAGGCATATGGGAGAACTCACAGCGCTTCTCCCGCTCGGTGCTCGAGACAAAAATTAAAATATCAGAAGATAAAGATGGCAAGGGACCCCTGCAGGGAAAACCTCTTTGTCTAATGACCTTTCGAGGTCTATGATAGCAAATACAATAGCCAAACCTCATAAATCATAGTTCAGGAAAACATCCAGAGGGCATGCTTTGACACTGTTTGCATATTCAAATGTTACCCCGCTCATGAAAGAGAGACAAAATGTTTTTTTCTCTCAAAAATGTCAGCACAGGCTGGATTAGAAAAGATAATTCAGAAGTACTCCCAGAGAATAATTACCACTGTCACCTACCTGCAATGTAGTTAATGAATGGGAAGAGAGTGTTTTATTAGAAAAAAAAATTATGATTATTAGAGTAATTAATCAGCTGAGTGATGACAGCTTCCCTGAGAAAATAATCTCCAAAGGCCAAGTGGCTACAGGAGGGCATTTTGTTGATAAAGCACCAGGAGCACAAAACATTCTTCTACCATTAGGTGTGGAAGTGCTTATAGGGGTGGAATTACATTATACCCTAAGTACCTATGGATCCACTGTACTTTGTGAGCTAAAAGATTCATTATCTCATTGGTTAAATGTAGGAAAATTTCCTGACCTCCTGCTGTCCCCAAAATAAATAACCCTTTCTTTTCTCCATCCTCTTTGTCCCATCCATTTAAGCCTCAGCCCAGGGAAGCAGTTAAGGATCTATTTATGTCTGCAGGGCTGTGCAGGTTGCTCAGCTTCAGGGATTTCTCCACTCTGGGAAGGGAAAGGTGGGAAGGGACAAATTTTTGGCCCCTCTGATCTGAGCAAAGGTGAAGAGAAACCAGCCCCAGGCACAGCCAAGGCTCTCTGAGGACACCGGGATTTCCAAACCTTGGCAAGGCTGGAGCCCACCCTCCTTGGCTTCCCACTTGGAGACAGGAAGGCAACCAGGAGGAAAGGGAACAAGTGAAAAACGTGGAGAAGGCTTTGGGAAAAGCTCAGCTCAGCAAAGGCAGTTTGAGCTGCGGGTGCTTTGCACTCAGGGCTGGGTCTGGGCAGCAGCTCCTCGAGGTCCTGTCTCTGGAAGGACATGCTGAGCAGTGACAGTCCCCAGAGCTGTCCCCTCTGCCCTCTCCCCCCTCACAGAGGTCTTGTCCCAGTGCCAGGAGCCTCGGGAAGCTTTTTTCCTCCTCAGAGCTGGATGGAAGCAGAAAGGAGCCTCCAAGGCAGGAGCTGAGAAGAGTCCCCCCACCCCGTGCTGGGAGGCTTTGCTCTGACATCAGCATCTGAATTCCTGCAGCAAAAGGGCCACGAGGGCTTTGTCTGAGCACTTGTACTTCTGAATTATGTGTGATGCTCTCCCTCCTTTTCTCTGGGCACAATTCCTGCTTTAATCTCCGGACATCTCCTTTATCCTGAGGTCCCACTGTGCCCTGAAGGATGAGTTTTTTAACTCAAGACCTCACTGCTGATCTTCTTAATCCTTGCTCTGTTGCATTCAGCCCATCCTGGGATCTGCACTTGGGAGGCTGAAGGTGTTGAAAGGTGCAGACACCAGGGCAAATTCAGGGCTGGCTTAAATTCCCCTTCTCCCTGTGGCAACATCATTCCAAGGTCAGGTTTCCCTGCTCCTTGGAGCAACCAGGATTTCTCTGGGATGGGAGGGATGGGGGACCCTCTGCCCAGGTAAATCCCACCTGCTGCCTGCAGAGTGACCCCTTGGCTTTGATCCCTGCTGTTCTCCAGCTTCTCTGCTCCCTCATCATTTATTTTGGGTTGTACCTTCCCTGCAGTGGCAGCAGAGTGAGGGAAAGCACCCGTGACTCTGAGCAGTGTTTAGATCATGGGTATTTCTTCCAATTAAAACAAGTGTGTGTTCACAGACTGACTACTGTAGAAGACAATGTAGGAACAAATGCCAAAGGCAACAGCTCAGAGATATGTTATTTACATATTTATTAGAAATTCAGTGCTGTTTGTGAGAGCAAACCACTTCTGACTTCAATTCCAATAAGTAAACGAGCCATTGGGCAAATAAAAGAAAAGGGAAACATGCAGTGCCACAGTTTACACAAGCTAATACAGTAAAACAAAATATTCTGAACGTGAAACTATTCTGCAAGATGCTAAACAGAAAATCCTACCTTTGTGCTGCTCCTTGGTTAAACACTCCGAAAACAATAACTGCAAAATAATTTAATTACATGTTGCCTCGCAGACTAACAGAAAGATAATTAATCCTTATTTATCTAAACTACACTGTAGTTCAGTTTAAACTGCCCTGCAGCAACGAGCATCAATTCTGCTTCATCTGAACTTTTGTTGGCCTTTCTTTCACTGTTTTTTTTTTTTTCCTCTTCTCTGGGTGGTTTCAGGGCGAAAAAAATAAGGAGAGCTGCTGGCTGTCCTGTGGGAGGGGGCCCTGGGACTGCAGGAGGGCTGCACAGCCACGTGTGAGCCCTGCACTGAGGAGCAGGAGGGAGGGTTTTGTGTCCAGATCTGTTGTGGACTCTGGAAACCCCCCCAAGGAACGTTTTGGAAGCACTGTAGGGATGTAGGGAATGGATTGTCCGGAGAACTGTTGGATTTCTGGCTGCAGGAGCATGTCCATGTTCTGGATCCCAACTGGCTGGACCTTTCCCTGACCCTGGGGTCAGGCTCAGGGCTGGGTGGGAGAGGGGTGAGGGTCTCCAGCTGGGGGATGAAGGGCTCACCTGAGGTTTTGGTGATGCTTAGGGTGTCTCTGCCTCCTTTAAAGTGAATTCCAGTTGCTTATCTGTGCTAATGGTGAGTGAAGCTGCCTCCAAAGGCTTTTACTCCACAGCTCCCATCAGCAGCTTTGACCTGCAGGTAGAGGTTTTTTAATGTAGACATACATTTATTGTAAGAAAAAAAAAATATTCTTTTACAGCACAATGGGAAATTTCGTGGAAAATAAGGAATTGCAGAATGATAAGGGGGAAAAAAAAATGTTTTATTTAAGTTGTTCCACTTTTTCTCTTCGTAAAATGGTCTAGTGAAAGGTTCCCTGACTGTGGCAGGGGATTGGAATGAGATGATCTTTCAGGTCCCTTCCAAACCTAAAACCATTCCATGAAAATAAAAGCAGAGGAGCTGAAGTTATTCTGATTTCATTGGTTATTGTAGGTGAGAAAATAAATATCCATTGCCTGCCCCAAAAGCTGTTCAGGAAGCAGTTCATATCTCATAACTCTTGTTGAAAAGAACGTTTGATACCAACAGAAACTCAAAACACAGGAAAAAGATGTAGAGTCTTTCAGCATCTTTTTCAAATGCTCGCTTGAAATATTCCCAGGTAGATTGGGGTTATGAAATGATGGGGAAGAGGAACAAAGGGTTTGTAAAGGTTATAATACATGTAAAAATGTTTGGAGCGTTGGAGGCGCTCAAACCCGTTATTTAAATTCATCAGATGTCACTTTGAAGGGAGCTCAAGGAAACAGCCTTTCCGTGGATATTCTTTTCCGAGGCAAACTCGGGAGTAATTGTCAAATAAAGAGCACCCCAGGCCTCAGCCCCTGTGAAATGTCAAACCCTGGCAGAATAATAATGCCCTGCAGGGTTTCCAAATGGGAAGTGGGAGGCAATAAAGGGATGGGGCTCCCATTTCCAGCAGTCTGGAAAGCCAGAGCCCTGCTCCTGAAACACAGCCAGGCAGCCCAGGACAGGCAGCTTCCAGAGGAGTCACAGAATCAGAGACTCATAGAATCATAGAATCAGAGAATCAGCTGGGCTGGAAGGGACCTCTGAGATCATCAAGTCCAACCCTTGATCCAACCCTGCTGTGGTTCCCAGCCCATGGCACTGATGTCA